>NW_017306463.1:1064955-1105297 GCF_000935625.1 Nanorana parkeri
GGTGAGGAGAACCGCTTGGCCAGGATCTGACAGCCAGAGTCTCTCTCTCTCCTCACCGCTTGGCCATCCTTAAGTGACAGCATCCCTCCTCTGGCTCCCCCCGCCGCCTTCAGCACTTCATTTCTCCTCAGATACCCTCTGCCCATACAGGTGTGAGAGAGCAGCGGGGATCCGAGGAAAAGCTGCAGGCTGTGCTGCCCCTCTATGCGTGGCTGAGCGGCTCAGGATGGAGATGCTTGATATTTAACGATCCTTCGTGTGCAGAGCAAACATTGGAGTGATCAGCTGATCATTCCAGTGATTGTAAACAACTGAGGAATCATAGTACTATGAGTCCCCAGTTATGAATGAACAGGAAGTGCTTTACATCACTTCCTGTTCATTCATGAGTTTCTGAATGGGTAGTAGCACTCAGTACAGAGGCTTCTCCCCCTTCAGAAACTGGATGATAGTAAATATTTTCTGAATAAATGGGAAGCCTCTGTACTGAGTGCTTTCCATTCACTTAGAACAGACTCTGTGTCCAGGCCCGGATTCCCCACAAGGCCACCGAGGCCCGGCCTCGGGGCGGCAAGGCGCAGAGGGGCGGCAGCGGTGTCCTTGTGGGGAAGTTGCCCTCTCTACATTCAGTCCTGCTTTGTACAAGCAGGACTGAATGTAGAGTGAAGCAGCCGATTTTTCGTTTACATGTGAAATCGGCGATGTCCCCGATTTCACATATAAACAGTGTGCAGCCTCCGCCCCTCCCCCCTGTACTTACCTCTCTCCACTGGTTCCTGGCTCCGCCGCCGAGTCCCGAGTCTCTGACTGCAGACTGTGCTCTTCCTCTCTCACCTGTAACAGGAGGTGACAGGGTCAATAAAGAGAACCTGTCACCTGCAATTAGAGAACTATGGGGAAAAGCCCTGACCCCATAGTTCTCCTTTAATATTATCTCTCAAGCAACCACCCCTGAACCCCGCCACCCACGCTGCACTCTGCTCCTCTGCTCAGTGGGCAGATGCAATAGCCAGCCTTCTATTGGTTATTGCAATTTGAAAATAGCCAATAGCAGGCTGGCCGTTGTTTGCGTTCTGCTATCGTCCGTGGAACCTAGCCACTGGCAGCAAGATGTAAACAAAGAATTTCGTTAGTAACTAAATAAAAAATCAAGGACATTTTATGTAAATTTGTATGTATTGCGTAAAATGTAGTTGCTAATGAAAGTTTTTAGTGTCCTTATGTCGATCAAGCAACCGGCAAAAAAAAGTCGAGGACAAATTATGCTCATAGGGTAAAGACGTTTATTGGATCGAAAGATAAAATTAAATTGCACTTACATTAATATAGATGGATCACAGCACAATTTGTTCTCCGCAGCATAAAAACAGTGACTACAGCACAGACCATCAGCCGGCTCCACTCAACACGTTTGCACAAAGGGAAACTCATGTACCCTGTGATTAAATAACCAGAAGAAAGCAACAAAGGAGAGGTAGACCGTATATAATCTAGGAAGCTTCCTTTTAACTTATTTTAAAACATAATTTTTGCTGACATGCTGTAACAGGTCGCTGTGCTTTTCCCTGGCCAGTTTGCTGTATTTTTATGTGACTCTATTTAATCTGGCTTTTGGCCCAGAGAAAACCTTGAAGCAGGACCCAACTATAGTCAAGAATGCTTTTACCAGCAAATCCTATCAAGAAGATTTATTTAGGTGACCCCCTCCCCCCACTCCTGGATGCAGCTAATACTTTGAAGCATTGAATTCCTTGTTTCAAACAGCCAGCAACTTTAAAGTAACACTATAATAACACTTGTATTTATTTTTTTATGCTTACAACTGTATAAAAAGATCTTATCTATATTGTGTTTTTGTATAAAATCTTCACTTTAGAAATAGATGCTAAATACAGGGTGCCCCCATGAAACTGTGTTTGAAGAGCAATTTGGGTTTACTAAGGAGAAAACCCAGCAGAGGTTGTTTACTTGTGGACTGTCACTCACTAACTGATACTCTATATCAGGGGAAGCCAAGCTTCGGCTCTCAAGCTGTTGAGGCACTACAAATCCCATAAGGCATTGCAAGACTCTGAAAGGCATGGTCATGATTCCCAGAGCCAGATTCATAATGGTATTTGTAGTTTCACCACAGCTGGAGGGCTGCAGTTTGGCTACCGCTGCTCTATATCGAGCTGTGAGATCTAGGGATGGGGGGTTCCCAGGGTATATGCATTCTAAATACATCTGGTATACTCTTTTTATGGCGCTAAAGCAAAGAACTACAGAAAATGTGCAGTCAGGAGGTTCTAAAGTGTCACCTGAGAGCTAAAGGTGATAATGAAAATGTGCAAATTAGAGATCATTTTAGTCAGTACACAAAAGAAATGTAAGAGCACATGAGGGCAGTGGCAAGTTTATGGTTATCAGATTACTCACTGAGCTGTAGGGGTCTCAAACTCAATTGACTCAGGGGCAACTGGACAAATTTTCTTCTCCCATGGGGCCACTTGCAAGTTTTCATACTTCAAAATTAGCGTTTTCCTGAAGCAGGAATCCCTAATCTGGTGTTTAGAAGCGGCAGCTGTCACCCATTCAAGTTAATGGTCAGGTGAAAGCCGCTGCATGTAAAAGTATGTAATGGTATGTGATATGATTACATACAGTTAGAAAACAGTCACTCTCCCCGGCCGCATTGATCGTGCATCCAGGGAGAATGATTGATTCCTAACCGCAAGTAATCATATCACATACCATTACATGCTGTGTTCTGGCGTTTACATTGAGCACCTGTCACCTGATTATTAACTTGAACGGGTGACAGATGCTGCTTGTAAACGCCAGATTAGGGATTCCTGCTGCAGGAAAACGCAAATTCGTGACACAGAAATCACACCAAAACGTACACGTATGAATGGGGCCTAATACACACATGCATACACACACACACTCACAACTACAACACACACACACACTAAAGCAGGATATTACAGACTTTACTAATCGTTCCTTTTCGGCCGGAGTTAAGAACTGTCACAGCTCTGGCCAAAAGGAATTACTGGGTGCCAGAGCTGACAGGAACAGCTATGCGGTCTGCATCTGACAGAGAGGCAGGCCCTGTAGCTGTTCGCACAAGTCAGGTACGGCGTACCTGACCTAACAGTCAGCTGCGGGCCAAATGATTCCGGCTCGCTGGCCGGAAGTGACGTATGGGCTGGTACTTTGAGACCCCTAGTCTAAAGGGAGCCCATACAAACCATCCCATAGAGATAATGTATAGTATTTCTGCCCCTATGTGACAGTGGTAACGTTTCTGTATAATAAATGCAATAAAATATTACAAAGTAACCCTCTCAAAATAAACAAAACAGGCATGCGCACACACACGCACACAGGAATGCAGATAAGACATACATAGGTTTGATGCAATTGCAGTTGTATACATGCTGATATATACATTATGTGATATTATTACACTTCACCCAGTAAATATTTACCCAAAGATCCCCCGAAAGATTCGACAGGATTCACCCACCAGTTTCTGTTGACGTTAACTCCATTTGATATAAAGGAAGTTGGTGGGCGAATCTTACACAATTGAATGTTGCTGAGCTAAATATAATTCAAATATGTTTGAATAATGTTTATTTTCTTAATTCTGGTTGAAATTTTTGGTGAATATTGGTAAATAACAGTAATGTTCTTTCATGCATCTCCTGGCATTATACCAGAATTAATCAGGGTTGGTGCCTTTAGGGAAATAACCCATAAATGCACTAAAATGTCAAGCTTTTATTCATCCATCATAAAATATTTTTTTTTTTAATACAAGCCAGCAGCGTCCATGCATCAGAAAACCTTTGCATTCCCCGCCTCCTGATCCATTTCGGCACATGACTTCTTCCAAGGGTCAGCACTGAAGTAATCTCATGAAACGCATCAGAGGGCGTGGCATACAAAGGTTTCCTGGTGCATGGATGTTGCTGGCTTGATAAAAAGAACTCAGTGAATTAATTGCGTTTGTTTGTAAGTGTGTTGTTTAACTCTTTTAATAAAATGTATGAGGAATACTACACAATGGGACGTACTTATTTCTTTCTTTGAGTGCATACTGAATAATAATAGACCTAGAGGCTGAGGGATTAGAGGTGCCTTGTAATCTGAGGGACGGAGGAGAAGTGGAGGAGAGACACGTTCTGAAAAATACAAAATAAAAGCGTGTGTGGCTTATCCTATATATGGTCGCCCTATACATCTAAATTATGTTTCTTTGGATTAGAGAGCACGGTGGTGTGGACTGGCAAGGCTATTTATGAATATAGAAGATTGAAATGCTTTATATTGGAACTTTGTGACACTAAAAGGATAATTGCATGTTATATATATTTTGCAACAAAATACATTTTTGAAGGTGGACTGTTTGAAGTCAATACTGACACGTTATATAGTGTATTAATGTATATTATTTGTTTTTCACTGATGATATTTGTTTTATAATGATATAGATTTTATGCACATAGGTGTAATTAATTTGGGTTTATTTGAATTTAAAGCACAGTGCAGATATATAATAATTTGTGGACAGTAGTTAGCACACTTTTAGCACTGCAGCTTGTTAATAATATACACAAGAGGGTATATAGCAAGGTTTTAAGAACTAAGTATGATACTATAAGTCAGGGCTTAAAATTTCAAGTCTAGACCTACTAGCCAGGCAAAAACCTTACTCTCCACCAGTTGCCCCACCAAACCTTGCCCAGGTCCGCCTCCAACCCCACCCCAGGCCCGTCCCCCAACCATAATTTTATTGAAAATATATATTTTTATTTTAAATTAAATTTGTAGCTGACTGTGCATACTTTTGAAATATTTAGGCCCCAGAGAGCAGCACAAAAATGGCGTTGTTGGTTTTTTTTAACGTTGTGTTTTTTACTCTTTTTGAAATCATTTTGCCCCCAGAGCGCAGTACAAAAAATGTAATTTACCTTAAGCTGGCGGGTGTAGGGATGTGCACCGTTGGCGGGTCTCTCCTTCACGTGTCCCCCACGGCGGTGGAGAGCGGGCCTCTCCTCGTGTCTCCCTCAGCGGAGTAGAGCGGACCTCTCCTTCACCTATCCCCTCAGCGGCGCTGCCAGTGTAATGCCGGTGCCGAAGAAGAAGCCGGCTTCAAATCGATGCTTGGAGCGCAAGTGGAACGCAAATCGATCCCCGGGGCCTGGGGATCGCATTGCAAGCCACCCGCTCCATCAATAAGTGTGCAGGGCATTACTGTGCTCGCCAGAAAGGAATTTCCCCTCGCATTTGACAGGCGTGCGAGCGGAATTTTCAAGCCCTGCTATAAGTGAACGTGAAAAATGTAACCTTGACAAAAAAAATGGCAGAATATTGTGTGAAAGATGTGGAAATCTTCGGTTAAGGAATTGTAAATATACCCCATAGAGTATAAGTTTGCTATATATACTGACAGTGTACAGTAAATGTATACATATAGTATATACAGTGTTTATGCCTAATACACACATATAAATACATAGAATGCATATGTATATATACACACAAGACAAAAGCAATACGGTATACACGAGTGGGCTGCTTCCTAGAACATATATTATACTGTTAGTCTTGTTTTTTGACTCTCATGGCATTCATCAGCCTACAGAAACAGATGGGAGCGTTATTCTGCCACAAACTGGGAACGCGTGCTGAAGTAATTGGAACCAGACACTGCTTTATAACACTAGATACAATCACCCATTATGAGCCTGTTTGTGAAATTTCCAGCAAATGACTTGACAGAGGAAACAATTTTGCGACTCAACCAAAGATATTATTTAGTAAAAAGAGTAATAAGAAAAACACACACTATATATATATATATATATATGGCATTTTAAAAATGCAAATAATTTGCACTCCATAGACTTTGCCTTGCTTTATCAGTCGAACACAACCAGTGTGCTGCATGTTTCTGCATAGCAAATGCAACCAGTGTATGAAATACTTGAGTTAAGGTCCATTCCATTCATACATGATATTATTTTTTATTATAAGGGGAGCCTGGTGGGCTAGGTCAACTCCTGGCTTTTTAGGTATATTCCTAGGATACCCCAACAGTGAGATCTCCTGTCATTATTTCAACTACTGTTCATTTTCACCTAGGAGTTTTGGGCGTACCTGTCCATGTTAGCATGTACCTGCTACTCCTGTTGCATTCTCCATGATATAAACTAGAAGAATTCCCACAGTGAGAGTGGGAACCCCTTCATAATGGCCACAGTGCCATCTCTGGAATGCATTTACATTTCCCCAAGTTTTAACCCTTTAGGCATGGTGCAAGCACAGAAAAATAATAATGTTGGTGTGCAAGAAATATACAGTAGTATGCTCCTACATTCCCCTGACATGACAACACAGCTGTGAATTACGAAGCATGTGGTGTCAGCTCTGCCTACTTCATTTCTGATGGATTACAAAAAATGACAAGATTTCTGGCAGATCAACAGGTATTTTCAATGGTATAATCAGCAGACTAAAAGGGAGCAAGCAAGAATAGTTCATTGATAGGGTTTACATAGATTTGTGTATTAATTATTTATCTATGAAGAATCTTGAGTAGCTACAGTTGTTTTTGACAATGTCCCATGCATACAAGCGTTGATCTATACAGGTTCTGAAACAAAAGATGCATTTGCAGTTGAAAAGAATGTTGTTCCACAGATTACAGCAGATACATTACAATAAAAATTGAGTCAACTCTAACTGGTGTATGCATCTTTAAATACAAAGACTCAAATTCTTCCAGATTTCATTGGTTTTCAAGTTGTTATTGAAGTAGAAAATCAAACAATGAGGTGTAAGGGAAAGTTTTATCGTGTCCAAGAACTGAGTAACCCAGGTCTTGCCATCACTAGGAGTATACAGCAGTAGGACTGGGACTGGGGGTGGTGGACATGAACATATTCAGGAGAGTCCAGTACAGCTTAGGTTCACTTAGGAAGTTAGGGATGAAGATCTGTGGATTAGAACAAAAAACAAGAGATCATCCGCCTAAGCAACTATTTTGCGTTCCACATTCCTGATTATGGTGCCCTTAATATCAGGAGGAGATCTGATTCTATAGAGAAAAGGTTTGAGTGTCAAAATGAATATCAAGGGCAAATAGAACAGTCTTGCCTGCTCTCGTTGAGGATGGAGAAGGGAACTAATAGGGTTCCACTGGCTGTAAGTGTAGCTGTGGGATTGAAATATAAGGCCAAGATATGGTAAGTCAAAGTCTCTTAGTCCTATAGGATGGAGCACTGCCTCCATAACATTCCAGTTTACACCATTAAAGGTCTTTACCCAATCATTAGACAGCAGCATGAGTCAGAGGGTCTTCGACCTTGCTACCTAAATAATAACTAAGATTCACATGGTGTTGTCACAATCTTCCTTGGATGGTACAAAGCCCACTTGATGAAAATGCATCAGCCGCTGCAATACAGAGAAAGTCTGGCCGCCAAAATCTTTGAGGACAGATTTAAATCAACATTTAGTAAGGAGATAGATCTATAACTAGGGTGTTGTTTAGGGTTTTTACCCTTTGTCATTATTAGGGTAGTATGGGCAGTAAATCTTGGATCAGGGAATTCTATGGACTTTGGGAGTTACATGTGTAGCACCCTGTAAAGTGCTTAATAAAGTTAGTATTGTCAGATTGTAATCAGTCTGATGTTGATTTGTAGCCTTTGCTTATCTGGTTTCCCCTGGTGTGTCTGTCGTCATTTGCATCTGTCTGCTGCTGGGTGTACCCTGGTCACAGAGCAGAGCAACCAGTGAGAGATTGCTGTAAGTATGTATGTCTCGCTGGCCAGTCACTGGGAGGCTAATGGCCAATGGTGCATGCTGGGAGAAGAGATAAATACTTGGGGTGGGTGATGAGAGCTCTCTCTTCCTCCCCTGGGCCCTGCCCTGGCGGGGGGGCTGCTATAGACTGTCTGACTTGGCTAGGCCCGAAGCCTGAGGACTAGCCATGTGCTTACACTGAGGCCTGAGTCTGAGGCCCAGTGGCTTCTACTGATACCAAGGTTGAGGATGACTAATGATTCCTGATGATGAAGTGCTGCTTTGGCAGGTGCTGTCATGTCTGGCTTAAGGTCCTAGACTGTGATGGCTGCAGTTACTCTATCCTACCACCTAAAGGAGTCTACACCAGCCTGGATAATCCTGACCCTCAACCTCTCTCCCTGTAGTTCATCAATAAAGTTCCTCAGCATCATATCTAGAGTCTGTAGCTCGCTTTTATCAGTCACCATAGCGGGTGGTAATTGCTAATGTAGTGGAGTGCACCTTTATTCATATTCAGGTGCAGGTCCGCTAAACTTAACTTCCCACAATCCTCTGGGCTCCCAGCATCCCCTGAGCTCCTGGACAAACTGAAGGGATATAAATGCCAGCTCCTTCCAACTTCCTGTGCTAAGAGAGACCGTGCCTGATGGGACAGCAGTGACTGGGCATGTGAGCTGTCCCCAGGTGCCAGGTCCTTCTCTGTTAAGTCTGGTGTGCGGGCCACCAGCAGTGAGCAAAAGAGCACGCAGCATCTGTCCAAGCCCCAGTCACTGGAGAGGACTCTGTTACAGTCCATTTGGAGAAGCTGTCCATGCAGTGGGGTGGCCCTATCTACAGCCACCAGAACCTCCTGACCGAAGCCAGCAGCAGCAGTGCCAGTGTGAAGTCTGTGCCAGCAGGAGATCCACTCAGCTCACAGTTTGTTGAATGAACGATTGCTATTTTGGACACGTGAGATTCTTTAGCTCTGTATTCTCTCAGTAAACTGAACTCAGAATACTCTGCTGCCATCTAGTGGCCATTTGCAGAACTGCTGTAGAAATCGTTTTTATATGTTCTCCCAAGCCTGTTTCCTTTATTGTTGATATTAATGCTCTGTATTGCAATCCACTGTTCATATGATCCCCTGTGCAATTTATGTTGATTTTCATTGTTAAGTAAAGTAGAAATTGCACATCACCACTGGTCTGATCATTTGGCTGATACCGTTACACAACACTAATGGGTAGTTTGATTCTGGATACCCCTAGACATGGCGATGATGGATGGTTCTACTATTCTCTGCGTCTCCTCAGGGGGTGCGCTACACATGCATGTAGAAGTGAAAGGCTTAGTGTTCTTGAAGGGCCTTGTAGTACTGAAGAGAGCCCATCTGGAGAAGAGAGAACCCATCTGGTCCTGGTGCTTTACTTGGCTGACTTGACTTGAGATTGTGAGGTAGTGTAACACTCTAAAACCTGACACATCAATTTTGGCTGCCCTCACCCTCTCATTTACTTTTGAAGAGCTTTTGAAAAAGCTATTGAGCAGTTTGTAGCTCTTAGCTAGTTCACTTTTACTGTGGTTTTATGAGCTTTGTGAAATAAGTCCTTATCTGAAATCAGCCATGCTAAAACAGATTGGTTCTTAGGGTAGATGCTGAATCAGATTTTCATAAAAGTGACGAGGTAGCTAAGCCAGCACTTTTCGTAACACCAATTCATCTAACCACAGCTGATTTAATCAAATAAGAGTTCAAGCATGGTCTCCTACGTTGTCACCTTTAGGCGATCCTTAAAAACGAATCTCTTTAGGGAAGCCTATCCCAACTCAACATAACTGCCCTTTTTCTTCTTTTACTAACTCAAGCTAAACATGTATTACCTTTTGTATCACTTGCCCCTCCTACCAGATTGTAAGCTCTCACGAGCAGGGCCCTCCTAACCCTATTGTACTGACTGTGCATTGTAACTGTACAGTCTCTCCCATTTTAAAAAGTGCTGTGCAAACTGTTAGCGCTATATAAATCCTGTATAATAATAATAAATATAAGGAGTGCACTGGATTTTTTGCAGATCAACAGGTACAATTTTGTGCATTTGCTGTCTTTTAAAGGGTTGAAATGTATAAATGTGGCTGTAATGTAGAGATGTACTGAATATGCTTTTTTTATTTTATTTTGCCTTTACATAGTTAAGTGTTGACAATTTTACTACTTCCTGCCCCGTAATTTAGATAGGAATAAGGGGAAATAACTCCAGGAAGGTCACAGATAACAATAAAATCCTGACAGTGATTATAAACTTTCAGTGTTCCTAGCTAACCTAGCTAATGTTTACATAGTAGGTGTGATTTATTGTTTTTTTTGCTCAAAGCTGAACTCTGGGCAGAAAGGAAGACACAAATTAATGCAGCTCAGTATTTATTTATGCACTAGATCTGTAAGTACTTAAATTTGACTTGGTGTCAGCCTCTTGCAATCCCTTGTACAGCAGAGCTCGGACTGGGAGAGAAGCGGCAAAATGAACCAATCTGTGCTGCAACATTCATGGGATAACAAGGACCCTGCTGATGCTGGGCTCCACCCACACACCATCACCACATCATCCAATTAACAACATCTGTCAATGGAGAAATATAAGTCCAATCATCCACCAAGGGGATTTGTACTTCTCAATGGAATACAAGTCAGGTGACATCACCACCACTTGTAGTCTATTGACGCTTCCTCCCATCCATGTTACTGAATGTCAATACCTGAGCACAGACATTGATGGGAGGAAGAGTCTGCAGGAGCCAGAGCATTGCACCCCTGATCCACTGATTGCAGTTGCAATGCTTTACTGCCTCCAATGCAAAAAAAAGAAAGTGTGCATTTAATTCCATTTTTAGGTAAGGCACTGTTGATGAAGAATTTTGATTCAGTTACACAGGAAGCTTGTGGTACCAGCCCGTGCAGTGCTATACACCCTCTCACTTTCTATACTGTTCTTCAAAGTCTGAGGAATGCGTGAATGTCCATTCTTACGTAAGAATGCATAAATGTCACACTCTGAAAACAAATATAGACACTGACAGGGCGCAGCAATCTAACCACAGACATCTTAAAGGAAACCTTAGTGAGAGAAATATAGGAGGCCCCATTTTCTAACATCCTTCTGAAAATGCTATTCTGGTGACAATACTTTGAGATAAGAATACAATATGTAGGAAATGTCAGAGAAAATGTGAACTCCTAAATTGTAAACTTGTTATGACGAAAGGCGCCCATACACTGGCCAAATTTCGGCTGGTTTTTAATGTACCGACCGAAATTTGCACTGTGTATGGGGCTGTCAGCTCCCTTTCAGCCGGCTGGAAAATCTCCTTGTGATCAGAGCCGGCAGCCAATGAACTGCCCGCTCTGATCGGGTATTCTGACAGGTGCCAATACAGGATGGATCCTGTCTGCATCCGAGCACGGACATCCAGACCAGCACGCATGTGCAGTTCGGGTGTGCGTATGACAGCATACGGCAATGTCTGTGCGGGTCTGCACTCGGACGCAGACAGGAAGGATCCTGTCTGCATCTGAGCACGGACATCCAGACCAGCATGGATGTGCAGTTCGGGTGTGCATATGACAGCATACGGCAATGTCCGTGCGGGTCTGTACTCGGACGCAGACAGGAAGGATCCTGTCTGCATCGAGCACAGACATCCAGACCAGCACGGATGTGCAGTTCGGGTGTGCGTATGACAGCATACGGCCATGTCCCTGTCGGGAATGGCCTAATTTGGGCGTGCACGCCGAACTGTCGTGTACAGCCTGAATTAACGGTGTGTGCATGAGGCCTTATCCTACTTTAACAAAGCAAATGTAATCAAATAAGAGAAGTTCTTTGTTAGAGTTTATGTACAGTTTAAAGCAGACTTGGCCATTTTACGGCCCTTGGGCCACATCTGGCCCTTTGGCTGTCCCAGTCCATCTAGCGATCTGGACATGGACTGAATGGCGGTTCCGTCTGGACTGCGATCGGCAAACTGCCCTCAGTTATGGCTGACTGACAGTGGAAATGCAGGCCTTCAAGGCTGGGGCATCCACTGACAACCATAGCCCAGAGCAGGCCCCCCTCCTCTACAGTCGCTGGTTGCTAGGACCGCTCGTGTCCTAGCAACCAATGACGTGAGGTGTCTGCCTCCTGTGCAGTTATTGGTTGGTAGGACCGGTGGCTTTGTCCTCTCCTGCAGCTTGCTCCACCTCCCAGCTCCTGCCTCTGGCCTACTAATAAAGTAGGAAACTAAGGTATGTGAGGACAATAATATACAATGTAAGGGAGCACTCTAATTGGCCCAACTAATCATTAGTTGTCTCCATCAGAGTGCCCTCTTATATTGGTTGTCCCCATCAGAGTGCCCCCTTACATTATTTACTCAAAAAAGGGGTATTCTGATGGGAACAACCAATGTAAGGGGGCACTCTGATGGTAACAACCAATGTAAGGGGACACTTTGGTGGGGACAACTAATTATTAGTCGCCTCCATTGGAGTGCACTCTACATTAACTGCCCCCTATCATTTTTTCTATCAATTTACGTATATGCGTGCGTCACAGTAATGTTTTGGCTCTCCACAACAGTCCCAGTTTCTCATTTCTCAGTCCCCTGATTTAAAGTGTATTTAAAACCAACTTTCTTGTTTGCTGTTGTTTTTGGCAGAGTAATGAATGGTTAGAACCTCTGTTTTTATTATTGGCTGTCATCCAACTAGTGCTAATCACTCTTTCTATTTTTCCTCCTGGTCACCATTGTCAATTTTAAGTTGTCACAAAAAAAGGGAATAGAGGGGAAATCTTACACTATAAGGACCAGTTCCCACCATAGCGTTGAGCTGAAGGCATGGTACCTGTGTGTTTAGGGCGTGCTATCGCACAGCGCAATGCACCAACCTCATACTAGGTGTGCTAGTGTGTTGCATTGTCATTCATTCTGAATGGCACCCAGATAGATCTTTTTTAGTGCATGCATCATATTTTTTTTTACCACACAGCACCACACAAATGTTATTGCTGGGAGATGTGTTGGTGTGCTATTAAGATTAAATGGCAACACAAAGCATCCGCACGCCCAGGGTGCCCTGCATTGTGAGCACTGTGGTTTTAGTGTAACACTACGGCAGGGGTGGGCATGTTGTGGCACTACAAGTCCCATGAGACATTGCAAGACTGACAGTTACAGGCATTGCTCCCAGAGGCTTGCTGGGATTTGTAGTTAAAGTACAGCTGGAGGGCTGGAGTTACCCATCCCTGGGCTGTGGTGTGTGCCAGCCCTAAATGAATCATAAGTAAAAGCTGTGCACTGTACCTTGAAAATCACGTTGTGGATCCATTCAGAGTGAACGCATCTGATCATGCGGCACCTTTTGTCCTACAATGGCGATCTAAACAGCATTGTGATAAATAGCGTGTTATGGCCAGATCATTTGGCTGCAAACTAACACATTTTAAATTGCATGTAACAACAAAAATTGAGTAGGAAGGGCCATATGATCCAAACGTGTCTGTGACTGGCTGTGATTCGTTGTAATGGCTTTGTGCCTGAACCCTGTCCAAGACTACACTGTTATCCAGCATGAATTCCTGGATAACAATGTGACCGACTTCCAGTAATGAAGAGATGAGAACATTTGTGACATCCTCTCACCCACTGGTATGAAATCTGAGAGATACAATGATATATACTAGAAAATGTTAAAGCAGAACTACGGGCAACAGTGTAACAGTGTAAACATAGTTTTTTAATGCCGGATAGTAGAGCCTCAGCCATCACAGTACTTCTGGCCACTGCGGCTCTCATACACAGAAGGGATAGTGTAATTTTTACCCCCTTTCCCTTGTCCATTAATGGAACGCAGTGTATTACACTGTGTTCAGTAAATCGCCAAGGGAGGGGGGCATTCAAAGACACTATCCCTTCCATGTATGACAGCCGCAGTGGCAGGAAGTAAAGCAAGAGCCCTATGATCCAGATTAAATTGAAAAAATATATATATCAGCTATACTGTCTGGCAGGATTGTGGATGGTGTATGTGGGTATACCTAGGTTTCTCAGTCATACATGGTGGGGTTCCAGGGTGTTGATTACTCATATGGAGAAAACAAACATTTTGCTTTCTTAGAACCTTAATAGTCTCTGTTCTCAGTCCTGGAGCCCAGATGCTTTGTAGAGCTTTGTGTGGGATAAAGCCTCAATCCCTAGGTCCACATCTTATCTGGTAGCCAGACCTATTAGTCTCAGTTGTTCACAGACCTTGACTGATGCAGAGCCGTAGCTGGGTCCTTTTGCGCCCAAGGCAAGAACAGAAAATGGTCCCCCACCCAACAGGCATGTCACATCACGCAACGCTTCGCAAATGCATCGTCATGTGATGTCATGCTCCTCGCCTCCAGGATGGCGCAGAATGCATCGGTGGCCAAATCCAAAATAGCATAAAAATTTGTTTTGTTTGACGAAATTATTGAATTTTTTTTTTTTCGTTTGCGTTCATTTCGTCCGAACTTTTTTGTCTTTGCACATGTCTAATAATAATATGTGTGTGTGTGTTGGGGGGTTACATTTTATTTTTTATGTATTTGGTATTATTTTTTTTACTGTTGGGGGGGCTTCGGGGAAATTTTAGAGGTCTAAACAGACCTCTGACATTTCCCTTTTGAAATAGAAAAAGAAGTTGGAGACACAGAGTCCTCAATCTCTTTTTCTGCAGCCCCTGTTCTAAATGAATGGAGAGTACTCCGTATAGAGGCTTCCCATTCATTCACAAACTGGTGATAGTAAAATATTTACTATCATCCAGTTATGAATGGGTAGAAGCCTCTATAGTGAGTGCTACTACCCATTCAGAAATCCATGATCATCATCACTCTAGTGTTTGTGCTGCACATAGAGGATCGGTAAATATCACAGATATTTACCGATCCTCCCGCTCTCCATCATGAGCCGCTCGGCCATTCACAGAGCTGCACAAGAGAAATGGAGTGTGGAAGCCGGCTGTGCCACCCATCTACTCCCTGCCGCCCCAAGGCCAAAATGTGTTGGCCGCCTGGCGCCCCTGTTGCCATGGCGCTTTGTGATCGCCTCAACCTTCCTATGGCCCTGGACTGATGCTCAGGGCTCTCTCTCTTTTGCTTTCTCTGCCAATGGAATCTATTGCTGAGTAAATAGGCTGAGTAGTGACAGAACACTATGAAGGTACAAGAGCTGTCTTGGTTTCGGGGAACCCTGTTAGTCAGAAACTGTCCTGAGTTTAATTATTGGCTCTGATGAATGCATTGGTGCTTCACACAAACATAACAATATATGTAGCAAAGATACAAAGGTATAGTAAGCACAGGTCTTCCACAAGAGTATAGGCATCAAATATTTGGTTTATAACACCAACCTTGACCTCAAGGCCTAGAGAAAGGTAGGCTGTGACCCAATGAAATGTTGGTGTAATAAACCAACTATTTAATGACGATACTTCTAAGAGCCTCTAAGCGCCTACTATACCTTTGTACTTTTGCTGCAGTGTTATATTCATGTGGAGCACCAAGGCATTTCTATTATGATTGAGTGCTGGTCTTACCAAGAGGGAATATCATTTTTCAAGTACAGTTTTTATTGGTGTTTGTGCCCCTGTTGCAGTGATTTCTCCTCATTTCCTATACAAACAGATGTAGGATAGAGCAGCAAGTGAGGAGTGATGTCTTCAACAGGGACATAGACAACCCTTCTAACCCTTCCTCACTCTATCAAAAAAATGAAGTTGTGGCTGGAGCTGGGCTTTACGCAACAATGTATCGCCTGATGACAACTAGAGGTATTATTTATACATCTGTATATAAAATACTGTAATCAAAATACAAAGCAGCAACAAACTACAAACGTAAAAGTCACATCAAGAATTGATTTAAGATAAATTTCACAATACTAACTCAAAGAGGGTTATTCACTAAAGGGTGAAGAGTTTGGAGAAGGCAGGAGAAGTGAACAATCTAAGCCAAAATAGCTGATTTGGATAAAACTGTCCAATTCAGCCCACTTTCCTGTTCAGCGGCGATGTTGTCCTAGATTGTTCACTTCTCCTGCCTTCTCCAAACTCTTCACCCTTTTGTGAATAACCCTTAAAATGTGTCAAGAATGACACTATGTACTGTATATGGATGAAATAACAGCATCAAACAATGGAAGGTTGGTAACAATGGAAGTTGGTCCCCTTTGGTCTAAGTGGACAGCCTATAGAGGTTCCTTAGAATTTTAAAGATTTGTTCTGGATGAAGTAGCCAGGGTCAAGCATGAAAATCATATTTGACACAATCATCTATTTATTGCTTTGAAATGTTAAGTAAATTCTGTTTTTAAGATTATAGAACATTTTTTTAGGGTGATTGTATAATATTAGTGTTTAATTTGAACTTCTTTTTTACCGGGTGTAATTTTCTATTATGCGGTATGGATCGTACCTGTTGTATTTATTATTTGTTATGCTTTAAAAGTTTACAGCTAAAAATGACAACATAACAATGAATGGCCCAATAAAAGATAAAATAACATAACCAGCACATGAATAAATTAGCTCCTTCTGCCACTCCCACACTCCAGCCCTGCTGTATAGAAAGGGCTGGTTGACACCAGATGCAGTGCGTTCCGGCCTGATTCTGGCCAGAACGCACTGCATCGCATTGCGGCCGGCTCACTATGTTTTGGGGCAGGAGGGCCGTTGCCACAATGCGATCGGCAGCACGGGATCGCAAGGCACATTATGCCGGTGGTCCGGTACAATCAAAATAGTGCTTGCAGGTCAAATTTATGTATTTACACTATATTATAGTATATCTTCCTGGATTTTATCTTTAAAGCCCATCTCTGGGCAAACAAAATAATTAACCTTGCAGTGGGGCTCCCCCTGCACTGCAAGGGTCAAATGCTTGTTTTATCTAGAGGACATTATTAAAGCTGTTACTTACCTGATCCTTGGTCCCGCTGGCTCCCTCCAGGCTGCTAGGCTGGTCCCCGCACTCTCTTCTATCTTGGACTCCAGCAGTGCAGGCAGGGCCAGATTAAAAGCATTATGGGCCTGGTGCTATCAGGTGGTCGGATGGGAAGCAGTAGAGACGGCTCTCTAATTAGGTGGCTTCTTGCTCCTCATTAGGCCTGCCTCATTAGAGAGCCGTCAGCGCCTCTGCCTGAATGTGTTCTGCCTGGCCTGCCCTGATTGCCATTGGGCATACTGAGGCAATCAGAGCTGGTGGGGCCTATTTTCAGTGCTGGGGCTGGAGCTGGTGCTCTAGTCGCCCCTATGTTAATCTGGCCCTGGATGTATGGACTACTGATGTCATGGTGTCCTATGCAGGTCCATTGACCTGCACTGGACATGAGGACGCCACAGGACATTCCAACTTTCAGAGCGGAAGTAAGCGCTGACCGCTACAGAAGTCAGGATCAACTATGTAAAACAGCTTTTTTTGAGTCTGCTAGAAAAAACGAACACTTAACCCTTGCAGTGCGGGGGTAGCCCCACTGTAAGGGTGCATTTTTTCTTTGCCCGGAGATGGGCTTTAAAAAATATATATCTAACAACCATCACAACTGTTATATATATCTAACAACCATACCAATGTGTTCTTACAGTACATAATCTTTAGTTTCCTTTTAAAGATAATCATAATTAAAGATTTAATCAATCTCGTGTTTTTTTTTATTAAAAAGCTAGTCGGTAAAAAGACAAGCATACTTGAAAAGGATATAAATATCATGCTGCAAATGATGCAAACAGCTTATTGCTGAATCACTAAAGTCAAGAATGGAAGTCTCACACTACACTGCATCCTTTTTAGACCAGATTATAGGAAAGTGGTTTTGTTGTGTCTAATATGAGATATTTCATAATATCCACAATCAAAGCAACAAATTGATGAACCTGAAACCTTCCGTTCTGAGAAGGCTGCAGGCAAAGTGTGCCATTCTGAAGCCCATGCTTCCAGCAAATGTTATGGTGGCTTTTTTTTCTCAGTATGTTATTTTGTGCACCATTAAGCACTCTATTGTTATGTGCAATAACAGTAATTTTACCCTGAATTAAGTTTATTATATGTATAATAATATTAGTGTCATCTCATCTTCCATCAACTGCATCTCGTGCTAGTCCTGATGACAAAAAATGAATGGTACCACAACCCGCTAACTCACGAATGGTTACTGCAAAGCACCACATCGAAAAATTGTGTTTCGTCCCTCAGGGTAGGGTCACACTATGCCTGGTCCGTTGTGCTCAATTGTGCATTGCATTAAGTCAATCCATTAACTTAAAGCATGAACCAAAGAAGGAGCACCAAACCAAATTCATAAATAGCTTTAATGATTCATAAGACAACAGCCAACATGTTTCAGGGGCAAGAACCCATCCCCCTTAATCAGGGCTCAGTAATATTTATCAATGGACTCAGCGAAGCATATGCCAAACAAATCTTATGCTTACTACTTGAAAGCGATCAGATGTGGCAGAAGCCAATTAAATGACAGAAAACCAGCTGAATGGGCTGCATAACACAGCACAACATACCAAACATCACGCATGCTACATTTTTGGCAGAACACCACAATGCAAATGCACTGGGAAGGTGCATTGGGGTGCTATTCAGCAATGTGAACAAGCTCTAACTCCCAATTAGGGAATGGATAGAAGCCCGTGTTTTTGTTTTTTTTGCTGTCTGAGCTTCTGTTAAATATATATTTCACCACTTTCTGCCTTGGTGACAGCATTGTCAACAGGATAGGAAGAGAGGGAAACCATGTCACAATTACTTTAAAATTAACTTAAAAGTTAAAATTAACTTTAGAAGGACTGGGGGAGGCTAGAGCCTTTGTTAACTCATGGTGGCCCCCGAGCCATCCAGTGGAGTATGGACCATGCACAAAAATGAATGGGGCTGTGCCATGTGAGCACTAGGCAGAGGATATGGCTGGCATGCTTTGAATCCAAAGGTTGTGCAGTGGCAGGCTAGGCTGCACATTGAAAGCTCAAGAGTGGGGGCGAAGGTCAATATTTAACTATGTTGGCTACACTCTGGAGGATGGGGGTTCTATTTAAAGGACAACTCCACTTTGTTATATATTTGTTTAATGATGACATGTATTGTAGGCAGCACATTAAATAGTATATAAAGCGCGTAAATTTGATGGCGCTAAATGAATACCTGTAATAAATATGCACAAAAACTGAAATTTGCAACCTTGGTTTATGCTGGAAAGGTAAATCACCTAATGATTCTTCTATCTTTCAGAGACTCCAGTGATGAGAGTTATCTGATTTAAAGAAGAAAGCAATAGAGTGGATTGGAAACATTAGATTTTAGTCAGGATGATCATATGGTGTATTGGGCAAATCAAGATTCTGAAAAAATCACTATCTTTTTTGCTTACTGTCCAGTACACTTTTGACATTGAAAGTGACCAGATTGTTACAGACAAATGTACCTTTTATGCTGAATCAAGTGATCATTTCCAAATGTTTGATATCAGATTCAATAAAATGATCAGATTAAAAGGCTGAGTGCTTTGAAAGTTGTTCTGTTTATGTCATGCATTAGTCACTCTTACACTGTTACAGGTATTTATCAACCCTGATGGTAGGATACTATATTAAATCAGGAGAAAGGAAAAAAGAAAGAAAACAAGAAAGAAGGAATAACTCAAATAAGAGAGAACCAAGAGAGAGAGAAAGAGACAGAAAGGGGAGAGAGAAAGAGAAAGAAAGAAAGAATGAGGCTAGAATGAGAGAGAAAGGGGGAAAGAGAGAGAGAGAAGGGGGTGAGAGTAGGGTGGGGAGGACAGAAGTGAATGAAGAGAAAGAAACAGAAAGGGGGGAGAGAGAGAGGGGGGTGAGAGTAGGGTGGGGAGGACAGAAGTGAATGAAGAGAAAGAAACAGAAAGGGGGGAGAGAGAGAGGGGGGTGAGAGTAGGGTGGGGAGGACAGAAGTGAATGAAGAGAAAGAAACAGAAAGGGGGGAGAGAGAGAGGGGGGTGAGAGTAGGGTGGGGAGGACAGAAGTGAATGAAGAGAAAGAAACAGAAAGGGGGGAGAGAGAGAGGGGGGGGAGAGTAGGGTGGGAAGAGAGGTGAGGAAAGAAAGAAAGAAAGAGAGAGAAGAGAGGAAGGAAGAATGATGGAGGAAATGAGATGATGGAGGAAGCAGCAGGTGCCAGTGGTGAAGCGAGCCCTAGGAGGTGTGCAGACATTGACAGGGCAGAGCCCAGAATATGAAGCCTAGCTTCCTCTCAGGCATGAGATTCTGTGTCGGAGTGGGTCTGGGTGGAGCAGAAAAGTGTACACAATCTGCTTCTATTAGGAGATTCTTACTATATTCCCACCCAGAGGGGAGGAGATAGCTTCGCAGGCTGAGTGCTGAGAGACGGGCTATGGGAAGACAGGGGCAGAGGCATTGCTGAGTGTCAGGAACATGACCTGGAAGCTAGCAAACCCATAGAAGCTAACTGACACACACCGCCGCTGTCAGTGAAGTGAGCACACAACTGTTGCACAGGGGTCGGGGAGGACTCAGGAAGTACAGCTGACACATCTCTCTTTGCTCATAGCGGAGACACATCGCTGCTTGCAGTTCAGCGGGGAGGGTCACCCGGAGATCGTGCTCTGAACCCTTCCAGCGGGGGGCGCTGTCTCACATGGAATTGTCCGCTGCATCCGGAGCCTGAACTGTGAGTAAACTTGTGTTGTGCTCCGTGTTTTGTGTCCGGGGTCTGGCTGATGGAAGTGAGATCTCTTCTGCACAACTACTATACGTTATGATGGCTCCGGTGTACCAGCGCTGAGCCTTTCCCTGCAGCTAGCATGTGCTGTCATCTGCCTATACATAGTCCTGCTGTATATATATCACCAGTATTACATGGACACAGGCACATTACAGTACCATTTGCAGTATAGGAAGGACTTGTTTTTGGTAAAATTGGTCATGTTGCATGAGATGTTATGACAGAACCGATGATGGGATATACAAATGTAAATATTTGCAGTAGGAGTAGTAGAGGATATGGCTTGCTCCATGGAATTAATCTGCTGTCATTCTTATTCTTCCTTTATATAAAATTGGCATCAATCACATCCTGTGTGCCAGCACTGCTTGGATCTGAGACACCATATAACTATATGATAATCATATGCTGTACCTGTATCATGCCCTCTGCTCTAAGTTTTTAGTGAAATGCCATTGAGCCTTCATTTCTATCCTCAGGCATTATGTAATCAATGAGTCTTATGCAAATTCTTCACATGTCTCCGGTGCTGAGATGTCTGCAATTCCTGTACAGAAGCTTTGTAGGGAATGTCACTTGGCTGTTTCATGATTGAGAAGAAGAAGAGTCACTAGCAGTCGATTGATGATCAAAGAAGAACGTGCGTTTATTCTGCAAAGTGGAACATGAAGGAAATGTTGCCAACAATTTGGGGCCTCGCAGGGTCCCTTCCTCAAAGCCCTACTAGGACCTACGTGGCCCCAAAACATTGGGAAACATTGGCAACATTTGCTTCAGGTGACAGTTTGATGATCAAAGAAGAACATGTATGTATTCTTCAAAGTGTAACATGAAGGAAATGTTGCCAACGTTTTGGGTCCTCGCAGGGTCCCTTCCTCAAAGCCATACCTTGACCTATGTGGTCCTGAAACAATTGCAACATTTGCTTCATGTGGCAGTTTGATGATCAAAGAAGCACATGTATTTATTCTTCGAATTGTCACATGAAGCAAATGTTACCAATGTTTTGAGGAAGGGACCCTACAAGGCCCCAAAACGTTGACAGCATTTGCTTCATGTGAAAATTTAAAGAATAAATACGTGTTCTTATGTGATCATCAAACTGTCACATGACACAAATGTTACCGTTTCAGGGCCTCAAAGGGTCCCCTTCACGAGCCCATACAATGACCTGTGCGGCCTCGAAACATTGGCAACATTTGCTTCCTGTGATCATTTACATGTTCTTTGATCATCAAAGTGTCATGTGAAGCAAATCTTGCCAACGTTTTGAGGCCTCGCAGGGTCCCTTCCTCAAGGCCACATAGTGACCTGCGAGGCCCCCCGAAACATTGGTAACATTTGCTTCATATGACAGTTTGAAGAATACATGCATGTTCTTCTTTGATCATGATTTAGATGCTGGTAACACTTCTTCTCATAGCATGGCACCATCCGTTGCTGACAGTACTATCACCATCTTCCCATAGCTTTTGCAACACTGTTATGTAGTCCAGCCCAAAACTATACTACAAGGGTAGGCAACCTCAGCATTCCAGCTAGGGTGAAACTACTGAAACCATTGTGCCTCTGGCAGTCATGCCTGAGGCTGTCAGAGTTTTGTAATGCCTCATGGGACTTGTAGTTCCACAAAAGCTGAGCTTGCCTACCCCTGCTATACTATCTTACTTGGCTGTTTCACTCTACTGTATCATTATTTTCTGATTTTATAACTAATATGATGAGCTGTAGCTCTGTCTACAATATACCCGTTGTGTATATATCTATAAGGGCCTTGCTTTACACATGTCTTACGTCTGTACTGCAATACAAGGAGCCCCGTGTTTTACATGCCTTGTGTTTGGCAATACTTCAACTGCATATACTTCCTTTAAACATCCGTTAAAGGTCCTATTCACACCTGTCTGCTTTGATGTGCTGCATATGTTCTGTCTACCACATAGCTCTGTTGGAAGCCATTTACATGCCGGGAAGTGTTCACAAGCTCTTTTATGGTACTTCTATTCTACTATGCAACTTTTTAAGAAAACACAAAGTTTATGTATAGCCAAAACTTGTTTTAGTTTTGTTTTGGACAGAGTAGGGAAGGGTTTAATCCCCTGTCAGGTTATCACTTTGCTGTCTTTGTACCGTTAAGGTAATTTCCCTTCAGTTCCTGTTCCAGAGACATACTGTAACAGAAAGTTAGATGAAATCTCCCAAAGGAGGGGAATTCCTCTCTTAGCCAGTTCTCCCCTAAACAGGTATCCCATTGAAAGATTTCCCCTTACCTCTGGTTATGGGAACAACTCTAAACCTTTGGAGATCCCCTCACTTTCATTCTCAATGGCGACCATTAGCATTAATGGGGTATATCTCCCCTGTGGGGACACAGACACTAAGACCCCATTCACACTGATCGATTTGTAGGGCGATTTCAGCTCAAAAATCGCTCAAACATCAGCTCAATGTAGCTCGTCCATGCATTTCAATGGAGCCGTTCAGTGGAGCTGGAGCATCTCACAGCTCAATGTCGCCTGTAGCTTGTAGCTCAAGCTTGTTGCTTGAACATGAACTATTTTTCAGCAGATTTTGTGCGATTTGGCACAATAGACTTCAATGGTGTAGCTCAATGCTGCACGCATTTGCGTGACATTGCCACGCTACAGAAGTGTCACGTTTGCACAGAGATGTAAGCAGGAAACAGGAAGAGGAATTATGTCACATCAAGACCACTTTTGATTGGATACAGCCCAATGTAGCAGCTACGAAGTCCATACCAAAAGTAGTGCTACATAGCACGACAATATGTGCACTGTAGCTGAATGTAGCTCAGCTCCAGTCATCGCTGAAAAAGCGCTTTTTCTGATGTAGCTCAGTGTGAATGGGGTCTTATAAACACTTCACAGACGGTTGAATCCTTTCCCACTCTCAAAAAAACAAAAACATAAGTTTTGCCTAAACATACACCTTAAAGAAAGATTAAGAACCACTGCCTTAAAGGAAACCCATGCTGGGGGAAACAGCCAGCCTTTGCTGCCTGCACATTACTCTCAGTAGAGGTTGCCTTTTAAAGCAGAACTCCAGGTTTTCTTAAGCCTTGCAGTCGGGCTGCCCCTCACTGTAAGGCCCCATTCACACCTGACCGTTTTGTAGCGCGTCCTACGCTCGATGAACGCTCTACAAAACGGTCAAAAAAATAAATAGCATTGTAGTCAATGGTATCGTTCCCACCTGTCCGTATTTCCGCCCGTCCCGAACGCACTACAAAACGGCCCACGCATGAAAAGGTCCCGGAGCGTTTTTTGCTGCGTATTGGTCCGTTTTGTAGGGCGTTTTCCATTTGTATACTGCCTTAGTGCCTGTTCACACAATGTCTGTTTTGTGTGCTGACCTGATCTGTACGCTCCTGCACTCAAAATGCATCCCAATGTATCCCTATGTGTTTTATGGGCTACAGTTCTCACGTGCGCAGTCCGTTCAGGTTACGACAGAAAAATACTGCATGTCACATTTTGTACGGTCAGGAAACGGTCAGGAAACGCAAACGCATCAAAAACGCGTTAAAAAACGCACTGCACTGCAGCTAACATACTAACAGCCCCACTCCAGCAAAAAAAAATTATTATTTTTTTTACTGGAACGCATCAAAAACGCGCCCAAAACGCACTGCATCAGTAGCACCGCATCTGCAGATCCGGACCTGATCAGAACCTGATCAGGACCTGAAACTCATGTGAACAGGCCCTAAGGGTTATGTGCTTGTTTGTGTCTTGGTGCTAAATATATATGTATTCACCCGAACTGTAGAGCCAGCTGGCAGCTGCTCCAGTCCATGAAACTTGTCTCCTCCTCTTCTGCAGCGATGGTTATTTCCCTTGGCATCCTTACATCCTATACACCAGGGGTAGCCTAACTTTGGCCCTCCAGCTGTGATGACACTACAAATCCCATAAGGCACTGCAAGACTGACAGCCACAGACATGACTTCCAGAAGCAGATACATGATGGAATTTGTAGTTTCACCACAGCTGGAGGGCTGACGTTTGACTACCCCTGCTATACACTGTATAGAACTAGATGCCACAAGGATCCTTAGGTTGCTGCAGCAGAAGGGTAGAGATGCTCCAGGGACCGGTCGAAGAGCAAGCCGCAGAGCAAGCAGTTTTTAGGGTGGCTTACTGCACTTTCCTTTTTTTTTGTTTGTTCATTGCTTCTTTAATGAAAAAAAATCCACATCTGGCCAGTGGGCAAAGGACCTTTGTGAATGCGTTTCTACACTGCTCACAACATTTCCTGTAGGGATTTAGTTTCTCCAAGGTCCTTTATTGATTTACCCAGGGTCATAGAGATAGAGAGTATATACTGTACATATAATACTAAAGCTGAGGCTCCTAGACACGAATGGCATTCGGGATCCGAATTTTCGAATACAATTCGAATACGAATGCGATTCGGCTTCAGCTTTAGTAATATATAAACCCTTAAGTTAATTATTTAAATAAAAATCACACTAAATTTATAATATTGGCATTAAGTTTTAGTTTTAGTTTAATCACCTTTAGCGCTGTGATAACACTTTTAAACTTTTATAATTCTCCATTCTCATGGGATATAAATTTTAGTTGTTTTCCACAAGGGCAGGATGTTTTTACATTTTTAGTAATATATACATGTGGCTCCCAGGCCCGAATGGCATTCGGGAGCTCCCGAATTCAGTTCGGAAATTTGGAACCCTAATGCCATTCGGGTCTTGGAGCTATATACATATATTACTAAAGCTGTGGCTCCCAGACCCGAATAGCATTTGGGAGCTCCCAAATGCCATTCGGAAATTCGGATCCTAAAAGCCATTCGGGTCTAGGAGATTCAGCTTTAGTATTAATATCTGTATATGGTTTTCTGTTTTACTCGCAACTAATATCCATAAACAGATCCGAAACTAATGAAATTCGGATTTCGTCCGAAACCCGAACCAAATTGAATTTTGGATCCGAATTACAAAATAACGAGATAACCGAACCGAGCTGAACCAAATTTCTCCGCAGCTTACATGTCTACCACTCAGCTCCTTCCATTCCTATCCCACCTACCCAATCCACCACCCCTCTCCTTTTCTAATTTCTTTACCCCTTTATTTTCACTTTTCCGTTATATTTGAATTAAACGTCAGCCACATGGCTACAATAAAATGATCCACCTATGTTGTCTGCACACCTTTTTGACCGTTGCGTGAAATGTACCTATTGTGATATTAGTACCTAAATGACCTATTGAACAAATAAGAAATTCTGGTGATCTGGCCATGTTAAGCATCAATACTTTTTGAAACAAAGGCCCAGAACCTGCATACTGTAAATGGCTATCAGAAAATTGTCAGAATTCCTTGTATCTATGCTTGTTCTAGGTCACAGACTCATGGCATGGCAGCCAGGCACCTAGAATTCTCAGAAGAAATGGTCAGCAATGAGGGCTTCCATCAGTTTCCCATGACAGGTTTATTTCATTGGTTTGGAAGTTGCAACTCTCAGGATTGCAAAGTTCGGTATTGCAAAACCATGGAAGATATTACTGCATTCATTGTGAATGCAGATGCTGCAGATATGAATTGTAGTATTTTTTTTATTATTTTGTATATTATTATTATTATTTTTGTAAGCATTACCAAATCTGTTGCTGACTGTAATGATACGTTTAGGATTTCCACTTTTGTTTGGCAAGATACTTTAAGCCAGCTTTTCTCAAGCTTTTTAACATGGGGAAACCGCTAAAATAATTTTCCAGTTTTAGAGAACCCCTGCTTTTTAGTTCTATATCTATAGCTCACTGTACAATAGTGATGGTTGCTGGAAGATTGCTCCTTGCATTTGTTGTCATTTGGAAGAATCCCCCTGTCCTTATAGATGGCTAAAAGGATCATTGTCATCAGTGGTTACTTATCTTTGAGGCAGAAATTGCTCAAGGAGCCCCTAGTAACCTCTGGAGGAAACCTGGTGGAGAAAGACTGCTCTAAACGTCTTATAACCCAAGGAGAACTCATGGTGGATGGAGTGCTGCACTCACCAAATGTTAATGGTTTGTGGAGATCACTTTGTATCAAAGTTTTCATAAAAGCGAAACCCAGGCACAACAAAAGTCATTTTGTTGCAATACACAATGACAAGTGCCGTTGCTCTGTCGAGAATGCTGACCCAGTAGAATTTGCCGACCTGACCATCTGCGCTTGCACGCACACCGAGATGAATGAGAAAACAGCCATTTATTTACAAAGTATTTATCTCTAATTGTTAGTTGTGACCGTTCATAATATGCCATCCATGGCTGTAAATGATGGGTGGCATTTTATGCACATTGCACCACCATCTTCCAGTAGCTGATCTACCCTGCCCCCTCCAATCACTGAACACGAAAGCATTGTGTATTACATCACTTTAGACACTGATTTCAGTGTCTCCTAGCATAGTCATAGGGGTCTATTCACAAAGCTGCCAAGGGCAGCCGAGTGAATGACCGATCTGAAGTGAAGTGAGCCGAACACTGTTCGGCTATTCACTTCAGGCTGGTACGGCTAATTTCAGCCGTACATCGGCTGAAATCAGCCGTACATCGGCTTGCTTCGTGTGGCTTCGGGTCGGCCGAACATGCTCAGCATGTTTGGCCGACACGAAGTGCAGAAGGAGTTCGACTCAGCCGATCCAACATCTGGATCGGCTGAGCCGAACCCCCAGCAGGCTTCTCACTGCTGTTCGGGCTATTCTTAAAGATCCCGAACAGCAGTGAGTGAATAGCCGAATGCCGCCGGGCGGCATTCGGCTCGGCTGTTCTGCTCGGTCCCTCAGAGGCACCGAGCAGAACAGAAAAAGAGTAGCTATTGTGAATAGCCCGTACAGCAGGCTCTCGGTTCGAATTAACCGATGGACTCCCGTAACCGAAGCTAGCCGAAGGATCGGCCGAAGCTACGGCTAGATCCTTCGGCAGCTTCGTGAATAGACCCCATAGTGTGCAATAGCCGAAGAAGAAGCTGATGAAGCAGATCTCTGCTTCACCAGCTTTTTTGGGATTCCTAGGTGACATTAGGGGTCTAATAGATCCCTGATGTCTCTGTAAAGAGGACCTAGAAAATAGAAAGAAACCTGTTGCACTCCTTACCGGATGCCCCAACGACAGGGGAGGGTGCTTGTAGTGACTGCGGATGGCACCGCTGGTTACAGGAATCATTTGAAGAAATATCACCAGCACACCAAAAATCCTTTCAGGATAACCATGTGTTCGTTTAATAAGCACCATGTCATGTGAAAACAAGCTCTTTTGGGGCCACGCAGGGTCCCTTCATCAGGCTTAACATTGAGCAATGTTAAGTCTGATGAAGGGACCCTGCGTGGCACCGAAAGCGCTTGTTTTTACTTGACATGGAAAGAGGACCTGTCACATTCACTTTGCTTTTACATAGGGGGCTTGTTAGCCCCCTATGTGATAGCAATAAAGTAAAATGTAAAAAAAAAAAGAGATTTAAGTCACATTTAAAAAAAATCAACAAAACACAAAAAAACTTTTAAAGTCCCTCAGCCCTATGCACATACACATACAAATGCAGACATGCATTGGATACACCAGCGTGCAAAAAACGA
This sequence comes from Nanorana parkeri, assembly GCF_000935625.1. Classification (NCBI taxonomy): domain Eukaryota; kingdom Metazoa; phylum Chordata; class Amphibia; order Anura; family Dicroglossidae; genus Nanorana; species Nanorana parkeri. The sequence continues at coordinate 1,093,132 of NW_017306463.1, forward strand.
TTGTGCCACACATGTTACATATCAACGTCAGCATGAGAGCAGTAATTCTAGGGCCATTAATCACTGTTAACACTAAATTGATGAGCTGCAAAAGCTTTTAAAGCATCGCCTATGGGAAATTTTGTGTATGGTAGTTTTTTTGCGATTTCACGGGCACACAATCCCATCTTTTATATTTTACCAAAATATTGGCTATTATATTTTGTTTCTGTGTGCTGCATTTCATTTTTGTGTATTTTATCCTAAAAACACTGGCTTGATAAACTTTTGCGCAAATATCGTGCGACATAAAAAATTGCGTCTAGCATTTTTTTTATTCTATAGGGCCTCTGCTTTCAGAAAATATATAATTATTTGGGGGCTTTAAGCTTTTTAGCCAAAAATACTGATTTATCATGTGTATTTGCAAAAATTTAGAAATTGCTCCGGGTGGCAAGTAGTTAAAATGTTAACGTAGGCTACAAAAGGTTTAAAGGGTTTCTAAACCCTCTCTTTTTTTTTCATATATCTACTGCTAACAAGCAGTAGATATATGCAAAAAGTAAAAAAAAAAAAAAAAAAAACGCTTTATAAGCGGTTTAAACTTACCCCTGTCTTCGCCGCGCGCTTCCGTCCAAAATCCGAAAATGCTCGGCCGGCCGCAAAGCATTTGGGAAGGGAGCATTCGCAGTTCGGATTTTCGCCTGGGAGACAGGGAGAGACACAAGTTAAGTATATGGACGCGTGCACCCACATGCAGACGCCGTGGGACAGGAAGTACCAGCAAGGACAGAGGAGTCAGCGCTGGATCTGACACTCGCCGCAGCGCTGGAGAGAAGGCTGAAAAGGACAGGAAAGAAGAAGATCGGATTAATAGGCATCATTTAAGGTAAGTGTTTTAATTAACATTGGGGGAAGGGAAAAAAACTCTTTGCCTTTAATGTCACTTTAAGGTGATGAACTGAGGTGCCCCCAAAAAATATTCTTTGACTCAAGAATGAAAGAGTAAAAAGGCTCCAGGACTGAAGTGGTTAAGGAGCGACAACCCATACAATATTCTTTGCAAATTGACTTTTAGACTGCAAATGCCGCGAAAATCAATAATGTTATGTGTGGGTATTAAATTCAGTTGAACTGTGTGATAATGCCTTTAGTGGACTGTAAAAATATTAATTTAATGTAAAAAAAATTGCAAATAAACATAAGAAAATACTGCATGCACTATGGGTTTTGTTTTTTTTAAATTAACACTATAGAGCCCCGTTGTTTGACGAGACGGTTTTGCATATGACAAATTTGGAACCAGCCGTGTCCCTGGAAATGATGCTAGCTAGTCTGATGATGTCTTAAAATAGGCTTTGGGGTGAAGAATGCATTTATTGTGACGGCAGTCCATTTTTTTTTTTCTTTTTCTCTCGTCCGCTTCAGCTTGAACTTCACACCTCAAGCATAAATGTGACAGGGGAAAATAATGCAACTTAATGGCAGTCATGGAAGCATCTCTGTACAAAGTGTTTATGTGACTGGCAGCTTATGACGCACCGTGTGGATGTGATGTGGAGCCTACAGCATTTGTCATAGCTCTGCCAGTTACGTGCGATTTGACCCAAAACAAGCTGATGCTGCTTTGCAATAAACATAAGATATTACGTAAATCAGACAAGGGGGGTAATTCAGCACAAGGGAACCTTAGTGCACTTTTCTCTTCTGCAATCCATGGAAAAATAAACAGGCCTGTGCTATTTTAGTGCCTTGAATGTACACCATCTGGGGATCTTGCAAAGCCACCTTCTGCTTTTCTGAACCCTAAGGGGTACTGGGGGAGATGTTGATACTTAGAACCTATTGTGCCAGAAAGAGGTTGGCAAGCAGTTTGCACTTTTTTTCTGGAGTGATTCCATTTCATGGGCATGTTTAGCGCCAAAAATCTGTCTTACTTCAGCACAGATGTTACAAATAAAAAGAAAATGAGCAGTAAAATTTACAGTGAATTTCACGTGAACTTGCATGCCAAATGATCACTAGAGTTCTGTGTTGGTGCCTATTGTGCAGTCATATGAGCAGTGAGTAAGTACCCCAAGTGTATCCCCCGATTATCATCTGTGCTATCATAGGTGTATGCCTACGTTATGTTAAAAAACATTTATTCTTACCTATATTTTTGGTAAAATATAAAAGACGGGGTCACGTCGGGTATATGGACACCAAACATGTCCAGCCTTAAAATTGTGCGTGCCTGCAAAATCTCAAAAAACGACCACACTGAAAATTGACCATAGGCAACGCTTTAAACGCTTTTACTGCTCATTAGTTTAGTGTTATCAGTGATTATTGGCCCTAAAATTATTGCTCACACTCCGACGTTTGTGGCGATATGTAACATGTGCAGCACAATAAGCGCAATCGTCGTTTTTGCATTTAGGCACACCTAACTCATGTTTGCGTGTATGCGGGGGGCGGTGGAAAATGAGTGTTTTATTTTTTTATACTTAACTTTATTGCTATCACACAGGGGATAATAAGCCCCCTATGTGATAGCATCAGATGACCACATGTCACATGCCTTCCCATATCACAACAGGCTGCTTGTGCTCACGTGCCACTCAGCATAGACATGTACTATATATTTGACTGATGTCCATATTTACTGTGTCTCCAATCCCCCGCCTAAAGTAGGGAATAGAAAAATGTATATCAAAGCGCTAAAGGTGTAACAAATAAGAAACTTAGTATAACCAAGTGAGTTTCTTATTTGTTACACCTTTAGCGCTTTGATATACATTTTTCTCGACTGCTGATAGGATTCTTCTATCCCCTTTTTAGAGCTGCTTTAGGTCTTAATTTATTATATATTTCCACTTTAGTTTCCTTTCCAGAAGGGCAGATTATCTATTTCTCATCTAAAGTAGGGAATACACTGAATGAATTTTGAAAGAGAGAAACTGATTATGAAATGTTTGTTCAACTTTCTAATAGTTGATGGGGATCAAATGGCTGATCGATTACGACCGCAGTGATGAAAAAATTCAAAGGAGCATGTTGGAACATTTTTCTTGATCGAACGAAATTCTGACAGTGAATGTGGTTTTCATTTGGAAAACTCCATTTATTCCAAAATTAAATGTTAAACAAAAAGGAAAAGTCAATGAAATTTCGAGCAACATTGGTCAAGGGTCTGATGGCATTATCGAACATTCTGACGAGATTTTTCGTACAAACATTTGTTCGAAAATCTACCGGTGCATACCCTACTTTGCCTCCACACCCACTAATATGGGAAGGCATGTTATTTGTTATCTACATGACCCAACTCTGAAAACGTTGCTGAGTTTAATGACAAATGGGATTGTGTTATAATGTTGTATCATATTGTTGTACAGATCATTGGAAACTCATGTAATGCATTTCTATGACTGAAAGCATACCTAGGCGTCCAGCAGCGCCTAGGTGCCTTCAGTCTAGGTCAGTTTACCCAAAATAGACATTTCTGCGGTCGGACTAGCCCAGTTTTATGCGGCTAAACGCATGTAACCGTGTGGTAACGCATGTAAACAGGTATAAACGTGGCTAAGCCCAGCACAGAAAAAACTGGGAAGCATAAAATTGTTTATACTTACCAGATAACTTCTGGTGGGCTTAAACGCAGCCTGCTAGTGTGCATGGGGCCTTAGGGTGCTCCCTTGAAACGTGTACAGCTTGGTGTACATTTGAGGCGGTGACTAAGGTGGGTACAGGGTCAACAGTGGTCACCTGGGAGAAATACTTGGTTGTGAGCGGTAGATATAGATACATACAGCGCTGCTAATTGTTCTCAAAGTGACATTAAACCCTCAGATTTTTTAACATAAAACAATACTGTAATGTGTGCCTTACTGTAGTCCAGGGTTGTTTCCCTTCTCTTTGCTGCTCTTCCTTTTAAATCTGTATCTGTTCTCATGCTGGGCAGAACTTCTGTTTTGCAGCAGACTGCCTTGTCTCTGAAATGGATACATGGTGTCTGTGTGTAGGTTTGCAACCTGAGCCAGCACTACAGGAAGACACACTCAGCTGCAAAGGGAAGTTCTCCCCTAGCATGAGAAGACATGAGGATTTAAAAGGAAGAGCAGCAAAGAGAAGGCAAACAACCATGGATTACAGTAAGGCACACATTACACTATTGGTTTATGTTAGAAAATCTGAGGGTTTAATGTCACTTTAATGTAAGTTTTTTAAAGTGCGCTATTAAATGTATTTAAAGATTTTACACTATGGCGCATTAATTTTTTTCCTGGGCTATGAGAATTGGTTCAGGATTGCGGGATTTACGGTGAGGGAGCTGTACTAATGGCATATATATTTATTATGAGATGAAGAGGAAGGTGAACGGTTTGGGGATCTGAAGCTGCCTACCACATGTGTAAGGAGTGCATATCAGAAGGAGCGTGTTCTGGCCATTCTATATATATGGTCTACTATCTCTGGTGAGTGCGCATCAATACACTGGGTTCGGATGCGGTGTGGATTATCACTGGAAGCACCTTTGGTCTGTGTAGAGCACAGAAGGGATTTGTTTCACATAAGAGTGGATTTGGCTACACTGGTTGTGTGACTATTTTGAAGACGCAAAACTGCATTAGAACTAATATCTGGAATTATCTGTTTTATATTTTATGGGAGAACTGAAGTGCACATTTGTTTATATTAATAAACAGTGGTTACCTGTATCCAGTGAATAGAGCAAGTCTCACTTTGGATGGATTTTATGCTACATGCTGTTTTGCTAAATACTTTTGTGGGCACAAAATATGATTGCATGAGTAAAGTTTGACCGACAATATCACAGGAGGACGGTGCGCTTTTTATTTGTTTTACAGTGCAAAAGCAGGGGCTGTAGTAGCCTCATGTAACATACTCCAGTCTCTGTCTGTCTTCTGCAGCATGTCTTAAGTGTCCTACTTAACTTATAGCATGTCCACATTCTGTAACCATCATATCCACCACCATGTGTGCAGTCTCTGACAGTCCTCTCTGGCATTACATAAACTGAACATTATGTGCATCCCTTTGGGGATGTCAGTGACCACAGATGAGGCCCTCTTCACCGCTAGTATACTAAGTGCAGGATTACTTTCCATCATTAGTACAATTTAGAGAAAGGCTGTCTGTGAAAAAATAAACATCAGGAAAAAGAGTATTTTTTTTACCAGTTTTTGAATAGCAGTCAATCAAAATTAGGGAGAAGCATAGGGATTTCAGCAAAGTTACTGATTTTTTACCATTAAACATTTTGCAGATGTGGAATCTCTTATTTCACTCATTGAACGGCTTTGGCAAAATTTTCTTGGAAAAAAAAAATCTTTTTGTGTGTGTTTGATTACTTTTGTACTGTAGCTTTTTTATTTTTATTTTTTTGATGAAAAAAAAAGGCTAATCATGGGCATTTTTTGGCACAAGAACAGGTTCAGAGTAATTATATGAAAGCCTCTGTAAGGGCCCATTCACACCAGAAGCTGTGCTGACCGCACAGTTTCTAGTGTGCGGTGCCCTGGCACAGTGCCAATGTGCTGATCCCAGTGCATGGCACTGTGTTCTTTTTTTTTATAGATCTTCATTGAAATGTCACAAGTGATATTTCATTCATTTGTACGGGCACAGTGAGGTGCGAGGAGGTTGTACAGCATTGCACCCTGTTGCTTTGAAAAAAGTAAGGCATGCCTTCCTTTTTATAGCGCACACCACTATGTTCCTACTGCGTGGTGGTGTTAATGGGCACCCCACTGCGTTCCTACTGCGTGGTGGTGTTAATGGGCACCATCTGTGACAAGGCAAATTGCCTTATCTTGCATTGGAGCTGCACTGGAAGCAATGGCCAATACAGCTCCAACAAAGATTGTGTGAATGGACCCTTACCCTAAGACAGAGCTTGACAAATCCAAGGAGCCAGGTAGCCAATGCCCCCTAAAACATACATTTGGCACCTAACTTTTGAGGTTTTCTCTAGTTGTTGTCATTGGAGCCAGCTTATAAAACAAAATCCTGCTGGCTCCTGTATTGGATAGACTGGCTCCCGAATTCCATATTAATTTGCCCACTCCTGCCCTGAGCAGCCATTTAAAGCCCATAGCACCTTTAACAATCGCTCCATTGCTGCTCCTTCATTAGCTATTGGGTTTCAGCAGTGTGTTGACCAGTGTTGGGAAGACTTCCCAACACTGGAAGCTGAATTTCAGGGATACTGCTGCTAGTGGTTTGTCATTGTCCCTTACTGTTCTTGAAAATGTTCAACTTTCTGTAATGTTTTTGGACATCTGTCTGTAAATAAAATATATTCTGGGTTGGGATCCATGCTGTAAATTAAATGTGCACTTGCTTATTTTTTACAGCTACACAATTTCCATCCATGGGTACAGTATCTACAATTCATTCTGAATTATTTGGTTTAACAAATGGGTCCGTTCTGATGCAAGTTCAATTGCTGAGCCGCTACGAGTGCTGAGTTAGCAAACCGCTGTTGAATGCTGTGCTGCAAGTCAGAGCTCAGCACTGCTAATTTAGCACTCACAGAGACTGTGGGTGCAGAGCGTTGAGTGCGACGGAGAAGGTGGGGTCAGAGCACCAGCAGCCATTTTAACCGTGGGCACACCTGGAAGCACTGGAGAAAGGTGCCTGAACCCTGATGGAGGAAATCAATTCAGTTAATGTTTTGGTGGACGAGCACACACAACATTTGTTGGAAAATTTTATTTATTAGTCAAAAACATTATCCTACGCCATTTTGCTTAGCACTGTACAGCTGAAGAGTTGCTGCAGAACAGATACTCAGCCCATTGGCTAAGGAACTGAACACACCTCTGGTCTTAGTGAACTGTGCTCAGAGCTACTGTGAGCCACATTTTCTTATGGGGCTAATGAGAATTGAGGTGGTGAAGGGCACCTGTGCTAACATCAAACGTCCACATTTCATACCTTAGCCAGTCAGGCCTTGCATCACTTCACATCTTAGCCAGACAAGCCTGGAATTACTTCATATCTTAGCTGGTCAGGCCTGGCATCACTTCAAATCTTAGCCAGTCATACCTGGCATCACTTCATATTTTAGTCTGACAAGCCTGGAATCACTTCATATCTTAGCTAGTCAGGCCTGGCATCACTTCACACCTTAGCCAGTCAGGCTTGGCATCACTTCACACTTTAGTCAGTCAACTGACCCGGACAGTCAGAGTTCTGGTAATCCTTATTACCCGGCAACTCCAACCAAAAGCCAGCAGATATCCAGGCTTTGTCAAGTCCAGTATCGCTACTGTCACAGTATTGCTCACGTCACACTTTTTTCTTTCAGGCCCAGCATTATTTCACTTCACACTTTACCCAGTAAGGTACAGACTCACTTCACTTCGCACCCTAGTCAGTCAGAACCGGAATCTTTTTACTTAATTTAAAATTTTAGTCAGTCAGGCGAGGAACTGCTGCACTTTACATTTTAGTGAGTCAGGTCCAGCCTCACCTCACCTCGATTCACACTTTAGTCTGTCGTGCCTATTACGCAATATTCCCTGAACTTTATTTGGGGGTAAGAGCTGATTGCATTCTCAGCGTACATTGTTTTTGGAAACAATTTTCTAATTTACTATTAGTCTTGCCAAACAGGATTTACTGGTGCTGTCAGTGGCATCAGAAATTTTTTCCATCAGCTGTATATTGTGTACACATATTTCTGAAGTCAGAAAATGAAGTTTAAATTTTCCGTCTACTCATGAAAGGACGGAATTAAGAAGAGTAAATCAGTTGTGATTTGATCTATAGCATACCGGTTAAAGCAACCCAAAGCTTAGCTTTAGGCAAAATAAAGTACACAACAGTATACATAATGATTAGCGGAACTTTTCTTCTGGACAATGAGTGGCAACAGGATCTGTGAATCACCAGAATGTTGGGAAATGCGCCTGGGTGTGTCCGGTCATTATTTCAATGAAATATATTTATTTATTCAACAATATTGCTTCCTTGTTTCATAATCATAGCAGCTACTATAAGCGAGTAGTGGCGCAAAGCTTTGTCTGCAGCAGCACCTAAAGAGGAACTTTACCCTTACCTTAAAAATGACAACAAATACACCTTTAGAAATGTTTGGTAATCTAATAACAGATAATTCCCATTCTTCTCATGGTGAACATTTTCACTAAGGGCAGATGAATCCATCTCCCTTTACTTCCCGGAACTCTGGGTCCGCCTCCTGGAACATGTGACAGTGCACATCATCTCAGGGGGGAAAATGGCTCGCCCCCAAGATCTTGTGAGATTATGTCGTTTACAGATGGGATTCCACAGAAAGTGGAAAAACAGTAATTGCAAGTAAAAACAAATTTTTTTTTTTAAATAATTAATTTAAGATCTGATGTGATTCTTAGATTTATTTTGTTTAGATTTTATATATACTTTATCAACTGAATATTTTAGAAGCAGTAAATGTAACATAAAGCTGAGCTTATAGCGTGCATCTGGTTGGAGTATGCATTGTATAGCACAGCATACAGAGTGCAGCAGTTCAAGGTATGTAACATATAGCACCATATAGAAGGTGCAGCAGTCCTACATGGCTACTAGAGCCTCACTGTCACCTCATATTTGCCATTGTCTCCCCTTAGCCACTGACCTGTACATGGCCAGTCAACATTAGGGTACTCAGCTTTGTACAGATGCAGTGTGGAATCTGCATGATGGTGGCAGGCCCCTATTTCCCCTCACTAGAGCAATAGCAGAGGGGTTCCAATTTGCAGTCTGAATGTAAGTTTCACTAGATAGTATTCAATATTTATTGCCAATTTGCACAACAGCAGGGGGACTTGTCCCTGTAGTTGCTAAGCATCTTAGAGCCACAGGTCTGTGTATTGAATAGCGCTGCCTTTGAGCAATATTGCATGGAGATGAGTAGTCCCAGGGGTGCCCCTACAGTATATGCAGGGCAGGGGGGTGGTGGTTGGAAGTGTCTGCTGCTACATCTGTGTCCACTCTGTCCAGTGTACCGCCCAGCTCATTGACGTCACTGGTTGCCAGGAGCTGAGCCGGACGCTCTGGCTCGTTTGATTTAGAGCTTTTAACAACCTGGGATCAGAGAACAGATTTGGACTGTACCTATGGAATTGCTAACTTGGCACAAAATGGTGCCAAGTCTTTGAAAATAGAGCACATGTAACTGACCAGGTCCAAACCACATTGCCCAAAGCAAATCAGTCCTATTTACTACACAAATGTGGCTCTCCTTGGCTGGGGCTTAAACTTCTCGCTCCTTTGTCTGTTAAGGTTCTCATTCATCTAGGTTAGACTGTTAGACAATTATGAATTGAGAAAGCTGGTCGGATGACCAGGAAAACGTCTTCAAGAAAATACAGCAAGTCTAGTTGCCTTGATTTATTTTTTACAGGTATTCTCACTCCTTAGTTTTCCCTTTAAAATAACTAGGTGATGTTGAGCTAAATAAATTACATGTTATAACTAATTGTGAAATGTAGTATATTCATTAGTAGATATATTCATTGGTTTTGCAATTTTAAGAAATGTTTTCACTTTGTCTTATATCTAAGATGATAAATATTGATATGAAGAAAGTAAACAAGTAGAGGAAAAGGATCTTTTTGTAAATATTGCTGCTTCCTCTAATATGTAAACCAAACCGCAGTGTAAAGTAATGTGCATGTAAACCCTAATGATGAACTTCTCTTATTTGCTTCCTTTTGGTCGGTTAAATATACCATTAAATTTTTTTTCCTATATCTGTTTGATAAGTTCTATAAATGCCTGTGGGGCATGCTGGAAATTCAGTGCTGTCCTGTATCCTGTGCACATTGCCTGTGTCATCTCGAGGAGTCTTTTTAGACATTTTTTCCTATTTTGGACCATTGACTAATCAATGTCTTCTTTGTGAAGTGCAGTCAGCTTCTGTTGTGGCCTGACAACACACATCATTTTTTTTGGACTGAGTGGTGTCAGCCCTGCCCAGTTTTCACTTACCAAACCACTCAGACACACCTACTCTCCTATCTCCACAGCATAAAGGCTAATCATACTGTTCTGCCAAGATAAGGACTGGAAGGGCTGATTACTCTCCGTGACAGGAAGAGTGCACAGAACAACTCTGAATTTTTTGATGGTCAACAGGTATTTTGTGCACTCATCAAACAGATAGAACAAAACACTTTAATTGTTGTATTTAACAAACCAAAAAGGAGCAAAACAAGGAGTTCATTGTAAGACCTCATTCATACTGCTAAGTGTCCGCCTGTACAGATCTGTGCGGCGTGCACGGCCGTATCGGGCCGTTCCCGGGAAGGACAAGTGCTGCATGTGGTTGTACGCAGCAGCCTGTTCTTCTCTATGGGAGTACGCAGCTGTACTCTCACCCGGGCTGCACATGGGTGCTGGTGTCCGTACTCGGACGCAGACAGGATGGATCCTGTCTGCGTCCGAGCACGGACACCAGCACCCACGCGCATGTGCAGTTCGGGTGAGCGTACGGCGTCGTATGGCCGTGTACTCCCATAGAGAAGAACAGGCTGCTGCATACAATCACACACAGCACCTGTACTTCCAGGGAACGGTGCGATACGACCATGGACGCCACACGGATCTGTACGTGCTGGCTCTTATCAGTGTGAATGAGACCTTAGGGTTTGCATACACTTTAACCTAAACTTCACACTCTAAGCCCCTGATACCAAAACAACCTTAATCAAACCCCAAACCTCTTAAGCTGGCCTTACACTGTTAGAGTTTCTGTAAATCGGTTGCCATTATAACAGTGTGTGGCCCTGACAGGATTGGAAAATAATGATCCACTATGAATATGCTTGTAAATAAAATCCCAATACAGTGTTGCTTATGCTAATCAGTATTGTTGCAATTGAAAGCATGCCAACAGGTTTTCTTCTTTTTCTGCTTACTTTCAATATAACTATATGTGGCAAAATGCTCAGAATATAATGCAATCTATCATTAACTAGAAAGAATGTTTTGACTGTAAGATTCAGCAATACACAGTTCTGGGCATAGGGCTGTATTTACAAGCTTTTTATAGACTCCCCCCTCCCCATTTAGACTAGTGCGGTGGCATTTTGATTGGACAAGCTCAATCTAGTAAACATGAGTATGTAAGACTATTGCATAACAGCATTTGTAGAGTCACTGTATGTAATGTACTTTGTAGAGACCATGTGGCCATAGATAACGCAGACATGCATGGAAGTGACAATGTTCAGGTTCTTTTACATTTTCATGCTGGCTTCAAAGCAAAAGCGTCTTGCCGATTCCTGGATTCCTATGTATGTTGATGTTGTTAAAGGGAGACTGTTTTATGGGTTTTATTTATTAATATTCAGCAACCCTTTTTTTAAAGCAGCAATATGACCCCATTCAGTCTAATAAATTGGATGGCAAAATAAGTGTCATGAGAAGGAGGAAACCTATTATGTGACTCTGATAGGTCATGTGATAGGACTCTGCCCCTATCCAGGAGTCTTTGGCAGAGCATCATGCAGAGAATATACTGCAGGCTTCACACTGTGCCATGCATGAGTTAAAGGAGTTGTAAAGTCCCAGCACATACTATCTTATTATAACATCAGTATTGTAATAGGAACACATACTAGAGTTGTTTTTGACAATGCAGTTAAAGTTTACATGGAAAAATCCCTTTTATGTAGTGAGTCCTGCCTTCCATCTGCCCATCACTCTACAACTTCCTGGATTCCCAGCGTGCTTTGCATCTCTTTCCCTGCTGCTTGCTGTGATGAAATTTTGATCTCTCAAGACTATATAACCCATTAAGCATTGCCTCCAACAAGCAATGATAATGTTACATCGTTCAGACGTTAAAGTAACACTAAACTAAAATAGTAGAAAAAGTCAATGTAGCAAATACGTTGTCAGAAGTGAATAAAATTAGAAAGGAACAACCTATGTCAAGGCCAAACAATAAAACTAGTGGGGAACAAGAAGGATGTAAGCTTTTGTCCCATAACAAGACAGGAATTAAATGTATGTACACCAAAGCTAGAAGTCTAGCAAATAAATTAGAAGAGCTTGAACTTATGCTACTCGAAGAGGACTTCGATATAGTGGGAATAGCGGAAACCTGGCTAGACGGCACACATGATTGGGCTACTAATATAGAGGGGTATAACCTGTTCAGGAGGGACAGATGTGGGAGAAGGGG
>NW_017306463.1:1105671-1106437 GCF_000935625.1 Nanorana parkeri
GAGGGGGGGAGGAGGGGGGGGGAGGGGGGGGGGGGGGCTTTGCATTTACGTTAAAAACTATCTAAATATGCACATAAGGGACGATATCACGTCAAACACTGGAGAAGACGTGGAAACCTTATGACTGGAGCTCGATATGGCGGGCACTAGCCGTAAACTTATTGTGGGTATTTGCTATAAACCTCTGAATATAGTGGAGGAGGGGGAAGCAAATCTATACTCCCAAATATAAATAGCTGGGAGGGAGGGCAATGTAGTCGTGATGGGCGACTTCAATTACCCCGACATCGATTGGGCTAATGGTACCTCAGGATCGACAAAGGCGGGCCGATTTCTGAACATGTTGCAAGACAATTTCATGGACCAGATGGTTGAGGTTCCAACTAGGAAAAATGCCATCCTAGACTTAATCATTACTAATAATGCAGAGTTAATTGAGGATATTGTAATTGGGGAGACACTGGGTAATAGTGATCACAATGTGATTACTTTCAATATTGAATACAGGAAAGGAAAGAGGGCTGGACGGACAAGAACCCTAAATTTCAGAAGGGCCAACTTCGATAAACTGCGCAACCTCGTGGGGGAAATAAAATGGGAAAACTCATTTCACAACCTAAACTCAAACCAAATGTGGGACTGGTTCAGGAACACATTACATATTGCTATTTCAAAGTGTATACCTTTGGGTAACAAAAGCAAAAGATCAAAGACTAAACCGATATGGCTAAATAAAACTGTAAAACTACATGTTAAGGCAAAGAGA
>NW_017306463.1:1108135-1110435 GCF_000935625.1 Nanorana parkeri
CAAAAGATCAAAGACTAAACCGATATGGCTAAATAAAACTGTAAAACTACATGTTAAGGCAAAGAGAGCGGCATTTATAAAATATAAGATGGAGGGGACGGCATTGGCGTTCCATAACTACAAAGAATGTAATAAAAGATGCAAACTAGTAATCCAGGAAGCTAAAATAGAGTGCGAAAAGCACTACCAATATATTAACAGTAAAAAGGTAAGAAAGGGGCAGATAGGCCCAATAAAGGTCGAAAATGGGAAGTTAGTCACAAATGACAAGGAGAGGGTCGAGGCGCTGAACACTTTTTTCTCCTCAGTATACACTCAGGAGGGAAACGGGTTTGACGTACGTGATAAAACACATAGTTCAACACAAAATATACCACAGTGGTTGACGGAAACCAGGATACAACAAAGACTTAAACTGCTCAATGCAAATAAAGCATTGGGACCAGATACCCGGAACCCCAAGGTACTTAAGGAACTAAGCCAGGTTATAACAAGACCATTATTCCTCATTTTTAAGGAATCCTTAGTGACTGGTAGAGTACCATGTGATTGGCGGAAGGCTACGGTAGTTCCAATATTCAAAAAGGGGGCTAGATGCCAACCTGTGAACTATAGGCCGGTCAGTCTAACATCGGTAGTTTGTAAACTGATAGAAGGTATGATTAAGGACTATTTGGTAAAATTTGTTAAGGATAATGGCATAGTTATTGACAATCAGCATGGGTTCAGGAAAGACCGTTCCTGCCTGACTAACTTGCTAACTTTTTATGAGGGGGTAAGTAGAGATATGGATGGAGGGAAGCCAGTAGATGTGGTATATCTGCATTTCTCAAAGGCATTTGATACGGTACCACACAAGCGCTTACTTCACAAGCTGAGAGCTATGGGCATAGATGAGGTGGTGTGTATGTGGATAGAGAACTGGCTACAGGAACGGTTCCAGAGAATATCTATTAATGGCACCTTTTCAGACTGGGCTACCGTAATGAGCGGTGTGCCTCAAGGATCTGTGCTGGGTCCCATATTGTTCAACCTATTTGTTAATGACATCGGGGAGGGAATAAATAGCCATGTTTCTGTGTTTGCAGACGATACAAAAATAGGGAGGGTATTAGAAACGTATCGTGACAATATAACATTACAGGAGGACCTGGATAAAATAGGGGAGTGGGCAATAATATGGCAGATGAGGTTTAATGTCGATAAATGCAAAGTAATGCACTTTGGAAATAAAAATAAACAAATGGGCTATACCATCATGTGTATGCCACTAGGGAATTCAGAAATAGAAAAAGATTTGGTGGTCATTGTAGACCACAAACTGAATGGTAGCTTGCAGGGCCAGGCTGCGGTAAACAAAGCTAGCAGGATCTTGTCCTGTATTAAGAAGGGGATGTATTGCAGAGACAAGTCTATAATTGTGCCACTTTATAGATCATTGGTTCGGCCTCATCTGGAGTACACGGTCCAGTTTTGGTCGCTGGTACTAAGAAGGGACGTCCTTGAGCTGGAGAGAGTCCAGCGGAGGGCAACCAAACTAATTAGGGGAATGGAGGACCAGAGCTATGAGACAAGGCTACTGAATTTAAACATGTTCACATTGGAAGTAAGTAATAAGGTAGTAATATACCTACTCTTATTTTAGATGATACTTGTTCTCTTAATGATGAGGGCACTTTAATGAATGCGTATCTGCATTAATTGTTTTCTTCATAATTTTCTGGGCTACCTATGTAATGACTTATTTTTCCTCTAATATATATTATTATAGCACCCAATCATAGTTCAGTATTGACTAGAGGGATACCAGCTGCGATTGGCTTTCATGGGTTAGTGCGCTCTTCCTTGCATCATATTGCTGAACAAAACCTAGAGCGATGCGTTTGTTATGCAGTCGTACCATGCTAAAGGTAAACCATGCATTTCAGATAAAGGGGAGTTAAACACTAACAGAAATGTCACATTATGTGCTGGCAAGGTTGATTTTTTTTTATACTGAGAATTAAGAGCCTGAATGGAGAATGTGAGCAAGAGCGAGAGATCTTGAATCAAATCAGTGTGAAATTATTATACAAGTCAAAGGTTATATGAAAGGGGCACTGGGAAAGACAAATCCTGAGAGCCATGATTGATGCTATGAGGCACTCATCTCGGCGCAGCTGTGAGGGGGCACAGCCAGCGTTGCCACAGCTCGACCTCTGGGCGGCAGGGAGTAGAGGGACCGCACAGCCTGCAGCTTCTCCTTGGATCCTCGCTGCTCTCCCCCGCCTGTATGGGCAGAGGCAGTGGGCACAGCAGGG
>NW_017306463.1:1110509-1112504 GCF_000935625.1 Nanorana parkeri
CCGCGCACTCCTTACGCCCCCCCCCCCCCACCGTCTTTAGTGCTCCATTTTTCCTGCGCAGCTCATGCGTGCCCGAGCGCCTCAGGATGGAGACCGATTCTCTGTGTGCAGCACAAACACTGGAGTGATCAGCTGATCACTCCAATGTTTGTAAACAACTGGGACACATAGCATTATGCGCATGAGCGCCGCCATCCTGGAGGTGGAGCGCATGAGGTCACATGACATCACACGCCTGTTGGGGAGCACAATTTTCTATTCTTGCCTCGGGTTAAAAAAGGAGCTAGCTACAGCTCTGCAGCACAATGACCGTATTTGTAGACAGTGTGCTGTGTCTTTAGTCTGTAGTTGGCATTTTAGACCACATAAATGTATGCCCAATCAGATTACTAGGATGTGATTGGCTAGCCTTGGGCTAATAGAATTTCTATCCATTTAGCTTCATTTACTAAAGGAGTAGAGGCTGTTTACTTAGATTAGTAAACAAGGTGAAGCTTTGGTAAGTTTGCATACCCAATCATGGGCAAGGAAATGTAAAAAAAAAAATAGATTTTTTTCTTGCACATGATTGGATGATTGAAGTAAACTCAATTTCACATTATTCATTAATTCCTATGCTCCTTGGCACCATGTAGTGGCGATAATGCCGTACGATTGTCATTCGCCCAGCTTTACACTAGGTGGAAGGTTTATACATCAGCCCCTATGTGAACTTTCAGTCCACAGTGGATTGTATTTCAGATCATGGCTGAGTGGCAGCTCGCAGGCATCCAGGAGATGATACTGCCGGCTCCTGAATACCTGCATTTATTTATTTGATCCCAGGGAATTGCAGTACCAATGCAATTGCAAGACCATCTACTGCAATGGTCACGTTTTGCAAGCTGAACCGCCAATGCGGTTGCCATGTTAGGTTTTAGGTAGGAATGCACCGATGCCGTTATCAGAGCGACACTGGGCATTTTCACGACTAATCATCCTCGTAAAAATGCCCTGATACTAAGCGCTGATACCAGTGCTTTAAGTATTTAAATGGAAGCCAACGCTGTAAACAGGTACTGCTGTTCACAGGAAGGCTGCCGAGATCCCCAACAAGGTCTCGGCAGCCTTTATGTGAATCGCGGTGCCAGTTTACAGCACAGACTCCTGAGACCCTGCACAACTTCCTGAGGGCCTACACAGCTTCCTGAGACCCTGCAAAGCCCACCATAGACCCTGTATAGCCCACCATAGAACCTGCGCAGCATGCTGAAACCATGCACAGCCCACCATAGACCCTGCACAGGCCACCATAGAGCCCACACAGCCCACCATAGACCCCGTAAAGCCCACCATAGACCCTGTGTAGCCCACCATAGACCCTGTGCAGGCCACCTGAGGCCCTGCATAGCCCACCCATAGACGTTGCACAGCCCACCATAGATCCTGCGCAGCATGCTGAAACCATACACAGCCCACCATAGACCCTGCACAGCCCACCATAGACCCCACACAGCCCACCATAGACCCCGTAAACACATGCTAATGAAGATACCCTGTAGGATTTCTGGTGGCCACCATCAGTTCTGAGGTTGCAGTTTGAAGCTGCACATGTAAACCTAATAGGAGATTTTGTTAAAAATAAAATTAATGATCTGGTGACAAGTTCTCTTTAAAGTGGAATGCCAGCCAATTATTTTCTTTGTAGCATTGGGTTCTGATACAGTGATATATCATGATATGACATATTGACAGCCAGTGTCGATTGAGACAATGATGTATGTGTTTTGATGTCATGGCGTAGTGACAGTCGCAAACCCTGAGGTGTGTTCTGATGTAATGCGATGTTCACACTTACTGACAGCCATTCAGATAGTATACAGTGTGACAGGTGACATGTTTATCACACAGCATTTATTAATTATTATGCATTTTATGTTACTTAGAAATGTATTCTGTACTCAACTATTCTGTCGCACACATACACCAAGTCTTTTTATATATATATGTATATAT
>NW_017306463.1:1112840-1124679 GCF_000935625.1 Nanorana parkeri
TATATATAACACACATATATTTTTATTGCTCGTATACATCTCTGCCTTTTGCTAACATATATTTATCGTCAAAATGTGTAATGCTTTTCTTTCAAAGGAGAAAAATTCCACTATTTTTCATGATCACTGACTGGCAATGTAGTCTTTGATGACTTCATGATTGCCGTGATGTCACAGCCTTGAGAAGTGGCAGCTGCACCCACCACAGTTGCCTAGTAACGGTGGCTCACGTTATATGGACATCTTGTTCTTATACATTTAGATGCGTGTGTATGAGAGAGTATGGCATGGAATAATTCCCAGTGTCCAAAGCTGCACTCTGAATTGCCTGCAAATGAATCAGATCTAAACATATGCTCGCTATCTCGTAATAACAAATCACTACTACATTCACTGCTTGTAGACTTATTTACCTGTCGTAGATACAAACGTAAACACGTGCATCAAAACAAGCGCACTAATGATGTGCACCCTCATTGACTTTTCCAGCACAGATCATCAGAGTTTTTGCAGCAACGCTATCCAAAACATTAAAAAATAAAACAGATATCGGCTGCCATTTGTAGATTAAAGATGAACTCCGGGCTAAACAAATATAGTCTAAATGCAAGAGACTTGTTTTGAGCCAGTCCGAAAATTCTTGGCCAAACAACAGCAAAATATTAACCTAACAAGGGTGTTAATCATTGGCAGTACTACCAGGGTCGCAGCGGTCACAATTGCGACCAGGCCTTGGCGTTCCGCCTGTTGGGGGGGGCCCAGTGAGGTAGAAGAGGGCCCCCTCCCAATAGTGCCGCTCCTTTCCCGCCGCTCTGCCACCTGCGGCAGTAGAAGCGGGACATGTACAGGCGACTGTGCGGCGGGGATGGAGAGGCTGTACAGGTGATCGGTCACCTGCCAAGCAGAATGTGCTGCAGGCACCGCCAAGCAGCAAATTCTGCTGTGTGGGAGAGGACCCTCTCCACTTAGTCCTGCTCCCTGCCCACCAGGACTTTGAAGAAGATGCTGCAGGAGTCAGGTAAGTCTGGTGAAGGCTGGAAGGCTGGACCGGGAAGGGGGGGAGAGAAGCTGGTGGTATTCAGCATTGCTGATTTACATTATAATGTATTGCTGGGACTTGTAGTCCTGCGTAGCTGGTGGTATTCTGCATTGCTGTATAATGATTATACAGCAATGCAGAATAGGATCAACTATGTAGGACTACAAATCACAGCAATACATTGTATTATTGAGTAGGGATGCACCAGTGCCAATACTGGGCATTTTCACAAGTACTCGTACTCGTGAAAATGCCCCGATACTAAGTGCAGATACTGGTGTTCTGTCGAGATTGCCGACCTAGTCGAATTTGCCGACCTCAGCATCTGCACTTGCGCACAGAGCAGTATTGTGGAGGAAACAGGCATTTACTGACAAAGTATTTAGATTAAAATGTTAATTGTGACCGTTAATGATATCCCATTCATCATTTACTGCCATGGATGGCATATTATTAACGGTCACAATTAACAATTGCAAACTAATACTTGGTAAATAAATGCTGGTTTCCTTGTTAATCCCATCTGTGTGCAAGCGCTGATACTGGGTCGGTGTTCTCGTCAGAACACAGGCACTTATTGTTTAAACTGAAGCGGCTGCCTGAGGTCCCGCGCTTGCTTAACCGCCCCCCTTCAGTTTTCTGCAGCCAGCCTGTATTGGGTGGAGCTGATGGGTCCCCCCTACAGCTCTTCTCTATGCATAGGTTATGTGTAGCAAAACGATAATGTCACAACTACTTTTACAAGATGATATTCGGGTCCGCAAATTAATTTGGTGCACACAAAGTAGACTTACATCCTTTGTGGCTATTTAGGGAAATATTTAAATAAACACTGGGATGATGTCAGTGCAGCTGTTGAGTGATGTCGTCATACGAAGATGTTCAGTTAAGTATAAGCTTTTCTGCCTTCTCATGTCAGTTCTGTGTGGGTGGATTTTCAGTGACCCATGTGCGTGTTGCAATAATAAGAATTATTTCACATTTTTTATTTTGGTTGCCAACATTTTTCCACAACAGTGTGATCGGAAATGTCCAAGGATGACACAGGCAGCAACAAAAACCCTTTTCGAGTAAAATGTGAAAATGTTAAAACCTTTGTTAGTTATTTATTGCTATATGTCACTTCCTGTATTGGTGACACTTGTTTCTTCTCATGGTATCATAACATGACAGGATCTCCTAAGTGGGGTCACCTAAAACCTAAAAGAAGTTCTAAACTTTCCATCTGAATCCAAAAAGAAGAAGTTGGGCTTGGACTTTGCAAGGTTGTTCCCTTCAGTATTTGGGGAGTTCTATAAGTTACACTTACCTTCCCTAATGTCCTTCTCTAGGAAGGCTTCCAAGAACTTCAATTTAGCTGCTGCCCACAAGTTCTGGTCCAGTGCTATTGTATGAATTGAAGTAACCATAGATATACAAGGGTAAAATAGTGACTACTGAAGATTAAATAACCCAAAGCAGAACGATGGGAGCGAATGTACATGTTGTGGGGAGAACATATATTCTGTGTGGCTTTCTCAGTGAAGGACATACAGATTACACTGTAGAGAATAACTTTAAAAAGAACTATATATACAGGTTATTCATAAGCTGACCACTTCTTTCTGCCAGAAAATTTCCCAACAGTATATTTCAATAGGCCTTGTGGCAGGAAGCCTGGTTTACGCAGGAAACTAAAAACCTGTCCGTTGTTCAAATATGCATTACAGATATAGTAGCTCTCATCAGGTCCAACATGATTTGCATATTTTGCATAATAGATGTATGTAAGTCGATGTAGAATTCACAAATATATCTAGTTTGACTGGGAAATTAATGAAATGTCTTTCTGACGTAAAGACATTCTCTTTGTTTTAGATTATGTAAAGATATAAGTCAAATACAATGGTTGTGATACCAGATTTCACCTGTGAGTGGTGCTGCAGATATTTTGGCCCTCAGGTAAAATGGGGGGAGGAGGGGGAGTGCTTGTCACTAGCTCTGGGGAGTTCCTTTGAGACTGATTTACCCCTACTTCTATATATACATATATAGAATATATAGAACATACAGTATATACCTTGTAGCAGTCCAGTGAGTTGGTCTACACCTTCCCTGTAAATCAAGAGCCTTAGCAAAAAGTTATTATACTATGGTCCATATGACTTTAATATGTGAGTTTCAGAAATAGGTTAATTTGCAAAAATAATAAAATATACTGTATGCAAGGCCAAATTTATACTTTGTGCCCTCCTACGCCAAATGTGTTGTGCTACCATCCTCCAACTCCAGTTGACTCTATATGTACTCTTGATATGGAATTTAGGAGCCACTCTGTCCAATACAGGAGCCAGAAGAATGTTATTTAGGAGTCAGCTCCATTGCCATCAACTAGAAAAAAGCCTCAAAAGTTAGGCACTAGCCTAATTTTAAAGAGCATTTGCAACCGGGCTCCTGGGATGCCCAGTCCGGTCCGGCTCTACCACTAGAATCACAAGCTCAGATAATATGCGTAAATCCAGCCCTTACTGTACATATGTAATTTGGTGTCGGAACAAGGGTAGCAGCAGCTGGAAATGTGAAAGAACCTCTTTTTCTCGGGACATCTGTGCCCCTCCCACTAAGATTTTTCTTCTAGTTACAGAACCTCCAAATAACCTAACCAATCCGAGGTCTTGGGATCTGGGCTGTTGATGCACATTCAGCAATGCCATTGTTTCTTCTGATTATGTAATTGTGCACCAGGCTACAGAATTATTATCCATGACCTCATTTTAAGTACAGTCCTTACATTACTGAGCAATTCAGATTGAGAATTTGATCAAGAAATACATCAGAATAGGCTGGCAAAATTAAAAACCACTTGCCAATACTACAATTAGGATCTAGAGATATACACACAGAAAATAATCCACTTTTCCTATAAAAATCAAGCATGTGACCACCTTTTCCTGCTCCCAAGTTTCCATATTGGTCATTTAATGTGATCACTGAGCAAAAATGAGGCTTGAGAGTTTGGAAGTTGTATGGCCAAGCCCCACATTTACTGGAGCAGTACATCATTTCAATTGCCTATACTGTGTCTCTGTATGTACAGTACTGATATTTTTGGCATGTGGTTTTCAATGCATGGAACCTCTGCTTAAAGGATAACTATGGGGTAAGTGTTTTTCCCCATAGTTCTCCTAAGGGTCACGGGAGGGCATAAACTAACGTCCTCCCGTGACCCAAAGCTCAGTATATTGCGAGCTACAGTCGAGATCCACCCAGCTGCGTGATTGACAGCTGGCTCTGCCTATCTAGAGGCAGAGCCAGCTGTACCCTCCCCGTCCGTTCCGCCAGTCAGCGCTGGAGGAGCGGGGAAGGTGGTGAAATCCCTGCAGGTAGCCGTGAGTGACAGTCATTGCTCTCTGCAGGGAGATGATCGAGAAGTGAGCGACTGACGGTATGTGTTCGCTCACTTCCCGATCTATTGGACAATTGGGTGACAATTTATTTGTGCCCACTTACACGGGAATGCGGCGGTCCCCTCCCCCTTTTTTCTCCCCACACTCTCTGTCTCTTGTTTTTTCAGGTTGCCGCTTTAAGAGCATGGCCCCTTTAAATATTACTCACCTGTTTTGGCGGGAAAATGACAGAAATTTCCAGAACTTTCTGGAAGGCTTCTCAGTTCCCTATAAAAGGACGGCTCAATTTGAAAAGGTCACTCAGCTGGACCCACAGCACAACGAGCTCCCCGCCCTAATTCTTGAAACCTCTTTAGATATGTCGCAGACTTTTATGTGGTCTGTCACCCTCAGTACTTAATTTCGGTGTACAGTTATTACTGGTATTGCTTGAGTCGTAGTGGCTAAGCAATTTCTTCGGTTGATTGATTATTTATTGATGGTTTGGTTGCTTAAATAAAGCTGATTTATTTAAACCAATAAAAGTGCCGTGGCCAGAAAAATGTTAAGCCAAATGATGTTTCAGTGTGTTTTATTTTATGTATGCTTTGAAATGTGTTATGTACTGCCTGCAATCCCATGAGTCGACGTGTGACAGTTTCATTGTCACACGTGCGGCTTGAACTATGAGGTTGAGTGAAAATCACTCACGTCATATTTCTCCTTTAAAGTGACATTAAACTCATGAGTTAAATCTTAAAAATGCATTCAAGTACCTTAACTATTAACACAAATGTATCTTATTTGTGTATCACTCCACTGTAGATCCTCAATCTCCTCTCTGAATTCACTGTCCTTTCTTCTGGAGGATGTCTACTTTTCTTCCCCATGGTCCCAGTGTGTTGTAAAGTAGTCACCGCTCCAAGTTCACTCCCGTGATAGACTACAATCCCAATACAAATTTGTAAACTAAACATGAGAATGTAGGCCATCACGGTATCGAGTTTTGAGAAGTGGCTACTTTACAACACACACAGGGACCATGGGAAACAAAAGTAGCCACCCTCCAGAAGTAAGGACAGTGTCAGCACCAATTCAGAGATGATTTGAGGATCTGCAGCCAAGTGATGCACAAATAAGATACAATTTTATTAATAGGTAGGGTACTTGAATTTAGTTTGAAGATTTAACTAATGAGTTTAGTGTCACTTTAAGCATTTTTCATGGTATGTTCACTTTAAATTGCTTGGGATTGTGATTTTCTTTTTATTTTGCTGTAGTTGTCCACTAGTATTATTAGCCCTCTAATGCCAGTATTTAGGAAGGTTATATGAGTTCTCCTTCAAGGCGTACAGGTGAACTTCAGAAAGAGTCCCTTTGGTTGGTTTGTAATGAAGAATTACCCAAACTCTTATTTCTGTGCCAGGAAGTTAGTTACTGCTATTCATTCTGTAAAATTGTTATATTGGAGCTGGAGCTGCTTTCAGTCCCTTCTTTTTTTTTTTTTGACTTTCCATTAACCTTGCAGACACCAATAGCTACGCGTTCCTCTGCCCCTCACATATCCGCTTTGTTCATGTTTTCTTTTGAAAATATCATGCTCTTTGCACATTGCTGGCGCTGTGAAAGATGTTTGCTTTGCTGTTTTGCCATTTTATTCCTGGAATCTCTCATACCTTTTATAAATATTCTGCCTCTTGTAATGAAAACAAGGGGGGCACATAACTGAAAATGTCATTTCTTTCATTGTGTGACTTAAAAATAATAAATGTGATCTTTTGTTTTAAGGTAAAGGGTCCGACCTTGATGTTATTCATTTTTCCACTATATAACTGAATATTGTTTCTGTTATTGTTTGATATGTTAAAGTGACGCTGTTAAAAAAATAAAAATAAAAGACAGCCTATTCATCATACTTTCCAGTACAAGTTGCTGGAATCTTCAGCATCTTACACTTCTCATTGGGGTCTATTCACTAAGCTGCCGCAGGCAGCCCAGTGAATGACCGACCTAAAGCGAAGTGAGCCAAACGCTGTTCGGCTATTCACTTCAGGCTGGTACGGCTGATTTCAGCCGTATATCGGCAGTGTGCAGAGCTAGCAGTGACAGCTAGCTCCACCCAACTGTTTTCTATTGGCCGGTGGTTCTGCTGCCGTCAAAAAAAATTACTAAAAATGTTGCCATAAGAATGCATTGCTAGCTTCCTATTGGCTATTTCAATTTACAATAGCCAATCACTAGTGGGGACCTGATGGAGAACTGCAGCAGAGGACGGGGGCAATAGCTAGTTTGCTATTGGCTATTGCAAATTGAAATAGCCAATAGGAATCTAGCAAAGCATTCCTATGGTGAAATTTGTTTTTTTTTCTATTCTGACACGGCTCCGTGTCAGAATAAAAAAAAAAAAGAAATAGCAGTGTTTCTCTCCTTAGTGGCCGGGAGTGGGAGACTCCCAGAGCGCCTGGGAGAGTTAGGCTGTCTGGAGATCAGTGTCCCTGGTTAGCTGGTAACCAGGGATGCTGATCTCTAGCCAATATTGTGTTGGTTGCCCTCACCTCCCTGCTCCGTGCTATGGCTGTCCCCACCACCAACCTCAATGTCACTAGTGTGTCCCTGTAGTATACCAGCCAGGGAAGAGGGAACAGCATCATGCAACAGGGAGACGCACAATACTGACACATACGGAATTGTCAGATGCTAAATATTCCAGTAGTGCTGTAGCTCAGCAAGACAGTGAAGTTGGTACTAGTAAGTATTATTACTGTATAGAACCTTAACAGGCTGCTCCGTCTTTAATTTCTTTTGTCTTTAGCAACAATGTTGCTTTAAGGGCTTGTTCACACCAATTGTGGTGCGTTCCAGAGCGGTAGCTGCTGAAACGCACCGCAATCACTCACCCCTGAGTTCTGGGGTGGGAGGGGCCGTGGAGGTGCATTGAAGTCAATGGCACCGCAGCACCGCCCACACACCCCCGCCCGCAGATCTATTGGACGCGTGGCAATACATTGCTTGCGTTCCATTCCACTGCAAACGCAAAAAATAGAGCAAGCAGCATTTTGCATTTGCAGTGGAAAGGAACACAGGCAATGTTTTGCCACATGTCCGATTGCGCGTGGGGGGCTGCGGTGCCATTGACTTCAATGCAAAACCCAGGGGGAAGTTTTGAGGTGCGTTCCAGCAGCTACCGTCCTGGAACGCACCGCAATTGGTGTGAACAAGCCTTCAATGGCACCACTTCCACGTGTCCCCCCCGCCTGCAGTGTGATTGGACACGTGGCAAAACATTGCCTGCATTCTGTTCCACTGCAAACGCAAAAAATGCTGCTTGCTCTATTTTTTGCGTTTGCAGTGGAACGGAACACAGTCGATGTTTTGCCACGCATCCGATCGCACTGCGGGCGCGCCACCGCCATGCCCCCTTCCGCCCCAGAACGCACAGAAAAGTTTTGTGAGCGATTGCGATGTGTTCCAGCAGTTACCGCTCTTGAACGCACCGCAATTGGTGTGAACAAGCCTTAAAGGGCAGCTCTGCCCAAAGCTGATATTTTTAGTTTCATACGGTTGCTGGGAAGTTGAAATGGACGATGGCTTTTTATATGATACATATGGGTGACTGCTCTCATGAGACATCCCTACCAAACACCCTAGCTGTACTAACTGCTGCAGCCATTAAATGATAGTCTCGCTTCTTCTAATATATTTATTATTTATTTATTACTGGTATTTCTAAAGCACTGGCAATTTACTCAGCCCTTTACATATTGTACATTTATATCTGCGAATGCCCTGGAGGCTTCAATCGAAGGTCCCTAACTCACATGCATACAAACACATACTGGGGCCAATTTAGAAAGAGCCAGTTAACCTACCAGCATGTCTTTGGGGTGCGGTAGGGAGAGGGAGAACCCAGAGGGAACCCAGGCAAGCACAGGGAGAACTCCATGCAGATAGTGTCTGGTTGAAATTTAACCTGAGGACCCTAGCACTGTAAAGGCCGTGACACACTGCACGCGAAGCAGCGCGGAGCGGTGGCGCGCTGCCTTTGCGAGCAGTGTGTCATGTCACTTTCTTCTCAGCACCTCAGCTTGCTAGAGCTCGCAGAGCTGAGCGTGCCGAGATGAACAATTTCAACTTCAGCCAATCGGCTCGCGCGTCTAAACCGGCGCGACGGGATGCGACGTCTAGCCGGTTGTTACAGACGAGCCGATTGGCTGAAGGGGCAGTCAATCATCTGACTGCACTCAGCTCACACACTGCACGCAAAGCTCTGTGCCGGAGAGCTTTGCTTCGCTCTGCACGGCTTCGCGTGCAGTGTGTCACGGCCTTAAAACAGGAGTGCTCACCACTAAGCCACTCAGACAAAAAATGCAGCTGCAACAGGGTAACACTCATTACAGGAGGGGGTACTATCAGGGCCGGATTTACTCTCCCTGCCGCCCCAAGGCCACGTTCTGCGATGTGCCCGCCGACCCCCCCTTCCCATCAATGGAGAATGGCAACTAGATGGCAGGGCGGCGGGGTTAGTGTCAATTTCTTTTACTGTTTCTTTATTTTATTTTTTACTTTTTTATCACTTTTTAGTTTAATCAATGTAATTTTTTTTCACCTAACTTTATTGCTATCACACAAGAGAAAAGAATCTCCTTGTGATAGCAATTATCCCACCTCCAATGTGATAGCAATTGGAGGTGACAGGTTCTCTTTATTGACCCTGTCACTTCCAATACAGGAGATCCTGCTTGTACAAAGCAGGACTGAATGTAGAGAGGGCAACTTCCCCACAAGGACACCGCTGCCGCCCCTCTGCGCCCTGCTGCCCCGAGGCCGTACCTCGGTGGCCTTGTGGGGAATCCGGGCCTGGGTACTATGTGAAGTTACTGTGGGAAATCTTTCTTTTGCAGCCCCTAAGACACTGCTCCAGCCTGTAGTGTAAAACTACAATTCCAGTTTTTATTGACATTGACCTTCACAGGTTTTCCAGATTTTCCAGCTGCAATTTTCTTAACTTTCAGATTAGTAGTTAGTTTATAAAATTTGAACATTACAGTTTTGGTGGGATAATGTTTTGTTCAATTTTCTACCAATTTCTGATGTATATTTTGACTTTGGTGTGTGGATCTCTATGTGTCCTACAACTTGCAGGGCCATAGCAATTATGTTTGTGTGGCGTTGGCCATACTTGGATAGAATGTTCGCTAATTCCTGCTGAATCAGCCTGAAATTTGATCTATGAGTGGCCCTGCTCGCACCATCCAACTAGACCAGGGGTGTGCAACTCTGGCCCTCCAGCTGTTTTGGAACTACAAGTCCCATGAGGCATTGCAAGACTGACAGTTGCATGCATGACTCCCAGAGGCATGTTGGGATTTGTAGTTAAAGCACAGCTGAAGGGACAAAGTTGCCCACCCATGAACTAGACACAAGTCAATTTTTTTTAAAATTCAACTTTTGTTGAAGTTGCCAGGTGTAAAATTGTCAGCCAAACAGTGAATGCAGTCAACCAGGTTCAGGTATTATGACAGCCGCGGGTGCCCGCAGGGCTAAAATCTTAAGGCACATGACCAGCTTAACTCTACATGTTATGATTTTCCAGAGAATGTAGCACATGGTATGTCCTCTTTATGCAGCAGGAGTGCAACTTCATGCTCCATTGAAAAGATCTTGGGGGGGAATTTAACAAAATCTGGAGCATTTGCCCAGGGCAACCAATCAGCTTTTCTCTTCAGTTTGTTCAGTTAAGATTTGAAAATGAAAAAGAGAGGCTGATTGGTTGCCATGCCCAGCTGCTCTAGATTTTGTCTGCTCCAGTTTTGATGAATTCCCTTCTCTGTTGAGTCCTCAGTTGGTGTTAGAGGTCAGTTGGCACAGTTTATCATGACGCACCCAAAATAGAAAATTGGCTGTCCATGCTCTCTACCTTCATGCTGTCTCTTTAGACAGGCACGAGTCATCCCATGCCAATAGTTTTCATGCTTTGTCAGAGCTTCCTCCATCAATTAATACTGTGATTGGTTGTCTCAACAGATAGTTGACTTAAATAGAAACAAATA
Organism: Nanorana parkeri; assembly: GCF_000935625.1. NCBI lineage: Eukaryota > Metazoa > Chordata > Amphibia > Anura > Dicroglossidae > Nanorana > Nanorana parkeri. Next base: position 1,123,295 of record NW_017306463.1, read on the forward strand.
AAACAAAAAAAGAAGGAGGGTCATTTGCATCATGTAATAGATTTCAGAAGATGACTTGTACCTCCTCCAAGTGACAACTTAGCTAAAAATGAAAGCTATCTGTACTTTTATTCAAAACAGAGGCAGTATTTATGAAAGTCTCATATACTGCTTTATAACGAGGCTATAATGCTTTACATATTGTTATACAGGATCAGCAGTTAGGGGATGTATAAATCATGAATACTGTGAGTTTCCTTTCACCAGCAGCAATGAAGATTAGTTTAAAGCTGAACTCTGGAAAATTCAAAACTAACTTTGCAATGGGGCTCCCCCCGCAAATCAAGAGTTAAATGCTCATATACAGTATGCCTAAAACTGTTTAAATTAAGTTTTACTTACAGTTGAATGACATGGGGTGGGTCTTAGCAATTGAAGGGGTGGGGCTTAATCTTGACTTGGCTCCTCAAAGACATCAGATATCATTGATAGCCAACAAAAGTAGTTCAGGACTTTTGTTACCTGAGGGTTAGACTCTATTTAAACCAGTCCTGATTTACCTTATCCAGCATTTAAAATGGGTTGAAAGTGGCTACAATTAACTTCTTCTCAGCATTAAATGTGAATTAAATTGAAAATATCTGCATTCAGGGAGGATAATACAATAAAAGTTGTTCCCTTGACATCGCTATGCAGTTCTTGTCATGTTGTATGTTTATCTGGGAATTACACCAGAGCTGTCTGAAGTCTTTCTCTTCATCTATTTAGTGCAATTTTCAAGGTTGCCACGGCAACCAGAACATGACCTGTTCATGTAGCTAAGTGTCTGCCATAGCATAGCCGTAGCTTGTCCTGGAGAGAGACCACGCCACATCTAAATATAATCTACTTTCATAGGCTGAAGATTCCTATCTATTTTATTCTTTTTTTTCCTGTCGGAACTCCAATTCAGAGATAACCAGTCGCCTCTGTTGTAGAGAGCCAGGCGTTTTTCATTATACACAGGTCAACGTGCCATCATGGTCGCAAAATGAATTGTGAGCTAAGTATACAAATTAAATGGAGCAATGAATAATGAGTGTGTTGCTTTTAGCAAATAGTCTAATTCAATATTCCATCTCCATTTAGAAAATGGAAACAAAAATTGCCAATGGTTGTTTTGGGCAGTACAGTTTTTATTTTTGTTTGCCCCATACCAGGGTGGACCCCCATATATATACAGAGAGAGAGAGAGACAACTCTGAATAATTGGTATAGGACTGGAAAATATACATTTGATAAAGTGAAGATAACCAACCTCAATAAATTTGATAGAGATTAATTCATTTTAGTTATAGAGAGAAGAATTTGACCTTTTTTAATTTTTGACAATCCCATTTCTCTGTAGCTTTCTGTGTCTCTGTACA
>NW_017306463.1:1124694-1162861 GCF_000935625.1 Nanorana parkeri
TTCCCTATACCCTAAGCTGACCATACAGTGTTAGAATTTCATTTGAACGTTCATTCAAAATCGTTTGTGAGATCATTCCATCTTGCCATCATTGAGTCAGCTCATCTTGTGCGAAAACCCTTAAAAATGTCACCCAGACTAGCTACCTGAAAAGAATCACAGACACATTAAACAGGTTTCTTTTGTGCCTAACACGTGCGTAGTACAATACATATAATTTTTCCTGAACAAAAATCACATTCACAGTTAGAATTCATATAAGAAATAAGAAAAATTTAAAAACCTGCTCCTTCAATTTTCCTCATCACTACAGTCAAAAAGGAAAATTGATTAGATTTCACTAACCCTTAGAAAATCCAACAAACGGTATGAAAAAAAACATTTTCATGCACAATTCTACTGGTGTATGGCCAGATTTACCCCTTGGCCACCCCTTATAATTCCCAATTATATCCCCCTCCTACAATTCATGACTATTTTTGCCCTTATAATTTCCAATTATATCCCCCTCCTACAATTCATGACTATTTTTGCCCTTATAATTCCCAATTATATTCCCTCCTACAATTCATGACTATTTTTGCAAATATGTCTTTAAAATAAACTATATTTATAAATTCTGTGGTGCAAATGTTATGTTGTCATGTACAAACACACTACTGGCTTCACTGTTTCAACTCTTATATACTAAATAAAGAATATAATATTTAAAAAAAATAATTTACCTCTGTGGTATTAGCTGGGATTGCCGGTGCTGTCAGTAGGGTTGGTTTGTGTAGTATAGAAGAACCCCCCCCCCCTAATTGACCAAGGCTATGTTTGGTTAGATTTACCAATTTGTCCAGTTATTTTTTTATGAACTTTCATTACGTTATTTAAAGCATTTTTACAGAGTGTATGGCCAACTTTACTCTTTTTCCCTGGCCTATCTGCCTATTTGCTATATTACTGTTTCCGACTTCTACATGTCCTGACCTCATCTTGGCTATTGATCTGATCTTCACTTTTCTGATGTCTGCTGATAACCCCTAAGTCATGGCTGCTATCTGGGGAGATGTTTGTGCTGTAGATCGTCAAATGGACTGCACCATCAAGTGGTTGAAGAGATGGTTTGCATTTGTAGGGAACCGAGGGATTCTTGGTTTCATCCATTTTTGTATGATAGCACTTAGAGCTCCAGCAGGAATGATCTAAGATTGTGCTAAGGGTCTAATTATTAAGTTATAACACTGGCTCTCAACAGTTTGCAGTGAAGACTAGGGTATAATCAGTAAATGTCCTGACTTGGGAGTCTTTTTTTTTTTTTTGGAACATTTCAAGATAGGTCGGATCTGGGTGATAGCTGGCATGGGTGGGTTCAAGTGCATTATGGGCTGTGCAGTCTTGAGAGATAAAAAATTGCATCACATCAAGCTGCAGGGAAAGAGATGCAAAGCACACTGGAAATCCAGAAAGTTGGTGAAAGTGATGGGCAGACAGAAGGCAGCACTCACTACATATAAGGATTTTTTTCAAGTAAGCTTTGATTGCATTATCAAAAACAACTCTAGTATGTATTCCTATTGAAATGCTGATGTTATAACAGGATAGTATATGCTGGGACTTTACAACTCCTTTAATGTTTGTCCATCAACAGTTACATTTGAGTGCTCTGAATTAATTTCAGGTTGTAATTAAGGAATGAAAAAGTAAACGTGTGATGCAGGTAGTAATTATGCCCCAAGAAACACCAATGTAAGTTTCCATTCCAGAAAATTACATATTATTGAAGTCTGGATCATTTTCCATTGCATCACTTTCCTGATCTGTGAAAAGTCCAGAAGTCGTTCCAAATATAACAGTGTGCCTTTTCTATCCACTGGGAAGAAATGTGTTCTGTTTTCACCAGCCAGAGGTCCCATGAGGTGGAGGGTAAGCACAGCAGACTTCAAACATCCTTTGGGTACGCTGCGTGCTTCAAACTTCTTTTCTGGGCTAGGAGGTCTTCTCTGTTGTTTTTTTCTTTTCTTTTTTTCCCTTTCTCTTTTTTTTTTTTCCTATCAAATTTGCAAAACGTTTGTATTTGGAATATGTTGGGGGACCATACTGACACAGATTTATGTGACCGTCCATTTTCCTTTCCCTACATGCTGCCAACATACTGTACTACTTACACAAGAAAAAAAAAAGCATCAAAAGCTCACATTGTATGATGGAAGCTGATTTTTTTTCAAATTCAGCTCAGTTAAAATATGATATGTCAAATAATGGTCGTAGAGATTTAAAATTAAACGTCTCAACATTTCTAGGGAGGTAAAGGCATGATAGCGTTTGAGAAAATTGTTTATTTTTTATCATGGAAAAGGTTATAGTTCTTCTAAATGCATAACTATTTTACATACAAATAGTACTTAGTCCTTCTCCCAGCATTTCCCAACTTCCTTTAACAGGCCAAGCTGTCCAGCAAAGTGGCAGATAGAGGGTTGAGACAAACCATTTAACACCAACAGTGGTGCAGATCAGCTTATATTCATTTATTTTAAACCTTTATCCCAAAAGGAAAAAAATCTGTTGCTGTAACTTCTTAAAAAGTGTTAGCTGGAGTTTGACTTTTATTTGTTAGTTAGCTATTTAAAGTGCATCAAAAGTTTCCTAGTCCATCTAACACTAACCTCTCCACAGTTTCACAATGCTGCTGTCCAAGGTTGGCTTTTTTTCCTTCTCCATAGATGCAGTAGAGGAGTGAGTGTAGCCAGCCCTAAGACAGGAAGCATGTTAATGGCATGATTACTAGGTGAAAATAAAGGGGAAAAAGCCAAAAAAGTGAAAACTCATGCAGCCACCATATCTAAAGATTAGTAAGCTGAAATATATTAATTGTTCTGTTTTGGGGTTTAGATATACTATAAGAATAACTCCAGGATTTTCAAAAGTAAGGCCCCGTTCACTCAGACTGATCAGATCCCCACCTGATCAGAGCAGTACGCAACAATTTTTCACAGTACAGTTTTTTTACTCCACGTTGCGATGGAGGAAAGAACTGAAACTGAGAGACCTCATGTCAGTCTATGGGGAATCAGATGTTTTTCCAGACCTAGCCGGAGTCGGGGGTAACCAGGCGTAAACGGACGCCCGTCGATTTACACATGGCTGCCAAAAGACTAACATTGGGTATGACCCTTGGCGTCCTCACATCTAATTCAGGAGAATGGACCTGCATTAGATGTGATGACATCAGCTGGGCTTAGACAGCCGGGGGAGAGGAGGCTGCAGAGGTGTATTAAGTATCTATGGACAGCACTGCAATAGAATGAACTAAAAAGCTACATTGCTTCAAGGGCGAGCAGGATGGAGCATGGAAGCTCAAACCTTTCCCTAGGTATTCTTTAGATGGTGATAGACACCATTCTAGACAACTGAGAGGTGGTTCCCACCCTGGCGTTTCCTTCTTAAAGAGACACTATCACTTGCATATACAGGGCACGGTGACAGTGTCCCCTAATATTCGCCCCCGTCACACACCTCCCCCACTCCCAGCAAGGTATACTCCCCAGTTCTTGCTCCCTCACTGTCTCCTAACTGCAGTAGTCCACCCTGAGTAAGCTCCGGTTTTAAAGTGTATCTAAACCCAAGTCAAAAGTTTTAAAATATTGCTACCAGCCCTCAGATGTGGTGGCTGTGTTAGTTTTCCTTTTTTCCTTTTTTTCCCCCTTTATTAATATTGTTGTTGTTGTTGTTGTTGTTATTATACAGGATTTACTGTATATAGCACCAGCATTTTGCACAGCACTTTACAACATAAAGGGAAACAGTACAGGTACAATACAATTCAAGTTAAGAGGGTTAGGATGGTTCTCGTGAGAATTTACAATCTAAAAGGGAGGAGGGGCAAGTGATACAAAAGATAATGAGTTGATGGAGAAAGTAACATTTCATATGGGATAGTCTTCCTTGAAGAGATGTTTTTTTTCAAGGATTGCCTAAGTGCAGACAGATTAGGGGATTGCTATTATTTTACTCAGTGATCCTGCCATTAACAAACTTCTTGTACTAGGGTAACAACACTCAACTATCATCTTGTATCTGTGAAGAAGCAGCATTGTCACCCTAGGACAGGACTACAGATCACTTTGCACCCCCCCTTTAATCTAGCCCATAACACAGGGAGAGGGGTTCTGTTGTCTACATAGTGAACTGGGAACAATGCTGTCTGATAACAGATATTTTTTGCACTTATTGAGCAGACAAATGTATTCTATTTTAAATAGAATATGTAACAGATTAAAAGGGATCAAATAGGAGAAATTCACTGTTGGTGTTTACATACAATTTAAGCAAGAGAGCTAGTTAGCCATGCTATTAGTTACATGATTGCTATTACAGATGTGCTATTACAGATGTGCAAGCAACAACAGACACCTGCAGCAAGGAAACTCACTGTACTATGTGTCCCATCAATTTGCAATGTCTAAGCAGTCTATTATGACCACATTAAGGGTCCATTCAGACCAGTCCACTCCGGCGTGCTGGGTTACCATGCATTTTTTTTTTGCTGTGTTGTGTTAAGGCAGCCCATTCAAATGAACGCACTGCCAATGCACCAGAATGGGTCAAAAAGTGGATATGCACTATTTTTTCCTATGCAGCGCACTACAAAGTGCTGCAATGCATGTGCGTTGGAAGTTTGTAGTTGTGTTTGGGGTGCCAATAAAAATGAATGACACCACAATGCACTACCACAAGTAATATGCGTTAATGTATGTTGCGGAAACGGCCCACAGCATCCTTTGCCAGCCCGGCACTCTGCTCTTTGGAGTTGCAGACAATGGATAGAGATGATCCCAGCTCCGGCTGCTCCCAGCACTCACCGATCGGCGGAGGCTCCTTCCTCCTCAGGCCGCTCGGCTCTCTACCGGCCATAGACGTGCGTCTCAGGCCTGTGTGCCCTACAGATCCAGCAGCCACCACCTGCCAATCACCGCCTCCCCCCCCCCAGGCAGATACCTATACTAGCACCATGCCAGTAGTCCTCCAGCCCAGTCCGCCCCTGCCGCCCGCAGTGCCGCTGCTATCCTGCCTGCTGCGGGCTAAAGGGATAGCTGCTGCGGGTCCGTGTAAATTATGGGGCCCAGAGCAGTTGCCCCTTTTGCCCTGTGGTAAAGACGGCCCTGCATGTGTTGCAATTCATTCCTGTTCTGCTAGAAACTGCACCAAATATGCAGTAAGCTGTATTTTTGTTTCATTCATTTTCATTATAGGTTTATTGATTCATTTAATTTTCTAATTATTGAACTCGATAGACTTGTGTCTTTTTGACCTGACTAACTATGTAGCTATGTACTGTATTATTTTACTTGTAAAACTTTGTAAATTATTTTGCTTGTAAAAAATCTATTATGATTGTTTCCTCTTTATAAGTGCTCAGAGATTTGTAGGAATAGTTTGCAAAACAAAGTATAGCTGTACTTTGCGTCATTGTCAGATAAGATTATTCCAGGGTGTTCAATAGATGAGACACCCATGGTCAGCAGCAGAAATCCCAACCAGATATGATACTGGATACTGTGCATTGTCTCATAATTACCATAAAGAGGACTGTATTGTGTCAAATATATAAATTACCAGGAAAGCACTTAGCAAGAAAAATATTATGCAGACGTTTGATGCTCATTGCCATGTAATTTGAATTATGATTACAATTATTGCCATGCTTTTCCAGCCTTCCAACCCTTTAAGTTTAGTTCTTTGATAATGGTGCATAATGAGATATGATATCAGATCTATGCACACAACAGCCTGTAATGTTTGATGCTTCTAGCTGTGGTGAACAGAGATTGGAGATTAAAGGCAAATAGTAAATGGTTTAATTTGAGCATGATGAATATAATTTATTGTGCAGGGTTTTGTTAATGCTATCTACACACTACTCAGTATTCATCAATCACATGGAGGATTGAAGCATTGCTAGAGGTAACTGGGTTAAAGCAGGTTGTTAACTCCTTAAAGTGAACCCATGGAAAAATGTATTAAGCAAATTAGCAGTCTTTAGGAAACCTGCACTGTGAGCACAGAAGGCCATCACCACTGTTCTCTCCTTTTGAAAATACTAGGTTTTCTGGCTTTCAAAGAACTTGGTAGTCTGTGAGTCACCAACCCAACGCAGGTAGATCCAGAGTTCTGAATTTCCTCGAGGTTAGAGGCAGCCAAGGCAACTATCAGAAGCGGGTCAGCAGTAGCAGCCATCATATTTCTTTCAGTGCAGGTTTGCACAGTAGACACATGACAAGGGATGAGGTCCAGGTTTGCCGCTACCATAGGTTCAAAGCAAATCCTACGGGTTCTAGATTCTCACTCCTGGCGAATTTATGTGTACATTCACCTGGGATAATTTTTGTAAAACCAAAATACACTGCATGGCCTTTTGAACCTTAGTTTGAAGGCCAAAAGGCCGAGAAGGACCAATAAGGGGGCTTTTAGATAATCCAGCCCCTCATTATTAAAGGGGATGCACAGAGCAGCCATAGTGTCATGGTATTGCAAGCTGCTGTAGGGAAAGGATAGGGTAACCTGACAAACTGTATAGGGAGTAATAAAAACAGTTATTTTGTTTCTAGGCTGTATTTTGGGGCTTTCATTTATGATAGGGTATATTGTAGGGATGTCCCGATACCGATGCTAGCATCGGAATCGGTTATTGTATGTAGTATATTAATAGTGCTTTTCTTTTAGGTTAAACAGCTGTTTTCACTGCAATACTTCTCTTTAATGGAAGTGGGATTTTGGTTCAGGGTTCATATTTTGGGGTTATCATTTTATTAGGTGAAATCTTGATTTTTATTATTTGTTGATAGGGCATTTTCCTACAGTTTGGAGTGCTCAAAGTGCAGCATATACTTGTTACTGACCTTCTGTTCTTTTATTCGCAGCATGCCGTTTCATTGTTTGAAAGATGAATAAAACAAAGTGCAAGAAAAGTGTGCACGTAAACCAGCTGAAATTGTATTAGTCACATCCAATGTATTTTCCTATCTCCATAGTAAACAAAAAAAGTTAGGCATACACTTGTTAGGCCTATTATCCCTGAATAAAACTGCCCTGCTGTGTTTTTTTTATTTAGTATGTGGCAGTATTTGCCATATTGTGCTAGTATGGACAGCATATTAGCTGACTTACCTTAAAAAACTATCCTCCCCAGCGCTGCTCTGTCATTTCTCTCCCTGTTGCCGCCACTACCAGCTTCTCTCACCCTTTTGATTGGCCAACATAAGGCAACTCCCACACATGTGCACAGGAGTTACTTCATCTCGGCAAGCTGGGTCTGTGCATGCAAAAAAATGCTAACAGGCAGATAGATTTTTGGCAGAAGAGACTTGTACGCTTCTCTGTTATGAAAAACCTGCCTGTCAGTAATTTTTTTTAAAGGATACATTACTTCCGCTTTCATTCTTGTAGTAAAATCCCAATCTGTGCTCATTGTCTCTGGTAAATTTGGGCCTAGACTTGCTCATTAAAATTGTCCTGCTGCTGGCAAAATTTTATACTGCTGTGTCATCTGAGATATCTCAATTCTTAATGATAGTTTGATAGAAATTGCCCAACATCAGGACACTTTTGCATCAGCAAGAACAAGGACAGTCGCAGTTAACTAATGCCCATTTTCTGTCTGAAAGTGGGCTTATACCACTTCATAAAAAAGCATGTGTCACTGTCAAAACAAGCTGAATCAGCCTTTTTTCAAACCAAAATAAATCTGATTGGGGTGCTGCTGCTGTATGTAAGCCAAGCTATTTGTAAAGAACCTACCATTGGTTAGGATTTGTCTCTCAGCACCGTTTGGTTGGCTTCTTTGTTTCAGCATATTCCAATTGTGAGAAAGACAGTATTTGTCCAAGCATTGTAGGTAAGGAAATGCACCTATGTTTAATGTGGGGCATTACACATTTTTTGTATGCTGCATTAGGCAGCTCATTTATCCATAGTTGCAATGTTTTTGTTAATGCAACAGGCCACCAATGGTGTGCTACAACCCAAATGTTTTGTGGTGTATCTTGTTTCCATTTCCCCCTGCATGCTGTGGTAGACAGAAGTAATTTAGGGAGCTGGGTGAAGGATTTTACAGCATGCATGGGGGACCAGGCATCCGACATTTCCGGAAGTGTCAGTATTCATTCTTTTCTTTGCTGGGAATGCTTTGTTTTAATTTTTAAAATATCACAAGATGTGCTTTAACTTGTACTTACCTTACCCTTAGCCCTAACAGACCATTTCTTTGCCATTGGTTACAGAATCTGCTGCCCCATATGAACTATTTAGCTTATAAACAACTCAACAATGCATAATCAGTGAACATAAGCCCTCTCTAAGTTTGACTTCTGAGAACCATTTTTAACTCCATTGGGAGCAACCATCCTGCCCTTAGCAAGTGGACGCAAGTTGTAAGAGACACCGCCATATGTCAAAGACACCTCTGCTCTTCCTGTGACAATCATATGTCACTACTTTCCACGTACATCAGCGGCATGGTTGAATAGTTACAGATTAAGAAGAGAGTTTTGACTGTTGTCTTATGACGAAAAGTCAATTTTTGCATATCAGTAACCGCAGCAAGCCACTGTGTGTGCATGCTTGGGGAACAGAAAAGCTTACTATAAAACATGTACGGAACAAAGGAGTTACAAACAAGTGGCTTGTTCTACCTCTCCTATATATAGGACCTGATTATATTTGTTCTCTTTTGCATTAACAAAACACTAAATGAAGCATGGTTGACAAAAACCAAAAATGAAACTTGTTCTGTAAGAAACACAGGCCAGCCAATCCATCTGGCAATTGCCTGATAGTTTCTGGCTTTCATAAAGTTATCTTTTAATTTATGTTCACTAGCACCCTCCCAAGTCCTTTAGTTACCTGTCCATGTTCCTGCCAGATCCATGCTGAATTTCCCATGGGGGAGGCTGTATGGCTGTGGCTGCAAATTCTCCTAGCCAATCTCCTACTTCTCTGCACATGCTTGGAAAAATACTATTCATTTCTATGGAGAAGCTGTCTATTATTCGTTCCAGTGATAGACAACCTCTGATAGACTTAACCCCTTCATGACTGAGCTTGTTTTTAGTTTCTGTTCGTAAATGACTGACACGCTTTTGACATTTTTGCTGTGTGATTCTTCCACGTCAGTAATATACTTTCTTACAAAGTGCACCCACACATATTATATATTGTTTTTTAGAGGACAGATAGGGCTACATATTTATATCACATATGTGTGTCTAACGCCTCACTTAGGACAAATAAAATATAAAAAAAGAGAAAAAAAACGTTAAAAAAAACACTTTTTCCCCAGTTTTGATTTGTAGTATTTTTTTTACAACACCAGCACAACTAAAAAATGCAATAAATACATTCATCTATTTGTCCTTTATTTTATTTATTTTTTTACACATTTTTTTTTTTACACTTTTCACTTTTTTTTAAACTTAAAAATTGTATTTTATTTATTTAATTATATCAAACAGTCATTGTGAATTAATCTCACTATTACTGCTTGATAAATTAATAAATTTTTGGTTATTATCAGGCTGCTTCAAACTTCAGAACAGCCAATAATAAGTTAGTGACACTGATCCTGCAGCAGTTCAGGATTCAGCTGTCTCTATAGGTTTTCTGATTGTTGCAACAACGATCAGCAAACTGAAACATTCTTCTTCCAGGAATAGATACATTATAGGAATAGACACATTATGTATCTATTCATGAAAGAAAAAAAGAAAAAAAAGCCAGTATAGCTTGAGAGAGATATCTCTCCCGATCTATACGAGCTGTCAGAATGCCGCAAAAGCCGGCATGTGTGTCCCTCTGCTTTGACTCTCAGACACCCGATATTAAGGTATCGGGTGTCTGAAAAAGGTTAACCCTTTCATTAATGAATGCCTCTGTAGTAAGGGCATCCATTAATGAATGTTAAAAGCTGATTCTCAGCGTTTAACAGCCCTCTAAAGAAGCAAATAACTCGTCACGTACAGTGTACGTGACAAGTCATTTGGTCCCTTTGTGGCTGGACGTACAGTGTACGTCTCCCGTCACGAAGGGGTTAAATTACTGGGATATCCAGGATGGAGAGTTTGCAGTGGCTACTGGGGGAGGAGAGGAATACATTAGAGAATAACTGTACAAAAGTACATTTATTCTTTAATACGTTATGCCAGGGGTGGACAAATTAATGTGCAATTCAGGAGGGAGTCTGTCCATTCCACGAACTAACAGGATTTTGTAGGAGCCAGCTCCATTAATAACAACTAGAGAAAACCTCAAAAGTTAAGCACCAGCTTTAAATTATAAGCAGTATTGGCTACCCGGCTCCTGGAATTTCTCAAGCCCTGATTTATGTGAAAGTAATATTAGACCTTATTGTAATAAATAATTAAACTTTTGTCCCTTCCTGAAATAAGCTAACTTGCTATTCTCTGCTTCCAATGATTATAATAACAAAACAAAGACTAAAAGAAGTACTGGTCTTATTTATATATACAGAAATATAAAATTACATAGTAAAAGATAAAATAGATACAAATGTAGAATTATCACTAAGACAATTAATACAATAAGACAATAAAGAGAATACTTTATGTAGCAAGTCCGTCCTCTGGTTCTATGTCTTGCCTGGGATTTGCCCAGCCCTGATTTATGCAAAAGTAATATTAGACCTTATGACCTATATTCTTGCTCCAAGGGACTCAGAAACTTTTGAGGTTAATGAATCAGCTACGTTCAGAAGGAAAGATCAGCAATAGTAGGCTACATACTTGCATAGTAAAAGTTTCTTTTAAAAAAGGAAACCAGCAGTCATGCACATAATATGGAAGATGGGTTGCCAGTGTTCTGCCATGCACAAAGCTAAAATAACCTCCTTAAGAGATTGAAGAGAGGGCAGAAGACATCTTTTTGAAATGAGCCCATGAGCTGTCATTTCCACAGGGACTAATGACCTGCTTAGAGCAGACACTTGTGAAGCAGCTGTTGTCATGTGGCTGTATGGACAGTGTAGAGAGAGGATGTGACACTGTGCACAGGAACTTTCCAGCTGACTAACAATGTCTGCAAATTTTAGCTGATTATAATTTAGGTTATACAATTAGATTAGGATAAAAATGTAGCATCTTCATAATTTTACAATTTTCTTCGGAACCCTCATTTACTGTACTTGACCTCTTCCATTAAGACTTTCCTCTTCCTCCCTGCCCTCCTGATGCCTTCTCTTATAACCTCATAGTGTTCAAAACTAGATTTTTTTTTCTATAGCTGCCCACTATGTATAGTATCCGTTGCCTCTTAGGCTTGCCTACTTAATGTGACCCTGTCAGGTTTTAAGAAAATGCAGCCAGAAGTTCCCTGCAAGAGAAGAGGTAGCGCACTAACCTCTCCGGTGGCCCGTGTTTCTTACCCTCTCATTATACACCAATGACATAGTAACTAGAGGATTGAACCACAGAACATGGTGGAGAACATAACTCACTCCATGCTACACCTACACTCAATCCAACACTACTGGAATTGTCTGGTGAAGGCAGAGGTGGAATGGATGGTAGGTATGAGACTCAGGGAATTGGAGAGGTGAGTATACTACCACATCTCTTGCAGGGAACTTTTTGCTGCATTTTCCTAAAACCTGACACTGACTATTTGCCCAATAGACCCTCATGGTAAATTCTTAGATACCATACACATAAGCACTGAAAGGGAGCATTCCGATACACTCCTACTAAGAAGCAGATGATATATAAGAGCCATAAGAGACAAGTGACTGAATATACTGTGTATATGAAGGCTCAGCAATTTGCCTTGGGCTATGCAGAATGCAGCGTTGGTTTGCTTTGTTGCTGCAGTCAATGTTTAATTATTTGAGAGAACCCTTTACCAAGCTGCATATATGACACTAATAGATCATCAAAGCTCTATTGAACTTTCAGTTTAAATCAGCTAAAACCGTGCATTCAAACAAAAGATGTTCAAAGTCTTACAGTTAATTTTGTTTATAAAGCAGTCACAGCCTTTGTACAAAAGCCTGTTCCTTGCCAGCACACTCTGTGTGGAAGCAGTGGTCTCTCTGCAGAGTTTAGAAATGCTCCCTGCTGAGTCAGACCTATAAAACTACAAATGGCTACCCCCAGCTGATTGAAGAGCTCTAGCTTTGTCTCAGCAGGGGACGTGCCATACCTGCAGCGAGACCACTGATGGTAGTGTTGAAGGTTTCCTGCTGCCTCCTACACATTCCTATTGGTTAACCAGGCACTCAATTGTGAAACATGCAGTTAGACCTTCATTTCTATAGATACGTTTAAGAAAGGGATGTGAAAAATGCAGAAAATATGGAAGGATCTCTCACTGATCTCCTTTGCATAAACAACTTCAAAAGAAAGCAGCCCACTGCTCTGTATTCCTTCTGGAAAATATCTACTAATGTGCCTTTTGGCAAATGCTGGAGGGCTTAGTACAGAAGTAGATCCGTGCTGTCACATTCCTCAAATGACCAAACCTATAAATATCATACTTGGCGTTTGCTGGTGGCTCATTTACCTGGGGCATAAATTACAGTTACAGCTCAACCTAGTATCATATCTTTCCATTTCAGGAAGGTGAATATGTTTAACCGAATAAGCCTTCTGTTCCAGTGAACTATTTCAGCCTAGTAGGAACATTTAGTGTTTATGAGAATGTGGAAATGTTTGTTCAGATGTTTTAATAGATAGACTAAACATGAAACTCCAGGCCAACGGCTAAACACACATTCTGGGAAAAGTGACAGATTCTCTTAAAAGAACAACCCCGGACCCAATAAAACTCACCTTCCCAATGCTTCCCTATCGTGCCATTCCTCTGTGGAATCCTGGAGCCCAAACTCTGTGTAAGTTCCATGTTGGATGACTTAAGAACTTAAACAAGGTTAACTTACTCTGGCTTTTTCTCATGTGACCAAGCATGGGTCTGGCAAGTGGACCCTCTGACCTGTATTCTAATAAGTAGCAGGTGTTTACGAGGAGATTTAGTAGGAGATTTCCCCTCACATCCTGACTAATTGACAGGGTGTACGGCAACAGAGACGGCAATAAATCCCTTTTAGAAGAATAGGAAAGGCTTAGATCCTCTAACTTGTTTTAACTGCTGTCCAATAGGTATGGAATAAGCTTATAAAAATGTAATAAACACATAATAGATGACTGTGAGGTAAACACTGCAATAACCACACCAACTATGTACTTATTGAAAATGTTTGTTGAGTTTATGCTCCCTTCAGCATTACATATACTAAATTTGAAAATACTAGTTGTGTTTGTTAATCTGACCATTTGCGTCTTCTTTAATCTTCAGATTGTCGTGCTTTGCTGAAGCCCATGGCGTACACATATAGCAGCTCTTCAGCTGCTCCAGTGGGTTCCCAGTACTGCGTCTGTCGAGTGGAACTTTCGGTTTCCTGCCAGAACCTTCTCGACCGGGATGTCGCCTCCAAATCTGACCCCTTTTGTGTCTTATTATTGGAAGTAAATGAAAAATGGACTGAGGTACAGTAATGAACATGTAATTTCAAACCCAGGGAAAGCACTACATTACCTTGCATTGGGGAATTATTGATTATGTTTCACAAAGTGGCTTCAGTTCTCAGAAAAGAGACTTGGAGCAAGAGGTTTTAAGTGGTAATGGTCTGAGTTTTACTATCCCTTGGGCATGGAAGGTCACCTTCATTTTATGATTCATTTGCTTTTATCTGACAGTTCAGAAAATAGATTTTCTGCTTTTTCTGATCGCACAAATGTTCAGGGGAGGTATTTATCTGTCAGTACTCACACATTTAGATTTCAGTTCAACAGAAGAATCGTCTATAATTTTCTCTCTTATGTTTTTGTCTTTTTGCATTTTCTGGATCTTCACAAAACAGACATTACTCATTTCTTTAAAGACGCTGGAGTCAAAAAAGTAAAAGATGTCCTCAGTCAGTTATAATGACCACTAGCATACTTATAAGCCACTGGGCCACTGGTGCCCCAATGCAGTATGATTTAAGAGTTGATCTATGCAGCACTGGATACCTTGGTGCAGACTGATGAGAAGATTTATCAGTAGGCATCTCTCCGATATACAAAGGCCATAGATTATTTCCTAAAGACATGTTTCCAGAAGTATAAGAAGAGGAATGGCACACTAATGTAAGGATTCATATACAAATCATTTTTCATAATGTATCATGTTAGAAAGCCATCGTCTTTGAAGGGTATCAGGGACCCCTTCCTCAGAGTAAAGTAAATAGCATGTTGCCTGCTTAAGTTGCTGATTTGCCTGCCAAAGTACAGACTTTACAATTATTTTTTTGGGACGAGCCCCAGCACTGTCTTCACAGGTGTCCCTACACTTTTCTCTGCCTGAGGCTGACGTAGAAGGGGGTGGGATGCGCTGGTGGTGCATGTTACTGGAGCGGTTGCTGGAGGTGCACGTTACCTGGATCTAGGGGGGTTGGTTGGTGGTACTTTTGGGTCCGGCATTCCATCCAGCTCACTGACATCACTGGTTGGCAGGAGCTGGGTGAGGCGCCAGCCAGAGTGTCCCACTCAGCTCATGGAAACCAGTGACGTCAGTAAGCTGGTTGGGATACTGGCCAGAGCAACCTGGGACGCTCTGGCTGGAAAGGGGACCGCAGGCACAACAGCTGCCCCCCCACATGACCCACTGAGATGCCACCTTAGGCAATCGCCTCAGGCTGCCTTATTATAGGGACAGCCCCATCTGTCTTTAGACACAAGATTTTGCTACTGCATGACTCAAAATCTTTTCTGATTGAGTGAATGCTTATCATTTGTTAGATCATAAGGTTTTTTCTTTTATTGATCCCAGAATACGTCTGGCTTATATAAGTGTTGTGTTGTATGCAATGCTGACTTTTTCGATAGGATAAAAACTATTAAAAGAAGTTTGTGTTTGCTATACCACAACCTCAATAGCAAGTAAACAATAAAAAAATAAAACAGACATTTCCATTCAGACCCATATATGGATAATTATTAATTACCATGGGTTCAGAAGAAAAGAGGGTCTTTTAGAGAAACTGTGTATAAATTACAAAATATCTCAAAATAATAATATCCTTTACAAACACCTTATACAACCAAACAGCGTTGAAATTTATAGCAGAGCACAACTCAGCCAGTATTAAGTTTAACACCTTACACCAACATTCAATGCACATCCCAGGGAGATGTCATGGCAAGAAACCTGTTTAGAAGGATAGAGCAATTAGCAACAATGGGGGAATTTATCAAGACTGGAGTAGATAGAATCTGGAGCAGTTGCCCATGGCAACCTATCAGCATCTCTCTTCAGTTTGCTCAGATAAGATTTGAAAATGAGACAGAGAAGCTGATTGGTTACAGTGCAAATCTGTTCCAGATTGTGCCTGCTCCACTTTTGATAAATTCCCCCCAATGTGTATTGTAGCATCAAATGAAGACCTATAACAGGATCAAAGAGATACAAGGCAATATATATTCTAAATCTAAACTGTGTATATATAGGGGTCTATTCACAAAGCTGCTGAAGGATCTGGCCGTAGCTTCGGCCAATCCTTCGGCTGGCTTCGGCCCCAGGACCCCTTCGGTTCAGGAGAACCAAGGGGGTGCTGTACGGGCTATTCACAATAGCCCGTACAGCTCCCGATCACGGCCGAACAGCTCAGTCGAGCGCTGAGCCGTGCTGAAAGCCGAAGCTGGCCGAGCGGCCGGCCATTGGCCGGCCGACAGCCTGCTTCTGACAGCTGGGCGGAGCCAGAGCCGTACCAGCCTGAAGTGAATAGCCGAACAGTGTTCGGCTCACTTCACTTCTGATCGGTCATTCACTCGGCTGCCCTCGGCAGCTTTGTGAATAGACCCCATAGTGTCCAACAACTATCAAACTTGTATCACTCTTTCCAACGATTAACAGAGTAAGTAGGCACATTAGATTCTAGTTCAATAATACATTGGGATGTTTCAACAATAGATAAATTGTATCCTAAAACAATCCTTGTGAAAAGATAGATGCACAGCGCATCTCCCATAAAGTGTTCTTAGATAATCCATATGATTGTTACTTTACCCACTCTCATGTAATTCAGCAGGGGCTTGGCAATTTCGATTTATAATATGCTATCCTAGGCAAGCAGAGTAACTTTTTAGGTTATTTTAAAAATAATACCTGGTGATCCAGACCACCATGTGAAAAATAAAAGACAAAAAGCCTAAAAAAAAACAAAAACAAATGCAGCTACTACATCTAAGAATTGGTACTTCAATGTCTGAAATGTTGCACATAGTGAATTAAGAAGTACAAAAGTGTTAACTGTCACACAGGACTACCATACGTCAGAAATCTGCATATTATAGGGATACCAAAAAACATGCAGAGAAAGTTAAATACATCCTATTTTAACCAGTTGAGGAATTACCGGGATACACCCTAGAAAACGTCAAGAAGTTCAAAGCATTGCAGACATATATCATACAACCCGTTCATCTCCCCCTTTGGCTTCTCTTGCTGGCAAATTCCAGCAAAAAATGACAGACAGGCTATCCAGCCATTGTGGTGTTAAACAAAACTTTTGAACATAGTAGCGAATACTATTCAGAAGCTTAATTGATCAATACCATGTGACAATGTAATTGTTACATGGTATTAACTTTGCTTTAATTATGTGCAGATCACAGTGGGGGACACTTTGATCAGTTTAGCCAACTCTACCAGTAAATAAACAGTATAAAAATACTTTTTAAAAATTACATTTATTTCCTACTCAGCTGATTAACTCCTTCCTTCCTTTAGCTAGTTTTTATGTGCTGATGTTTTTGTTATTTCCACTTTTTAAGCTATTAATATAATAATAAATAATGTATGTGATACTCTAGTTACTTAAAATTAATTGAATTAAAATGTGCTTATAAATATTAGGACATGGCCAGTACATACTTATATTACTGTTTGGAAGATTTCAGGTTTTCTGTTCTTTCAATAACACATTTGTATTTAAACAGCATTTTAGTCTGCCATGAAGGACTAGACCTTAGAACCATTTTCATTCTGTTCATAGTTATAGTATGTGATATTACCTGAGCTTTACAAGGGAGCACACTGAAGGAAAAAACAAACAAACCTGTTTTTAATGGTTGTGCCACATTGCAATGTAATTGAGGGCCCATTGTTAATGGTATGTTAACACAATTTGTAGTATCCCCTTTTACTGCAGCAGACGGCAAAATTAGTACCGCAGTTCATTGTGAATCGCACCTCAGTGCACTTTACAGTAGTGGCCAGCGCACAGCATTTATGAAATGCTTCTCTTTGTTGATAGTAGCTTTTTGCTCTTTGCTAGTCCTGCAATATACCATTGCCAATGGAAGAGGCAACAGGATTCCATCACAATGACTTAAAGGGGCAGAGAGCTGTGCAGACATTGAAAAACAAGTATTAATAACTAAACCCACACCTCTGGTTATATTTCCAAGCCTTGGCGACCTATACTGGGAGTGTTTTATATTTTGTGCCTGTATAACTTCCTAAAATCTGACAACAAAGTAAAAGGGAAGCACAAGCATAATGAAATACAATCAACCTTTCAGATGTGTAGTGCTGTGATTTCGTTTTTATTTATTAAACTCCCAAACTTTTATCAATAATGAATTCAGATCCAGCAAATATACATTTCCAAGCAAATAATTTCTTTACATTTTTGCCCAAACACTTAAGTCATCATATTTCTAAACAGCTCCAACTCTCTCAACTCTGCTTCCCTGAACCTCCTGCCCAGTACAAGATTACATGGGGCAGAGCAATCTCCAGTATCTGTCCATCTACTAGATTGGAGAAGGAAAGAGGAATGAGAAGGAAGCAGGGAGCAAGGGATTGACTTGCCTTGCTATGCCTGTGTGATTGTGTCACACTGTGCCTGTTGAAGGGGACCCTGTGCGGGCCCCAAAATGTTGCTTGAATGTGACGACATGCGTCAATAAAGGATGAACATTTTACCACATTGTTGGCATGCTGGTGACATTTTGTTCTATGTGTGTTTGTGGAGACACACACACAACTTACTAGCACACACAAGGGTGGCTCCATAAGGATCTGCAAGGGACAGGAGCCACCCTGAAATAGGAAATCAGGACCAGAGCTCAGGGGACCAGCTGATTCTGTAGGAAAATAAAACTTTTAAACATCAAGGAGCAGCATCCATTGTAAGTGATTTCATCAGCATTTAAAATAGCTTACAAGCCTCTTGACTTTATTATGACTTTAAGTGTCTAAACTCATGAAACTCTGCTTCTTTGAATCTAAATTTAGGCAGATATAAAGGAAACATCACTTATTAATTTAATACTGAATTCATTAAAAATCATTAAATGCAACTAATAGAAGTACCTGAATTTGATTTCATAACCACACCTTCTTATAATCCCCTCTACAGTAGAACTCAGACTGGGAGGGATGGGCAGCACTAGGACAGTCCTGACAGGGAACATGCTGAAAGAACAGTATAGGAAGAAGGATGAATTTTCAAGGTAGTGCTGCTCCTTCCCTGTCCAATCACAGACTGAGGCCAAGAAGATGACCAAGCTATGATTCTTAAAGTGTATGTAAACCCTAAAGCTGGCCATACACTGCTTAGATTTTCATATGAATGAACTTTCTTTTGACTTTCTATTAGTTGATGGGGCCAAATCGACGATCGATTTCGACCATAGCGATGAAAAAACTCAAAGGAGAAGGATGAAAAATCTTTCTCAAATTAACAAAATTCTAATAGTAAATGTGGTTTTCGTTCAGGAAACTTCATTCATTCCAAAGTCAAACATTAGACTCAAACAAAATTTCGATTGAAATTCGTCAAGTGTCTGATGGCGTTATCGGGTGGTAAAGAAAGATCTTTCGTATGAACATTCGTTCAAAAATCTACTAGTGTATTGCCAGCTTAAGAATGAACTTCTCTTATTTGCCCCCCTTTAGTCTGTTGAATATACCATGTGTTATTATCTGTTATATATGTTATATGTTGTTATATATGTGTTGTTATCTGTTCAATAAGGGCAAACATTTCTTGTTGATCCTGACAGCAACCTTGTGAGCTCATAACTTCCTTGCTCTTTGCCTGGGCTGCACTCATACCTGTTAGCATAAATTCCAGCACCCTACAAAACTCCTCCCCTTATGGAAAAGGAGTGAGAGGTATTCTGTAGTTCTGCTCTAGAGTGACATCTCTGCTCCTCCATTGATATAGTATGGTGAGGGGGTGTTGTCACCCTTGGACAGGAAGTGCGTTACTGGTAGGATCAACATTTAAAATTCATGGAAAAAGGCTGAGAAAAGAAAACGAATGCAGTCACCACATCTAAGTACTGGGTAGCTGCAATTTATTACAGTTTTGTGTTCTGGTTTACATACGCTTTAACAGCCATAAAGTCTGCTTGTAAGCCTGTCATAGCTTTGTACATTTTAGGAATGTCTAGGCAAAAATACAGTACAAATCCTTTGCCAAGTTAAATAGCATCTGTATATGGATTCAAACTGCATGATTGTCTGTCTGGAGATCAGCATTAGGGCATCAAAGATTGTTTTTTCCTTCTGTAGCTACCGGGAACGGCAGGAGGTGTGACCAACCAATGTGGCAACGGTGGAACCAAAATACACCTCTTTTCCTTTTATAGAAATCCAGCAGGTGAGGTCACCACTCCCCGGTGTCTAATAGGGTGAATTTATTTTATTTGGATTCCTCCAGCAACCTTCGCGAATCCGTCGGGTACATTTTAAAAAAGAACAAGTTGTTCCCGTTTTGTTTTACTTCCTGTTGGATAAAAGAGGCTATAGCGCAGCCTGATAATCTTTTGCGTGGGCAGTTTTTCTTGCACAAAATAGTACAGTAAATGAAGACAGCAGGGCTATTTACCCTCACAGTTGTGCTAATTTTATGGTAATTTTTTTGACGGGTTCTTTATGGCGATAAGCGCAGGGAACGGTGACCTTTTAAATCTGTCTCTAATGGAACCCACAGGAGCTTTTATGGGCCTTGCAGAAGTATTTTCTGCTTTAAAAGAAAGCAAAGTGTTTGTAATATGCAGAATGAGTGCTACATAATAACAGTCTTTATGTCTATTTGTGGCGCATTGTCTATGTCACTTGGTTCTGCTGTTAAGCATTTTTTTTTCCCTTCAGCTTTTCTATTCTATTCCCTCGTTAATTGACGTGTCTGTAATGCTAATTTGTTTTATACAATGCAATAAAGTAATTTTTATTAGAGTTGGTTTTTTTTTTTAAATGCCGATATGTTCTTTATAGTTGAATGTCAGGTATTAAAATAATGATTACAAAAATGACACTGAATTCACTTTATTATGTTAGATAACTTGTGATATGATATACTTACCGGGCAGCTCCAGCCAAACAGCTAATAAGAGGTTGGAACAAGTACATTGGAACTGTTTTACCTAATAAAGATTTGGAAATGAATGCAGATACCTTTGTGGTCCATCTATTCCTCCCATTCTGTATAGCTGCACAGGTTCAGAAGGATGACAGTGCCTCATCTGCCATTGTGCCACTGACTGGCCTTCTGCCTGCTGTTTGGTCCATTTATGAGCATCAACCCATTGTGAGTTCTTCCTCTCCTGTAACCCTAAGTTGTTCCTCCTCTCACCTTTCAGTATGCAGTGCAGATGTTCCACTACAAACTGAGTTCAACTTTCAGCTGGCATGTGGCAACTCAGTATAGAGACAGATTTCCCACTAAGCACAAAAACGGACCATTTCTACCTCCTGATTCCTTGGCAATAGCAGCATGGATTTAAAAAGAAAAATCAATTTCCACATTATTTCAGCATGTTCTACACCAAATCTGTGATCATGCTTTTTGAGTGACATGTTCCCTTTGAAAGGAACTTGTCAGAACAGAAATATAGGAGCTGCCTTAGTTACCTTGTTTGTGACGGGGCATGTTCCAGGGCTGTCACTCTTATCTTACCTTTCCAACGCGATGTGTCTTTAACCTGGAACAAGTATATGTATATCAGGTGTCTGGTCAATCAATGTGCACATTTGGCCCAGGTCAGTGATTCGCTAAGCAGTGCAACTAAAGTAAGCATGACAACCCTAGAGCTGGCCCCTTCAAAAACAAGTCAACGATGACAGCTCTGATATTTGTATCCTGGCAGGTTCCATTTAGAACTCATGTAGATGGGCATTGTTTTGTTGATGCATGTCAGATGCAAACCTGCTTATTCTGATCTACTTCAATGGTGTAGTGTGGATGAGGCGGCAATTAACCTGTTTTGCATTGCGTTTCTTTGGACGCAGCAGATGCTCTTAAGAAGCAGGTCAAACAATTTTGCGTTCCAGTGCATACTTTTGGCCAGCTTTTTGTTCAAATGGAAAAGGCCTAATTTGACAACAATACCCAACTACTTGATGCTGTTGTGGCGTGGGGGTGACTGGTCCCCTTCACTAAACAAGCAGACTATGCAAAGGGCTTGTGTTGATGGGCTTTGGCCTTGTGTCGTCTGGTCAGCAGTTTGAGATACTTCTAAGATTACTCAGAGCTCATTGACAGGTACAGTTGACCTTCTGATCTGCATTTCACCCGTTTCAAGTGGCAATCAGCATAGACTTGTTTGGCTATCCAAAACTTCTCTGATGTGAACAAAAGCCCATCGACACAGGCCTGGTTCACACGTAGGTGTTTTTGAGTAGAAAAAGCACTTTTAAACGCCCAACACAAGAAGTCCCATGATTTTCAATAGCCCTTGTTCACACCTGAGCAGCAAAACGCAAGCAGCAAAACACAAAATGCAGAAAAAAGTATATGAGCATTTTGTTTGGCAGGTTCAAGCTCGTTTTTTCCCCATAGACTTCAATGGAAATGCCAGGAAACATGCGGTAGAAGCATGTTGTATGTTTTCACTGGTGTAAAAATGTGCCAAACGCGCATAAACATGCAAAAACCGTGCGCTGAACCGGTGTGTACAAAAATGCAAAAACGATGCCGCCTTGGTGTGAACAAGGTCTCAGAGAAGAGTTTATCGCAGTACACAGAGTCCTCTGTGCAAAAAAAGTGTAAACATATCTGGTTTGATGGCTTCCTCAGCTAACATTGGCACAAAGAAGGAAGGAACCCAGTCTTTCTTACATATTGGCAAGAGGAAGCAGGTTGTGAGCAAACCGCTGGTAAGAAACTTACAAGCATTTGATCCAAAGAGAAAGGACAAAATGTAAAAGAAACATTAATTTGTGTGTGTCCTTACACCTCGAACATGCAGGGAAATCAAGATGGCCGTTCCTGGGTATGATCACTATCCTCCCTTGGGTATGTGGTAGCTAAGTATGTCTGAACTAGGAAAAGAAGCTGAGTTGCTGTAATATAATGCAGACTGTCAGTGCTTTTGAGGGGATCAGTTTGGCTCTACTGCTAATAATCTGATTGTACAATGTCTGTACAAAACTATGTAACCCTGGGGATTCTATAACAATGCCCTGCTTTTCCTTTAGATCCAAAATATTTTTTTTTAATTTTCTAAGGAACCCATTTTAAATATTGATGTTAAATATTGTTAAAGCAAGCTTGTGGGCAAACTAGTGAGCTACTTGCCACATTGGTCCCTGGTCCGTGGAGCAAATTGCCCCCGAGACCCAAAACGGAGCAGTCCCATATGCCTGCTTGCATCTCCATATCATCAGCAAAGCAACGCAGGACCTTCAGAATTCTATTATTCAAACAGTGACTAGAGCATCTGTAGTGAATCTCTGGTCTGCCTGCCCCAACCTTCATGCTTTCTATCATCCAGCAAGCCTGTGCATTGCATTTGGTGGCCACTGTGGCAGGAAGTGGGCCAAACCTCTGAAGAAGCTGTTGTCACTTAATGGCACAGTAGTGTGTCCTCAGTTTTGAAGATAAACCAAGGACTCAAGCAGGTATCTGAAGGTGCCTGTTATGGACCCAAGACCAGTAGTTATTACAGCATTTTGTTACAAGAGTGTTTCAGCAGGCTCCATGTCGTCTTTAAGTAGTTAAACATTTAATCTCATATTAACTTGAATTCTGCTGATCCTTTATGACTTACATCACCATTTAGTACCGCTTATTCTAAACTTGTCAATTTTCCCGCATAAGCAGTTGTGCACTTTGTCATTTCATCCTTTACTGACATCTCCATTTACATCGCAATCCATTCTAATTGTGACAGCTATCATTATCACTGCTACCAGTAATCCATATCCAGAACGGAAAAATCTATACCTATTGTTGTATCTAGAACTAGGCAGGACAGGCAGGACTATATTTAGACATGCTTCCCTAGGCACACATGAACGGTGATGTCCATTTCTACAAGCTCCACCCTTTTGTTGCTTGATAGTTTTGCTTTTTTTTTTTCTTGACGATAAACTTGAAGTACATATGTCTTTTTTTTTTTCCAAAGTATAAAGGAATGCAGTATTGATACTAAAGTGGCATAGTGTCTACGCCATGGAGAAAGCTAGCTGAGGAGACCACCATTCAGCTGGAGAGTCTTGTGACTTCTTTTAGTAGTCTCTACATGATAAATTAACATACACATGTCTGGAGTGTATTATGTGCTTTCGGGTTGCCCTTGTAGACCCATAATAAGAGATAAAATATGAAACAAACATAAAAAAGATATATGTGATGAAAACAAGAATAAAAGATATGTATAATATTTATATTCTTACTTTCATATTTTATAACTGATATTAAATGATGCTTCTTTTTATACTACGTTTTAATATTATGCAGCAGTTCTTTTTATTTCTTCTTGATTTTCCTTAGAAGGTGTGTGTGTGTGTGTGTTATTTTATTAGCTTTGTAGACCTGATGAAAGGGTGCAACACTCTCAAAACATGTTGGTTACCTATTTTTTAAAATAAAATCAAGTTCTGACACCACTCCATGAACTTGTCCTTTGTTGGGTCTAGTGCTTTTTACGCCTCCTCTTTGACTATGCAGCTTCATCGAACACTTTTCTCGCTCCTTGAAGTGACCTTGCAGCCTTCAAGCCTTCCAGTGTAAGATAGTGCACCTGCTCTGTGTAGAATCTGGGTTTGAAATAATTTGTTTGCAGCTAGGTTTCAGGGTCAGGGTCAGATTTTAGTCTTTTGTCACATTGTTCCTGTTGTGCACCCTCCCTCTAATGTTGCAGCATAGATAAGGAGGCAGTTGGCACAGACAGGGCCGGCCTTTGGGGTGTGCGAGCTGTGCGGCCGCACAGGGCGCCATGGCAACAAGGGCGCCAGGCGGAACGGAGGATCGGGTAAATATCTGTGACATTTACCGATCCTCTGTGTATGCGGAACAAACACTGGAGTGATCGTCTGACCACTCCAATGTTTTTAAATAACTGGGGACACAGTAGTATGTGTTCCCAGTTATGAATTCATTTCTCAATGGGGAGAAGCACTCACTACAGAGGCTCCTCCCCATTTATAAACAGGTGATAGTAAATATGTTACCATCATCAGTTTCTGAATGAATGGGAAGCCTCTCTGCTGAGTGCTCTCCATTCATTGAGTGCTGAGGCTGCAGAAAAAGAAATGGAGGACTTTGTGTCTTCAATTTCTTTTCTATTTAAAAAGGGAAATGTCAGGGGTCTGTATAGACCCCCAATATTTCCCCGAAACCCCCCCAACAGTAAAAAATAATAATAAAAAATGTAAAAAATTATTTTAAAAAAGTGAAAATGACCCCCCAACATACACATATTATTAGACATGTGCAAAGACTAAAAATTCATTTCAGATTAAATGAACAAAAACTAAATACGTTTTCATTTGTTTCATCAAACAAAACACATTGTTATGCTATTTTGGATTCAGCCACGGCGTGTTCTGGAGGCAGGGCACATGACGTCATATAACACTGCACGTGTTGGGCGCCACCATCTTGGTGTATATCTAGGTATACACCAAGATGGCAGCGCCTATATCGGCGTGTGACGTCACCTGACGCCACGCACGCATGGCATCATGTGACATCATGCTCCGCGCCTCAAAGATGGTGGCATGTATTCGCAGAATTTTTCGTATATTCGGACATATAGTAATTCACTCATTTAGACGTAGTCTGGGTTTTGTGTTCTGTGTTCTATTTTTACTTTTCTAGATGCACTTACTTGAAGAAAGGGATCGGCATGACAACCTGACACTTTATTTTTATAGACTCTATTTTAATTTGACATTTATTGTTTACCTCTGGTTTGCCTTCTGTTGTTTTATTTAAAAAGAATATTTATATTGTGCTTACAAGTTTAATACCTTTGAATAAAAGGTATTTTTATCATACTTTTTAATATGTTTCTTTGGGGCTTAACAAAATAGGAGTCTTTAAATGGTGCGGATATTGGGGGAAAATGGGTGTGGCCACTGAGTGGTGTGGTTACTGAGGGGTGTGGTCACTGAGGGGCGCTGTAGAGCTTTCTCGCACAGGGCACCTAAAGGCTTAAGGCCGGTACTGGGCACAGAGAAAGGGTAGTACTGGAACCATGAAATTATTGGTTTGCAATTTTGGATAATAGTAGCCATAGATCATTAGTTAGAGTCTATCGAAAGTCTAAAGATGAGCACTAAACACCACTATCCTCTGAGTCAGTTTAAAAAGGAGCTCCAAGCAAATGAAAATCATCTGTTAGTCCAACTACATATTCAAGAACAGCACAAGTATTTTACATATTGTCAGTATATGTACGTAAAATCTGTCTTCTTAGAAGCTCTCATTATCCTCTGGCACCATTGGTAGAGCTTACACCATGGATCAATCACTATTGCTGTAGCAAGTGGTTGTGTGAAGAAGGCAACTCACAGGTGGCAGAAAGGATAGAGAGTAACTCTTTGATATAAAGATGTACATTCTTAAAGCATATCTAAACCCCAAAATATATTATATTACAGCTTACCAATCTTTAGATGTGGTGTCTGCATTCCTTTTCCCTTTTGTACTTGATAACCCTTCAAATAAAACACTTCCTGCCCCTTGGTGGCAGGAAGTGTTTTATTCCGCTGTACACTCTTCCGCTGTAGCTGTGGAAGGAGCCATGGTTGCCTCCCATGGTGGACTTTAAATATGCCTGCCTTAGCCTGCAAAAGGAAAACTAATGCAGACACACCGTCTAAGGACTGGTAAGCTGAAACATAAATACATTTTTGGGTTTAGTCACATTTAATACAGTCAGCAGCCTGGAGGCAAGGAGATGGTACAGACGTCTGCAGAGCTACAAACTCTGAATAGTGGTGTCAACTACTGGCCAATATAATAACAACAAACCAGTTCTTCTAAATTGGCATTGGTGTTTAGTTGCCTAATCAGTATAGTTACAAATAGTTATCAGTGGCTTTTTCTTTTAAACCGAGAACACATCAAATAATAAAATAGCTGGTGGCCTGTTGCAACAAACACTGATGCTTTTTTATTTATGGAAAGCTGCTTGCAAAATGTGCAGACTGTCGCCAATGCCATGTGGTATATAGCCAATGACAAACAAATCTGTAGTTGACTATGTTCAGAACACAGCTTTTCATTCATTCCTACCAAAATGATAATATTACTTATTAATCTTATTCTTAGTAAGTAAACAGCAGGCAGACACTTTGTTGCAGAAAGGGTAACTTAATAATACTGTGGAAAATTAAATATGGAATAAAAGACTTTCCCTGTTATCTGTTGTAGATTGACAGAACTGAAACAAGTGTCAACAACCTGAACCCCGTATTTTCAAAGAAGTTTACCACAAACTACCACTTTGAAGAGGTCCAGAAGTTAAAGTTTGCCATTTTTGACCAGGACAAGTCCAGCACACAGCTGTATGAACATGACTTTTTGGGAGAGTATGTATGTACGCTTGGATCGGTAAGTTCTATATGTGGATAGGGCTTTGTTAGTTAGAACCAGTATCTGAATTTAAAATAGTAAAGGTGAGTTATGTAAGAATTGTGTCATGTTCTTGTGATATGGCAAGAACAGCCATTCCCTTCACAAGCCTGGCACCATTTCATCGAGCAACCTGCTGGAAAGAGTCACACAATCTTAATCTTAGACCAAAAATCCTCCTAAGGGCTCACATCAATGGGCATTCTTGTCAAATGCACCTCTATAGGACATGCTGCATCCAAAGAAATGCAGCACCACACAAAGCAAGTTAAACACAGCCTCTGAACTGCCATGTGTACTGCTCAATTAAAGCCAATGGGATTTTGCTGACCTGGGTTTTCCGTGCGTTCCATATTTACGCCAAATGCAGGAAAACAAGGCCCGTCTATGTGAGCCCTAAAAAGATTTTTAAAAATAATATTTTATAACGTCTTTTGTTTGTAAAGCAAGGCATATTATTTCATATGCTTGTCTTTTATTTTTAAACCAGGGCGTAATATTTCATATTATTTAGTGATGGCCAGCTTTCATAATCTTCTTTTTAGAAGTAGCACTGGTGTATTATTTAAGGCTTTACCCTTTTCTTTCTGGTTTCAGAGTTAACAATTTTTATATGCTTAAGGATATGTTTACAATTGTAAATAATGTACATTGTGGGGAATTTATCAAAACAAATACGACAGTTTTTAACTCTTAGATCATATTTTCTATATGCAAATCTGTCTTTTTTTTTTTTTTTTTAATTCTTTATTTTTTTATTTTTGAGCAAACAATTTACAGTAAACATATAACACACATACATTTGATTAAAGGTGCCGTACAGGTATAAACATAACCCTATTGTGCACCTGTTTTGACCAGAGCTGGCACTACTTTTACAATTGCATGTTTTTTGCACCTGTTTTCATCTGCACTTGTTCTGCGGCTGTCTGAAACTGAAGCATCACCTAACAAAACAATCACAACTTAAGAAGTCCCCATGACCACTACTTCAAGAAGCGACACTTAAGCATTTTGCCTGGAGTTACAAGTCTTCTTTCCTAGAATCTATTAAACCTCATTTATGAACAACATTACACTAGCATCATAAATCTGGAGCAAAGTGCATCAAATATTTTCCATGCAAGTTCAAACACTCACAATTGCTTTTTATAAATTCCCCCCATTATGTTGCATTCAATCACTGAGTTTGTGGTTTATATTATATTATAATACTGTTTAAACAATAGGTTGAGAGCATCTGCATCATTGTAGAGAGCCAATCATTTGGATGCAGCTGTCTGTTGCCAGGGGAAAAAATTATTTTTTGTGGACATAAGAAATTTTCTTAGTTTTAGATAGAATAGAGAAGGGCTTTGTCAGCTTTTATTGCTGCTTGCGAATTCTCTGGGAAGATGTCCTCTTAGTTTACTAGGAGAAGCAATGAAGGGAATAGGGGTCACCGGGTCAGGAAGACAGCAGCAACAATATAAACCTTATACATGACTGGGCTGAAAGTTTGTGGATACTTGATAATTATACATACAACAACATGGCAAAAAGTATGTAGGCACCTCTCCAAATCGAGTTTGGGTGTTTCCAGTAAAGGGTTAATACTGCAGCATACAAAGACATTTTAGGCAATTGTGTGCTTCCAAACTTGGGGGAAAAGGGCGTGGGAATGTACAAACATGACTGTGTCCCGTGCACAAAGCCAGGTCCATAAAGACATGGTTTGATGGGATTGGTGTGGAAGAATCTGAGTGGCCTGCACAGAGCCGTGTGCTCAACCCTACTGAGCAGACTGAATCAAAAGAAGTCAAGTCTTGACCTCACAGGGATACTTGACCTCACATATACTCGTTTGGCTGTATGGGTACAAAATTCTACAAACACACTCCGCATAAAAAAAAGATGGCAGGTTCCAATCTTCCTCCACTCTAGCCAAATGTAAATATAAAAAATATAAAGAGGTTTTGGCTGGAGTTGGGCTTTAGGGCCGGTTCACACCACAAAGTCCGCGTTTCCAGTGCGTTCGGCCTCTGAAACGCACTGGAACACAAGCCGGCCGGCTCCCTGGGGCAGGAGGGGGCGTGGCGTTGCATTGAAGTCAATGGCACAGCAGCCACCCCCACCCCCGCCTGCAGTGCGATCGCCCGCACCTGGAACGCAGGACCATTAGTGCCTGTACTGGAACGCAGGCACATTAGTGCCTGTACCGGAACGCAGGCGCTCACTGCCGTTCGGCCCCTATGTGAATAGGGGTGAACGGCAATGAGTGAGCTGCCGTAGCTTCGGCTCAGCCGATACAGATGTTGAATCGGCTGAGTTGAAGTCCTTCCGAAGTGCAGCCGATGTACGGCTGAAATCAGCTGTACTGAGCTGTAGTGAATAACCAAACGTTGTTGGCTCACTTCACTTTGGCTGGGTTATTCACTAGGCTGCCTTCAGAAGCTTCGGGAATAACCCCCATAATAGTGTTGAATTGTTCTGCAGCCCAAGATAAGAACTGATAAGGTTAATTAGACTCCTTGAGACAACAAAGGAAGTGCGCACAGGACACAGAATAGCTCAGAGCTTCTGACATGATCAAAGGTTTTGCACTAATTGAAAAAATATAACAAAATGCTTTAAATTATATATTTAACAGACTAAGATGTAGCAAATAAGTTTATTGTCAGGGTTTGCATACACTTTGTTTTGCACTCTGTATGTAGTTTCAGATTTAGGCTACTGTATGTTCACACAACAGCTTTACATCTAATGTATCTTCCTTTATGTTGTTAAAAAAAAGTCAAGTGAGACTTGTACAGGAAATAACAGTTATCTGGGCAAGGAAAGATCTTTTGTGTATATGGTGCTATTTTCATTTACATTAGATACAGTAACAGTTCTCATGCTTGGACTAAAGTGTGTTTTCAGTTATGCATATAAGACTTAATTCACAAAGCTTTAACGTATATTTCCACTTTTGCAGCCAACTTAGAGTAACACCTACTTTATGTTTGTTACATGTCCCCATACATGTAGCATAACTGTAATTTTAAAATCTCTCTGGACTCAGCTAAAAATAATCGTCACTTTTTTTAAAACAAGTGTGCTTATGCTGTTGTGTTGGCATTGTATATTGAGCCTACAGACTGTGGGGTCTTTTCACGAAGCTGCCGAAGGATCTGGCCGTAGCTTCGGCCAATCCTTCAGCTAGCTTCGACCCCAGGACCCCTTCGGTTCAGTAGAACCGAAGGGGTGCTGTACGGGCTATCCACAATAGCCCGTACAGCTCCCGATCATGGCCGAGCGGCTCAGCCGAGCCGAACGCATATGCATCGACTCGGCAGAGCCATGCTGAAAGCTGAAGCTGGCAGAGCGGCCGGCAGCCTGCTTCTGACAGCTGGGCGGAGCCAGCCGTTATCTTATGGCTGGCTCCGGCCACTTTCAGAGAGATCAGCGTCCCTGGATACCTGCTAACCAGGAACACTGATCTCCAAACAGCTAACTCTCCCTGGCGGCCCCGGAGTCTCCTGCTCCCGGCCGCCAAGGAGAGAAACACTGCTGTGTCTTTTTTTCTTTATTCTGACATGAGCGATGTCAGAATAGAAAAGGGAAAAAAAAAAGAATTTTCCCATTGAAAAGCATTGGGACTTTACTATTGGCTATTTCAATTTGCAATAGCCAATAGTAAACTAGCATTGTACCCGCCCTATGCTGCAGTTCCCCATCAGGTCCATCAGCAGAGGGCAGGTACAATGCTAGTTTACTATTGTTGTTGTGGAGTTGTGTTATACAGGTCTTCTTTAAAGAAGAAAGTTTTTTCTTAACCCTTGCAGTGGGGCTACCCCCACACTGCAAGGGTTAACTGCTCATTTTTTTCCTAGATGCTAAATCAACAACATTATACTCACCAGAAGTTCCGAGCCGGCCATCTGTCATAGCGCTCTCTCCAGCCCGTCTCCTCTTCCACTGCAGCAATATAATTTTCCTCAGTGTCCTCCCGTCTATACACTGTGTATGGACATAATGATTTATGGGACCTTAGACCACTGCAGAGGAGGGGAAGAGAAGCACTTTGGACCAGTCAAAGAATGAGCTGGCTCAGAGCTTTGGGTGTGTACAACTTTTTCTTCTTTAATTTTTTACAAAATTTAGTATTACCTTTTTCATTGTTTGCATTCTCGTTCCTGTATTAAAGGAGAATTATGAGGTGAGTGATTTTCACTCAGCCTCATAATCTGAGCCGACCTGTGACAATGAAACTGTCACAGGTCGGCTCAGTAGATCGGGAAGTGAGCGAACACATACCGTCGCTCACTCACTTCTCGATCTATCCCTGCAGAGAGTCTGTCACTCACGGCTCCCTGCAGGGATTTTCCCCCTCCCCGCTCCAATACTCCAGCATGTACAGGCGAAACGGACGGGGGAGGGGGCGGGCACAGCTGGCTCTGCTTCTGGATAGGCAGGGCCAGCTGTCAATCCCGCAGCTGGGTGGATCCAGACAGTATTGTCGGGATCCGTCCTGGCTGCGGCGTCTCAGTATACCGCGAGCTGTAGCTCCCAGTATACTGAGCTTTGGGTCACAGGAGGACGCTAGTTTGTGTCCTCCCGTGACCCTTAGGAGAACTATAGGGAAAAGCCCTGACCCCATAGTTCTCCTTTAACACTGCAGCGTATAGCACTTTTGATCCTCCTGGTTCCATATTCCTTTAAATTTGTCGTCAGGGCAAAGCAATTGTCTGATTTTCATAAATCTGATTAAAAACACCAGCATTATTGCAGAACAATATTGTAATAAAACTGCAAACTGGCCAACGCTTTTGAATTTCTAATCCTGTTTTTTGTGACAGGATAAAAGGGTGTGCGCACATTATTCATGCTGCACAGATTATTAGCTGTTAGGACACCTGAGGTTATCTGACAGTCTTTTGTGTGATTTTTATATACGGTAACTCAACATCTTTTATTCCTAAATAACTAAATGGCTTATTATTTTTGTTAAACGGGCCCATTTTCTCTGAATAGTACTGCTAAACCCGTCATTTAGAAAATCATTCTAATGCCATGCATGTATACTATGGAGTGTAGCGTGTGACATGCAAGACAGTGACACCACATCCTGCACTGGAATCTCTTAAAATATCTGACATTTAAATCTGGCAAATAGCGTTTTTTTTGTGTGTGTGTGTTTCATCTTTATACTTTTTTTCAGATCGTTTCAAGCAAGAAGATAACACGACCCTTGATTTTAGGAAATGGGAAGCCAGCGGGAAAGGGAGCCATAACGGTAAAGAGGTTTCTTTTTCTGTACTGCGTGTGTCATTTTAAAAGCTGTTTGAACTTCATACTGAGATAATCGCTTGATTATTCCACCGGTAGCAATCATTCTGTTTCTAGTAAAAGCCGAAGACGTGCATCATGGCAACAATAACCTAGCAACGAGATAACAGAGCATCAGGATAACAATATGCCGTGTGTTCCTCTATGTATGAGACAGGCTCAAAACTTCAGCAGTTCTTTTATTCATTCTGCAACTTTGTAAACAAAGTGAACGATGTTTGTTGCAGTGTAAAAATATTAATAATGTGTTTCCTGAAGGCAGAATGAGTCTGGGTTTCATAATGATAGCCATACACACATCAGGAAAAAAAAAAAATCAAAGATTATTTCAGGCAGTCTGCCATTCAAATACCATCGTTTGTGGAAACAAAAAATAAGATCAGTTTTGTCCCATTTCATTATTTGCCACAAAACAAATAATAGAATCAATATTGTCAGATCTTATTATTTGCCGGGACTGATCATTACCTACCTTTTAATATAATTAATTTCTGAAAGATACCATTCTGTCATCTGAATAATTATTTAATAGCATGATCACATTGTTATGTGTATGGCCAGCATGATATTGCAGTTTTCTGGCTTATTTAAAAGAAAGAGGCGTTCTAGCTTGATGGATTATATTACGGTAGTTGTCATGAAATCCTGATTTATATTATCTACAGTACATTGTATTAGAATATACCTTATATATCTGGGCCCATGCTTGCATATGTCCTAATAAATCTATATATTATGTATTGCTATCAATGAGATAATTGCTTCTTAAAGAAGGGCAACATTTTTATTAACCCTTGCAGTGGGGCTACCTCCCACACTGCAAGTGTTAACTGCTTGTTTTGTTCTAGTGAGGAAAATAACAAAATTATACTCACCCGATTCTCCGAGCCGGCTGTGACAGCACCCCCTCTAGTCTGCCTCCTGCTACGTTCCATAGATGGTGTGTCCCTTGGTGTCCTCACGTCCTATACACTGTGAAGGGAATTGATCAAAACTGGAGCAGAGGAAATCTGGAGCAGCTGTGCATGGCAACCAATCAGCCTCTCTCTTTTATTTTCAATACTTAACTGAACAAACTGAAGAAAGAAGCTGATTGGTTGCCATGCACGGCTGCTCCAGATTTTGTCTGCTCCAGTTTTGATAAACCCCCCACTATATATAACATGATGATTTACAGGACCTTAGACCACTGTAGTGGAGGGGGAGTTAGGTTGGAAGGAGTTCTTTTTTAAATTCCACTTTTTAGAGAATTTATTTGCACGGAGGCTACATAAATCTCACCAACTAACTTCTTAAAACATTTAAACACAATACACATGTAAATATTATTAAAAATATTATAAAATAATATTAAAATATATAAAATAAATATAAATATTAAAAATTATTATTATTATGGGGCAGCACTGTGGCACAGTGCCGTAGTGGTGGGCAGCAAAGTAGCGTAGTGGTTAGTGCTTCTGCCTTGCAGCACTGGGGGTCCATGGTTCGTATCCTGGCCAGGTCACTATCTGCAAAGAAGTTTGCATGTTCTCCCTGTGCTTGCATGAGTTTCCTCCAGGTATTCCGGTTTCCTCCCACACTCCAAAGACATGCTGGTAGGTTAATTGGCTCCTGTCTAAATTGGCCCTGTATGTGAGATGAGGACCTCAGAATGTAAGCTTCTTGAGGGCAGGGACTGATGTGAATGTGCAACTATGTAAAGCGCTGCGTAAATTGTCAGCACTGTATAAAATACCTGTAATAACAATATACATTTGTAAGTTTCCCTCATTTATAGAGCTCTAGTATTCCAATATACATTTGTAAGTTTCCCTCATTTATAGAGCTCTAGTATTCCACAGTTTTGTACAGTGCAGAACGTGTGACTCACATCAGTTCCTACTCTGGAAGGTAGAGTCATTCAAAAACACACACACACACAAAGAATCGCGCGCACACACACGCACATACATATAATCACAAACCTGCACACACATACTTATAATCTCACATAAATTTATAATCATGTGTGTGTGTATGATAGAAAAAAACAAAACATTAAAACAAATTGCACGTAAAGTGCAGAAGAATCATGTATTTTAAATACTTTTTTTTGGCTTTAGTCCTCTTTTGTGTCAAAGGAGTACATCTTCTAATGTCCTGTGACCCAAACTCAGCATATAGCGGGTTATTGGCTGCTATTTGTTGACAGCACAAAGCCATGCTGCAGCTGGGAAACTTTCTGACAATATTGTTGGGATCCACCCCTCTGCCTGATTGACAGCTGGCTCTGCCTCTCTAGAGCCAGAGCCAGCTGTGGTCTAACCCATCCCTGGTTAGAATCCCTGCGGGAGCAATGGCTGACAGTCACCACTTTCTGCCAGTAGAAGCCCGTAAGCTGAGCTATCAGCAGTTTGCCATCACTCAGTTCTCAATCTATAGAGGATGCATGTGACAGCTGCAGTGTCACATGCCGGTTCTAAGTTTTGGGAAGAGTACATTTTACTCTTCTAATACTTTTTTTAATACTTACTTTAACCTCTTGCCGTCCGCCCGTAGTAGAAAAACGGACGGACGGCACTGCTGCATTGGCGGGTTGCCGTCGCCAGACGGCATTTTTTTTCTTTTTTCTGCTCGCGCGCGCCCCCTAGCGGGCACGCACGGGCAGAAAAGACCCGTCCAATGCGAACACCCGGTACCGGGTGTTTCACATATAGGCGATCAGCGGGTCCATAGCCCGCCGATCGCCTATATGTGCTTGTTTGCGTCCACGACCCCCCCACCCCCATCGGGGGGCCGCCGCCGCCGGTTTTTTTTTTGTCCCCCCCTGACCCCTCACCTTGAATCCCGGGATCCGCTGCCCCATCTGCGGCCCGGGATCGGCTCGGAGGGCGTCAAAAATATTGGGATTAATTTCTATAAACAAAGTTGAATTCACTTGCAATGTGCCTTTGAAATTGCTAGGGAATTCAATCATTTCTGCCCCACATAGTCCTCTTCTCTTTTAGGAGCGTCTAATTACTATCTTTGCTGGCCTGGCACCTCTGCCCTTCCCCTAACCTCCCTACATAAACTTTTATGAAGCAGCTTTAGGAGGTGCAAAGGAAAATAGAGCAGAGGTAGGTAACCAAGACTCTGACAGCTGCTCCCAGAGTCAAAGGTGTTATGGGATTTGTAGTTTCACCACAGCTGGAGTGCCAAGGTTGCCCACCCCTGCTATAGAGTATCATTTGAGTAACAGCTATGAGTCTGCTGGGAATGCTAAAGGCATATCCAAGATGGTGGCGCCCAGCAGAAGTCTCGGGGCTTCTAAATATCTGAACATCGGTTGTTTTTACAGGAAAATAACATGTATAAATTATGGTAACTGTACATATAATTATCTGGAAAGATGGTTGTGAAAATGAATGCTCAGGTTCTCTTTAATTATTATTAATTATTATTATTATTATTTACTTAATACAGTTTATTAGGTCTGCAGCTGTTTAGAAAGGGGAGCAATTCTATAAAAAATGATCAGTACTTTATATTCTCTGTTTATTTCACTCTTCAAGTGTCTAATTTTGTACCTGACTCTCGGATCTAATTTAGTCCAAAGCAGTAAATAGATTTGAAGGCATTTTTTATTTACTGATGTTTTAATATGGGTATAATCAACTTTTTCAAACGACAACAGTTGCTGTTATTGCTTGGTGTTAATTCTTTTTCAACAGCTTTAAAATTAGGTTTTGCTTATGTTAATTTTTTGGTTATTTTTCTCCAGATTATTGCCCAGGAGTTGTCCGATAACAGAGTGATAACACTCTCCATGGCTGGGAGGAAGTTGGATAAGAAGGTGACACTCCATCTTGTTAACACGTTGCAGTTAATTAATGTTTGGATGTCCCGCGGATACTTATTGTTATGCAATTAATAATGGCCTCTTGACAGCAGAAAATCATCAGTATGTGTAATCTCTGTCTATATTGTTTTCTAATCTGTGAAAATTTTGAACTGTATCTTAACAGGACCTGTTTGGAAAATCTGATCCATTTTTAGAATTCTACAAACAAGGAGATGACGGGAAGTGGATGCTGGTTCACAGGACAGAGGTGAATTTATATTAGTTCATAGGGATTATAGGTGGCCCATCATCTCCCTATAATTCTTTGTACCTCTAAGGTAGACTAGCAAAAACAAAACTGTACGAGAATCCCCTATTATATAAAGCTACAACATAGGTTAGCAATCCCAGTCTATTTTGTGAGCATTTTTGTAGGTTTATAATTCAAGAGACACTATACCATATATGTTGATGTTTTTTTAAAATCTAAAATGCTTATGTACCTTCGTAAAGTTCCTTTTTTTCTCTTGGTTTTTCTGTGAGCCCTGATGGTTTTCGAAACATGGGAGTCCAAGACTCTTGATGGCCAACATTCATGTTAGCATTGTGGTATCATGACATCACTTCAGATGTCACAATTTTACTGATTTGGCCAAGTGCTGGGGAGGTAATGAGTTCTTGAGTTTTTATAGCTGGGGTTTTTTAGACGCCATAATCTGGTTGCAATAACACAACTGCCAAGTGTATAAACCAAGGGGACACCACAGCATAGTCAGTCAGCTGTGATTTAAAGTGTGTGCTAGACTCCTCTGGCGGAAAGCCCACCTGTATTCTCTGTGGGAGGTAAGGGACCCTGGAAGAATACACTGGCTATAGTAAAGCATATCTCTAGCTAAAACTTTTTTTTTTTGCTTTGGATAGTAGGAAATTATCAGAATTACTTTTTTTTTCCATTGTCCATGTG
Organism: Nanorana parkeri; assembly: GCF_000935625.1. Taxonomy (NCBI): domain Eukaryota; kingdom Metazoa; phylum Chordata; class Amphibia; order Anura; family Dicroglossidae; genus Nanorana; species Nanorana parkeri. The sequence continues at coordinate 1,161,682 of NW_017306463.1, forward strand.
CCAATGGAGAGATTTCCTTTCACTTCCTTTCCCAGAGCCGCAACAGTACATGAAAGAAAATACCTAAAAAGTGAGGGGAAATGCTCTTTTAGACAGTTATCAGCAGGACAGGTGATACCACTGGGTGATTTCCCCCTTCTTCTCCTGTTCTGATGACAGCCATAAAGTATTGGATTTTCCCTCGCTTTGTGAGGCTAGGCAAATAATAGGCATCTGTACTATTGAATCTTGGTGCCCTTTGTGTATTTATTTCAAATATGTGAGATTATCCAGCATGAAACAACTCCTTCACTGAGCTGGAACGTCCTGTAATAAGCTCTTGCTCCTTGTGCAGGGTGACTGGTCCTGTCTTCGCCCCCTCCTGTAGTTCTCTGGAGGCAGCCTGTAGTAGGTGGACCTGCTGGGTCCCTCCCACAGCTCTGCTCTCTGCACAGGCTAGGTACAGCATGGTGATGATGTCACTTTACCAAGGAAATGTCTGGATTTCAAAAGGTATTTAGTGTACACAAAGTGGATTTATAGCCTTAGTAGCTATTAAACCCTTGAGGACCAACCTTCAGATGCTTGTCTTTCAGTTAAGGACAAAAGCAATTTTTGCTATGTGTGTGTTCACCCAAAAATGTTATCTTTCTCTTTTATTGGACCAACACATATTATATATACCATTTTTTAAAGGACAAAAAGAGCTTTAATATAATGTGACATATACATATATAAGTTCTAGTTTATTTTTTCACAGTTTTGGCGATCACAATGTGTACATACTTAGTGCAGCTTAAGAAAAGTATTTCAAAATAAATTCATTTATTTGTCCTGATTTTCAGGGTGCATCGTATGTCTAGGATTTCAGTTTATTTTTGGTAGTTACAGGCCACAATTTCAATGTGGAACAATTATATAATTTGGTATGTTTGTCTTCAAATGTTAATAGCCATCACAGAAAAAAAAATTACAAAGTAGACATCACAGGCTATTTACCTAAGAGTATTTTGACACTTTTGACATAGCCATGACGGAAGCTTAACCCCTTAAGGACCAATGATGAAATGATTCCATCATGGGTCCTTAAGGAGTTAAATAATATATTTAAATAAAAAAAATTCTGCTTGGAGCTTTACATTTTCCCTTTTGTGAAAGCTCTCTGGGAATATATATATAAATATATATATAAACATAAATA
>NW_017306463.1:1163041-1178547 GCF_000935625.1 Nanorana parkeri
TATAAAAAAAAATTAAATGTGCACCAATAGTGAGATTTGTTTATATTTAAATAATCAGTCTGACCTTATTGAACCTTTCTCTTTTTCCATATGATGTCAGAGTTTGTGTTTAGTGTTATATGGGCTTAGGTTTGATTTAAAAATGCAAAACCAGAAACACTTTGCCTGGAAAGGCTGCTTTTGTGCTGTTCAATAAAAGAAAGATAAGCAGCGCCCATTCCTTGCTCCACTCATGATCATGTGGGAAAGTAACAATGAAAGAGGAAATAAAAGCCTCCCCTTATATGGCTGATTCTTGGCAAAGAATCAAAGTCTGTAATAGAAATCAATCACTGACGGAGACATGACAACATTCTGCATTGAAAGAGTGTTTTCGCTTCTCTGGAGTGAATAATTTACAGTTGCTTAAATGTTGCATATTTCTTCACTTCAGGTCATAAAATACACACTGGACCCGGTATGGAAGCCCTTTACTGTGCCCTTACAATCTTTGTGCAATGGAGACATCGAGAAGCCAATAAAGGTGAATGTGTGTTTAATGCTTGACAGTATAAAGAGTATTTGTTGGCTGAATATGACAAAGGCTGCCATTTTATAAGCTAAAACACTGGTTCACAAACCTGCTTTAAAGTTAGCCATATGCCTTGAACCTTCATCAACCATATTAATGATGCTTAAGGAAAATTGTAGGATTGTAGTCCCCAGTCAACCGAGTCAACCGCAGTTTGGTAGGACTGATCTGATTCTAAGATTAAGTCTACTAAGAATAGGTGTGCCACTTATTTGAATATAAGTGTGGACTTTAATTGGATCAGAGACAGGGTTACATTTGTCCTACTGGTAAATTTGGGAGGTGCTGTCTATCACTGTACTAGGAACTAGTGATAATGCTCAGATCCACCTGCTTCTTGTCTTAATAGATCATAGTAATTACTGGTATGTTCCAAAAACGGAGGGAGGGAACAGGTGCACACAAAAAAAAATTATACTGAAATGTATTTGTTCCAAAGCAGAATCAGAATCATTTTTCTTAAAATTTTTCTTTTTTCTCGTAATTTATGTGAGATTGCGAAGACTATGGTGTGTTGTGAGCCTGCATGGCTTGCAGAGTAGTCCAAAATCAGAGAAAAAGAAACAAAAAACTCTTTACAAGTATCTGTGTGGTGAATTGTCAAGTGAGTTTTAGAAGCTACCTACTTTGAATTGTTCATCTGTTGGGATATTTTGGTCAGTTATTGATTAGTTGTTTTTCTTCTTATTTTCTATAAACCTGTGAGTTCTCTCTCTCTTCTCACGTAGTTTAGAAGGCTAATTAAATAAATGTCCCCAACAACTGATGAGTAGAGAGGTATCACCGGGGAGGTAAATCCATCTGTACTGGTGTACCTTTAATTCATTGTTAATATAAAACAGATTACTAGTTAATGCACAAAGTCTGTTTGGAGGCCTGAAACTATGGCACAACCTCTGATGACTGAGCTTTTAAAGTTAGAGGGGGGAATTTATTAAAGGGTTTGCGACTGTTTTCTTACAGTTGCATCTTGTAAAATAATGCTAAAGGAGCGCAAATGATTGTTCCGCATTTGCGTCTTTTTTCCACCACTGCTGCAACACTTAAGTATTTGTGACCAGATGGATTCAATTAGTGACTAGAGGCATAATCCACACACTTATGTCAGATCTGCGACAGTCTTTTGCGCCTGAAATTATACACAGAACAGTCGCATGTTAAGATATCCCCAGGAGGCTGTGTTATCCTGTCAAAAAATTATTTTCACTCCTTCTTTAACCCCTTCCTGAGAAAACAGCTCTACACACCCTTCCCCTTTCTGTCTAATGGCTGGTATGTGAAAGGCAGTGGCATCACAAGGGGGGTGCGGCCCCCGGGTGACACCATTGGAGGGGTCATTTTGGTTTCACCCCCTCTAAAAAGTTGGGCACTCTGTCATGGACCGAGAGCCCGACAGTGTCAGGAGGGAGTAGGGGACCCGGCGAGATACCTCATCCGGCCGGGTGAACGTCCCCTTCTCTCTCTGCCGGCGTCCATCACCAAGATGGCCACCGGCAGGCATCAATTAGATGACCGTGCATGCGCGATGACGCCAGGATGGCCTCAGGATGTCTCTGGTGAAAGGGTTAAAGAGAGTCAGAGGTTATGCTCTGGTAGTTCGGGGTAACCATAAACTGGCATACAGCATGAGGAGATATTGCTGGCATTTGCTTCTTCCTATTGTAAAAGTTGCAGAGTTTGGATAAGGAGCTCACTCATAGATTCATGGCTACAAAGTAGAAGAATCTTCCCTGTTTGCAATGCCTCCCCCATGTCACATATATGTCCATTATGTGTTTCTCCTCCATGTCAGAAATCCTCCTTCTCCGCTCTGCTGCTCATAAATCATCTCTCTGCTGCTTCACACTCTTTCAGAAAACTTTTCTTACTCCCATGTAACCCCCATCTTCCAAACCTTCTCTCTTGTCTCTTCCACCCTCATTAATTTCTTTCTTTGTTGTCCCCCTCCTTCTCCTACCCAATCTCACAAATCTTCTCTCATAAACCACTATCTCTCAGCAGCCGCACTTCTAAAAGCTCTGTGTGACCAAAATGAATAAACATGCGACCTGCTGTTCTACTACACATTCATGAACCCAGATAACACCAGAATAATAATTCAGTAGCACATTGCGGCCAAATTCTGTGTTGCAATAGATATATTGTCACTGAATATATGACTACAATGATAAATTCCCCCCAGAGTATATTGGCAACTAGTTGACATATGACATCTACCAGATGTGCTAACTTTGCCACAGTGAATTCCTGGATACCATTTCAACAGCAATGGACCAATTTTTATACCCTTCAAAATGTTCTGCCACTGTTTATAATTAGGACATCCTATTTAGGCACAAAAGAAACACAATAACCTCAAACTGAACTCATACCCAGTGTTTCTTCCTTCTGTGAACCATGCCTGTAACTCAGTTACTTGGAGTATTGCCTAGACTGAGAGAAACATTTGCGACATCTGCACTTTTTTATGACTGCCCCAATAAAGCTACAAAATGAGATATTTTACGGGACTGTTTCCATACTATGCGTACACAACACTTCCTGGCAGAGAGTTATACATGTGAACTATCCCCAAATATGTTTGTTTCTCATTCTTACAGTCAGTAATTTGTGATGTATTTCCACAGATTACATGCTTTGACTACGACAATGACGGAGGACATGATTTTATAGGAGAATTCCAGACTACAGCACTGAAACTGTGTGAAGCTCGGGATAATCTGACTGTGAGTAGTACCACTTTCTATCAAAAATAGCAAAGGGTAGTGTGTGGAGTGCCGCAAACTATTAGAAACTGCTCATGAAAGGTGAAATCTGATTCGCTAAGGTAGAGCTAACATCACATTTAATTTTTAATGTTTAGAATGACTGAGCCATGTTTGTACAGGCATGGTCCAGGGTCATCTTCTACTTCCTTATTTTGGATGCTGGCTCAGGAAGTGGATATACACTCTAAAGCAACACCCTGCTTTTTAACTGAATTAAGAAAGTATCAGTGAGGGCAGGGGGAGTGTAAATAAGTAAAAAAAATGGAGAATAGACACAATGGAGTTGAAATGTTTGCCCTTTTGTGACTACAATTAATTCCAGGGTCCTTCAACACTGCTGTACGAGGTTGCACTATGCACTTCTTTCTTGTACAAAGGCTGAGAATAGAAATATTACAGCAACCAGCTAAAGTAATCTGCTTTTTACACTGTGTATAAGGTCCCTGAAGCTAAATTATAAGGCTTCAAAAAGAGTTTGTTGTGCAATTTTGTTCAGTTTCAAAGAAGTGTTTGTTTCATCTTACCGTATAAAAAAAAAAAAGGGAAACCTTAGAATATTGCTTCCACTAAATACTGTATGTAGACAATGCTATTACTGATTACTAATGTTCTGTCTGTTATATCAAATATTGTAAATGCAGATGTAGTTCCATTTAAGGAAAACATGGGAAACAAATATATGGGCTGCCCATGCTACACTTTCCTTTTGAAAATTAAAGTTAAATGGCTGTTATACTAAACCCCTCGTTTCTATACTTTAAATCAGGGATCTGGAGCAAGTGTGCAGACAAGGCTCTCCTAGCGCTTACTTTGCTGATCTCCCTACTTGTTCTGGGTCCAGGGCTCATAGGGTATTGAAGGTAGCAGGTCAAGCCAAGCAACCATCATTTTTAAATGGTAGCTCCTCTGTTTCAGGTTTTAGTTGAGGGCAAAGTGACAGTGTCAGCTTGTATATCACCCCTACCATCATTTGACAGTGCTTGGGCCTAGTGGTGGGCTGATGAATACACTGTCACATGGGAGGACGTCACAAACTCCCCCATAGCATCAGATATTTTGCAGAGGCAGGAGTGGCGGGGAACGTTGGCAATGTTAGTATCTGTTGGTCAGTGGAGGCAACCCCTTTACACCAACACTTTGTCTCTAACCTATTGTGAACAGATACTTTACTTTGATTGAGTTTCTATAATAAAGGTGCATCTTTTGTCAGAGTATCTGAGTCTGTATTTTACTATAGCAGCCAATCAGATTCTCCAAATGTTATTATTTAGGGTAGGTTTAAGCTGACCATGGATCATCTGATTCATCAAGAATTGGCCAAAATTTGAGCCATGGGTGGTCCTGCCAGCACCACCTGGCTTAACAATAGTAGATTTAAAATGACAGCATCCTATCAAATACAGGCATCTGCGGTTGCTGTGACTACCTAAATACAAAAGCCGCTGATCCCACACTGGTTGAAATTGCCTAACAGGTGTTAGTTATGTGTTTAGATGAAAGCACTGAGATCTTGAGGAATGCTTAATTAAGTTTTACTTGCTTAGAAGAACGTTGCATACAGTACGTGTATTTAGAATTACATCCTAAAACAGGAAACATATAGATCATAGAGAAGAAAACATATATACAGATATAACTTCCTCTGTATCACAGACAAGTATGCACATAGACAAATTGCATACAGACTAGCTTTGCACCACAGCTCCATCTAGTGCTCAAAAGACATAGTTACAGTCAGCAACACAATCAGTATGCTGTTACATCTCCAACAACAGGAAGTGATTTGAAGCTGACATGTTTATGGTGTTTTTTCTAGCCAAATAAGTATAATAAAGTTGCATGTGTAGAGGATTTTCTTTGTGATATGATTGGCAATACATTTTCTGCTCATTTCAGGTAGAGTTTGAATGTATTAATCCAAAGAAACAAAAGAAAAAAAGAAGCTACAAAAACTCTGGAATAATCATCATTAAATCCTGCAAGGTAGGCCTTACTTGTGACAAGCCTGGATAGTTTGCAATGTCTGAGCATGTTTCACTTTAAAGCGTTAGTTTAAACTAGTTTATGTTATTACTTTTGGTATTTTAATTGTGTTTTGGAGATGTGTTTATGAAACAGTTGATCTGCCGGTGATTTGATGAGCGATTGTCTGTAAAATATACATTTTGTATTAGCATCCCTGGTATCAGGTGCACTACAGTATTACATTAAAGTGTATCTAAACCTAAACTCTTGAAGCATATCTAAACTCGAGAACACAATTGTAATATATAGTAATGCCAATTTGTAGATGCGGTGGCTGCAAGCATTTTCTTTTTACAGACTAAGAACATTTTGAAAACATTCTGTTGATCCTGCTAGAAATGCAGTGTCCTATAACATCCTGTTCACTGAACTGCAATCTTAAACAACGTTATCTGCCTTCCAAGCTGTCAACTGTAAACTACAAAAACTCACCTTTATGTAATTGAGATGAGCAGAGGAGCTATTGTAGTTCAAATCAGGAGACCACCTTAAGGTGATAATGCTGCTTTTCTATTGATACATTACAGCAGTTTTTCTCAATGTTATTTTAGTCATGGCACCCTTTAAAAGTATGCAAAATCTTGAGGCACCCCAATCTACAATGTAAAAAAAATGTAAACAAAATGTGGTCCCTCCAAGATCCATACCAGAACTTTATCCTAGATAGGGGTCCAGTATGGATTTTAATGTAAAAACCCGCAAAAAAAGAAGCTTTGTCCCTTCACATCAGAACTCCCGTTTACATCAGAGCCCCCCTTTCATATCAGAGTTCCCCCTTCACATCAGAAGACTGCCAGCACCATTGGAAGGCATGACACTTTGCAAAAATTTCAAGGCACCCCTAAGGAAGGTAGAAGGCACCCATGGGTGCCATGGCACCCTGGATTAGAAAGGCTGCATTACTGTAAGTGAGGGTTGTCACAGGACACAGGAAGTGTGTTACTGGCAGAATCACCAGGTGAGAATAAGAAAACTAATGCATCTACTACATCTATGGGCTGGTAACATGCAAAATATAGAATTTGGATTTAGATATACTTTAAACCAAGTTCCTGTAATGTCAAAAAGTTGAATGCTGGTTTTTATATGTTTTTTTTTATTTTTTTTATTAAACTATACCGGCAATATGTATCCAAAGACACTTGAATTCTTAGGGTAACAACACATTACGCAGTTAGCTGCAGAGTTGTCACCGTTCTGTAGGTACTTCTGAGTTGGACTACAAGCAGCTGTTTCCATGCCCAGTGCATTGGTACATTTGCTGTAGTCAACACAGTGAAATTGTGATGCTCAACCTCTAGCGGAGCATGCACACATCCACGGGAAATTCCTACAAAAAAGTTTACAGCAGGGATAGGCAACCTCAGCTCTCCAGTCATGCCACAGGCATGACCCTCAGAGGCATGATGACAGCAAGAGTGCCATGGTTGCCTACCCCTGGTCTATATGATGTGCACAGTGCAGGGAGGATAACATGATAAAGTAAGGGGACAAATACACATGTTGTAGTGCAGCGATATTATTGTGCCACACTATGTCACAACAGTGGTATCTAGAACTGCAGTGTGACTTTTCTTTACTAGACTGTTGATGTGTAGTGCTGCTATTTATATTCTTTTAGGCCCATGTCACACTAGCAATCCTGCCACTAGGGAAAATTTGCCAGTGACAAGATCACTAGAAAATACAGGGAGGACGCACACCTGCTTTGTATGTGTCGCTCCCTTTCTGACTTTGGTGGAGAAGCATCGCTTCCTCTCTGGCAGAAATGCTGCAAAATCTGAGTCGCTAGTGAGGTCACTGGTTGCCAGAAGCTGGGCAGGACACCATAGGTGCATTTTATAGTAGCCTCTGCAAGCAGGTGTTTTCCTTCCCTGCTTTCTCCTCCTGCCAGCAACAGGCTCACCAGTGTGTCATGGCCCATATACTTCGTCTCGTAAAAAATGGCTAGAAAAACATGCACGTTTGCTGAAGTGTTTTCAAACACAGGGGCTGGTATCTGAAAAACAAAGCAACTACTTATATGAGAAGTATAAATGTGTCTACAGGAGAAACTGCTTTTGTTTCCCATAGCAGACAATGCAATTCTCCCATTCAGCAGAAACATGAAAGGAATAATCTGATTGGTTGATGTGGGAAACAGAGACTGGTGTCCCTTCACATATGCTCAAACTTCATGTTATTAAAGGCTCAATTCACAAAGCTTTAACACCAGCCAAACATGGTTTTCAGCTACTGTAAGTGACTGTAATTTCCAAATTTCAGTTTTTTTTTTAATAAAGATACTTATTCTGGTGTGAATTGAGTCTTATATCTTACACAGGTTACACTCATAATAGCTAGGGTTTGGTCCGGTCTATCAGTCTCTCATGTGTCTCCTGCAATCTTCTTTGGTTTCCTTTAATTGTCTTTTTTTCTGTAATTGGTCTCTTCCAAGTCCTCCCTGAGGTTTCTCTCACTGCTATTACTATAGACAAGGGTCTGCCAGTGGTGTGTATAGGTTTGTGGTATGGTATCCACGTCTGCTTGAGTACTTACCTAACACTTTTCCCGTGAGAGGCCTCCTTAGTGCACAGCTAGCATTGAAACAATATAGCCATTATATTTTTGTTTCTCAACCTTCTAGTTGGGATGAGGGGCTTCTGTCCAGGATCTTCGCCCTTTGGTAGGGGACCCTTTCTGTCCTGTTTTTTTCTTTTTTTTTATGGTTGTAAACTACTTGAGAGTATACCTTGTTCCTCTGTATGTCGCTGAAATATCTAATAAAATAACTAGGGTTTGTTTGGCATACTCTTTTTGTTTTAAAGGTATCATTGTTTTCTTTTTGTTAGATCACGAGGGATTATACCTTCCTTGACTACATACTAGGGGGATGCCAGTTAATGTTTACAGTAAGTACTGAACACATCTCTTTGTCTGACCATCCTGGCTGTACAAATATACTGGACATTATTGTCATGTATGAAGGGGGCGAAAGAGGTTCATTTACTAAAGAGCGCAGAGTTTTCATTTAGATTAGCAAATAGGGGAAAGCTTTGCTCATTTTGAATACCCAATTATGTGCAAGGGAAATTAACTGAAGTGAATGCAGCTTTACCCTATTTAGTAAGTTAAAAGTGAAAGCAGAACTCCAGCTAAAATATTTTATTTTGAATAGAGAGGGGAAGGGTTAGAACCTCAGATGAGGTATTTGCATATGCTGTGGGAAGAAAGGTTTTTCAACACTTCAAGATTCACTCAATTCCCCAAATTCCATCCCATCTTATCTATCAGCCGTTGTATTCTGACAGCCAACGCCCAAGGCTATCAGAATACTTGAACAGCAACTGCAGCTCATTGGCTGCAGTCACTGTTGTGCCAACAATTTTTCACCTGATTGATTGATTAATTGGCTTTTGTCAAAGTTGGGTAGCACCAGCATGGCCAACAACGGATCAATGTTCGGGCCAGTTCAGCTGGCCAACTTTACAATACATGTTGAAAGCTCTACCAGATTTTTATTGCTGTCTCTGCACCTGGACATGACTTGATGGGAAATCTCTCTAAAGGTGGCCATACACTGTACAACCATCGCAAGACCTTAGTTTTGCGATGGTTGTAAAGTGATTAAAAAAACGTACGATCTGCCCATCTTGGACAGGCAGATCATACTCTCGATCATCGCAAGCCCGCCCCCCTGAGGGTCGGGCTTACGATGACTGTAATGAGGGGCGGGCTTACAATGACTGCAAACGGGCAGTGTGCGCGTGCGCACACTGGCCCGTTCGGCAGTTGTCGAACCAGCAGGCCACTAACTCGGCGAGAATCGTACGATTCCCGGCGGGTTTTCTAGCATGCTGGTTCGACGGAAGACGTGCGACCGTACAGTAGAAACGGTTGCACGCCTTCCATACACTGCACGATTCTTGTACGATCGCGGGATTTCCCGCGATTCTCGTACGAGAATCGTGCAGTGTATGGGCACCTAAACAGGGACAAAATCACCTTTCTAGTAGAATGAAGAAGGTCTAGAACTTATGACCTTATTTTAATATTATTAGTTGTTATTATTATATTGTTAGTGCCTTCCTGTTCAGGTGACACCAGCACCCTAATAGACAAGAAATTAAAGAAAATCTCCAAAATAGGATCACAAATAGTAACCTGAAATAAATCAGGGTTGTTTGTGTGAAATGCTAATATATAAATTGACGCATAAATAAAAAAAATAAAAACTTTTATTTCCTATATAAAACAGAGCCCTTCGACATTTATAAATACAGTATATTGGTTAAAGCCATACATAGATCCATTCCAAAATTATTGATTCAATGATGTACATGCAGTTTAGATGTTAAACATTTCTTTAACAGATTAATTTTACCAACTGAACTGCATTTACATCCTAGAAAAGTGGACTTTGCCCCAAGATGGATGAAAATCTGCATATGCAATAGACTATAGACTATGTGATGAACACAACAATGATTTTGCAGTGGATCCATGTATGACCGTAACATTGTAAATGTCGAAGGCAACCAATCTCATCCAGGGTTTCATGGTACCCTGGGGTACCACAGGAGGTTGCTAGGAGCTCCTTGAACTGCGGCCGACCTACAATTTGATGGTGCCACCTTATTTCACGGGCCAGCACCACTTGTCATAGTCAGCTATAGGACACCAATGATCTTTTTAGCTATCTGTAAGGGTGGATTGCTGACCACCACTGTAAGGCATTCTTTCCACTGGCCGCAAATCTAAGGGACATTTTTCCCAGTGCCCTTCAAGTAATTCGTTTTAGCAGTGGTTCCCCAAGACCTGAAAATGGTTTCTGGGGTAAAAGGTTGGCCAAAGCACTTTGTTTTATATGAGGAAATACAACTTTGAATTTTGTTTATATATGTGTCAGTTTATATATTAGCATGCCACCAATATCCTCTTATTTATTGTTCCTTTTTACGTTTGTATGATTTGCAGTTGGGAACTTCCCCGCTCTATCCAAAGCAAAAACATATATGGAGTTGAGCTTCAAGCAGAACTCCAGGCAAAAGTGTTCTTAACCCTTGAAGAGGGGCTACGCACTGCAAAGGTTAAGTGCTCGTTTTTGTCTAGGTGCTAAAAAAAAAGTTATACTCAACTGAACCCCAGAGCCAGCTGGCTGCTACTCCGGTGCCTGAAGCCTCACTTCTCCTCAGCTGCAGCGATGGTATGTCCCTTGGTATCATCACTTCCTATACACTGTGTATGGAATGTGATAACTCAAGGATCCTAAGATCACTGTGACGGAGGGACAGAGAGGCTCCCGGGACTCCAGCCGGCTCCGAGTATAACTTTTTTTATTAGCACCCAGACAAAAATTAGCACTCCTTCCACTGTGGGGGTAGACCCACTGCAGGGGCTAAGAACTCCTTTGCCTGGAGTTCTGCTTTAAAAGTTTTGTACTCCTTTAGTGAAGTCGGGTAATTCCAGGTCAAGGGAGGTAGACAGTTGCTGTTAGCACAGTAAAAGCTTTGTGTGAAATGCCATTTGGTAGAAATACATGACACAATTTCCCTCTTGGCACTTGTGTACTAAGTATGACAACAGAGCTCTCAAATAATCTTGCCTGGCACTCAACTCTTCTTTATACTTGCTGGAATACTGGCACCTCCGAGCTTATTATAAAGGTGGATCTATGGTAAGGACTAGGTGATGCTTAATCATAAGGGGGGGGGTCATCTTAGTTCCAACATATAACATCATTATACATTTGGGGAGATAAGTGCAAGCAATAAGCAGATATCGCTAGATAATCATTCCCTAGTGGCCTGTGTCATAGAGTGCAGTTATGCTGTATTCGGTTTCTGGCCTGCTAATTTACAGTATTGATCCTCTCTGTATTGTGATTCCCCTAAACCTGCTCATTAACTCCAAAACATTGTGTAATGCTCTTCTCTACAAAATGTGAAATGCCACTGTCCTCTTTGTACATGTGATATGGCTTTTAAAGCCATTTGAAGACTGCTGATGCAGGTGTTTTACTGGTAAATAATATATTTGGGTTGTCACATTTTTAGTGCATGGAGGGCAAATGAGTGTTAGGATTTCTTGCCCTCAATTACAAGATAGGGAAATATAATATTTCAGATAGGTTAGATTACAGATAATAGATACATTATGTTTTACAAAGGTTCTTCAATGTTAACATGTCTTTTGAGACTTAAATAACTTGTACATTAGGCACAATGGCTCTTAAAATGATAATGTACCTCTTGGCAAACAAATACTTCACAATGGGTATATAAATTAATCACTCACTACTTTCTATGCGGGGAAGATTTGTAATGAAAGCATATGTAAAATCTTATATAAGCTTATAAGGGTATCTATGGTCAAAAACTAAAAATACATTTGTACTTCTAAATTGAATTTCAATAAGTTCTATCACACGCCTAATAACCATATCCATCTAGACGTTTGTAAACATACTTATTTAAGATGCCCATAGGATCTAAGATGCCCATAGGATCTACTTCCTCAATGTACTGACACAATTTCACTCAGCCCTGTGAATATGCACTGCCTTGTGTTACAACTCACAGCCTGCTTCCTGAATTATAACTCAACCTATAAACAATGTAACATTATCATTGCTTGTTGGAAACAATGCACGGTGGAATATGTAGTCTTGAGAAATCAAGATTGCATCACATCAAGCAGCAGGGAAAGAGATGCAAAGCACACTGGGAGTTGTTACCTAGCAATGCCTATGGATGGCATACCTGGTCACAAGGGGACGTTTTCCACATTCTGTGGTAAATATGTGACCAGGATTTTCCAGCCCTGCATTAATTACACAGTAACTTATCTCTCATGATAAAGTATCATTTAAGTTCACCATGATGTCATCTGTGTCCTTGCTCTGCATTCTCACGCCGAGCACCTTTTACCTCCCCATGGCTACTTATTTGTCAGCCTGCCCTTGTGTTATCACAGCAAAATTAAAGAGTATTCTTTATCAGTTCACAACATATTCATATTTCATAAATCACATGTGCTGACAGTGCCCCAGGATAGTAACTTTGTGATACATAACCACAGTACAATACCCTTGAAGACAGCAACGTGGCATACCAGTACACTGATCAATGTTAAATATATTTACTTTGGGTAAATGTTTTACCAAAGAGAGTTGGTTAGAATGTACTGTTATTGCTGTATATCATGTATTAAAAACTGTATTTTTAATAATAGACAGACCCCTCAAAGGATTGCCAAGTATATTCCCATACCGCCTTCACCAGACTATCATCATTATTATAAAAAGCCCTATTATGTACCAGTATGACTTTAAAATATGTTAATAGCTTGGTTTTACAATACATATGAAAAGCTAGCAATAGAAAAGCTGAAAGAAATGTATAAGGATTTTACTATGTATATTTATATAAAAATGGCAAATCACAAATACATAAGATAACCAAAAGTAGTAAATTGTTGCCGTTATTTTTGTGCAATAAAAACATGAAATGCAGCTACAGCTACTGACGATTGTACTTGCATGTCCCCTGGCATTCCATTTCCAGTTCAGTAGTGCAGGGAAACCGGTTTCACAGAGATATGTAGTTATGAATTGAGCCAAAACATTCTTTGCCCTCAAGCCAACCCGTTTTAAAAATGGTGATAGTCAATAATCTAATTATTAGATTCTATTCCAACAGCAACTTTATTTTAATTATTCAAAGATCCAGTGCCATACCCTCATCATCCGAAGGGGTGGGGCTACCTTGGTTAAGAGCCCCTGGTTTATATTAAAGCCCCACTCTGGTCAGGGACCCCTCTTAAAACAAACACTAAATCCCACCCCCCTCTATTTGCTGCATTGAGTCTAAAATCCCACCTTACTGACATAAATTCATGGTCATGTGGCATGCCAGGTGCCAAATCATATGTCTTCTGGATTGTAGAATGGGAGGTTTGTTCTTTAGGTGCCCATACACTGCACGATTCTCGTACGAGAATCGCAGGAAATCCCGCGATCATACGAGAATCGTGCAGTATGAATGAAGACGTGCGACCGTTTCTACTGTACGGTCGCACGTCTTTTGTCTAAGGAGCACGCTAGAAAACCAGCCGAAAATCTTACGATTTTCGGCTGGTTCGAACGGTGCTTAGGAGACAAATGCCGAACGGGCCAGTGTGCGCACACTGCCCGTTCAGCATTGCGATCATCGGAAGCCCGCCCCTCAGGGGGGCGGGCTTCTGATGATCACAAGTACGATCTGCCTGTCCAAGATGGGCAAATCGTACGTTTTTTTATTACTTTACAACCATCGCAAGACTAAGGTCTTGCGATGGTTGTAAAGTGTATGGCAACCTTTAGACTGTCCACGTCGCTACCTGGTTGACATACAGACTTTCCACAGTAGCCTGTGCTAATTCGCAATCACCACTCCCAGGACTGGCACCGGCGAGAATCACATGAAGGTGGACTTAGATGAGTCAAAAACAGCATTGAAAGCCCTTTTTGTGCTTCAAGTGTCTATAGGTGTGCTTGAAGTGTCTATAAGTGCAAATATAACATAATTGTATAAGGAAGACTTATTTAAAATGCATTGATGTGCTGACACCTGTTTATATCAACCACTTTTTCTTGCTAATAAAATCTATCCTGACAGTTACCTCTTCCTGGTTTGAAATGACAACACTATGCATAGGCAGTTCTTGCTGTATCAGCGTTGTCACTTCTGCATACTCTCTTGTGTTCCCATTCTAATGCATGCCATGCCTGTGCACAGTGTGCTCTGTCTGTCCCTTACTGCACATGTCACAAGCTGTTGATTGACAATGGCTCCTGCAGGGGGCCTCACTATCAAATAGGCACGCAGCAATCTGGCGGCTATTTTTGAAAGTAACACAGCCATAGGATTCCAAGTGTCTACATGCTATTAAAATACTATGCCTGTTACCCCAAAATGTTTACATTTGGCTAAATAATATTCACGCATGACATGCTGTGGCTTAGTCCTCCCTGGTCCTGCATAGCACATAGTGGTCATGTTATTGCTTGATAAATAGGGAAAGAAAAGGTAATGTCTTCATTCTTTACATGGGAATGTTTCCTTATTGTGTGCCATAGGTATATATATATATATATAAATAATATATATACTATATTACCAAAAGTATTGGGACACCCCTCCAAATCATTGGATTCAGGTGTTCTGTGAAATTTCCTTGCTGCTAAATATTCCGCGGTCAACTGTTAGTGGTAGGCCACGCAACATGACAGAGCGGGGTCAGCGTATGCTGAAGCGCATAGTGCGCAGAAGTGCCCAACTGAGCAGAGTCAATAGCTACAGACCTCCAAACTTCATGTGGCCTTCAGATTGGCACAACAACAGTGCGTAGAGAGCTTCATGGAATGGGTTTCCATGGCCGAGCAGCTGCATTCAAACCTTACATCACCAAGTGCAATGCAAAGCGTCTGATGCAGTGGTGTAAAGCACGCTGCCACTGGACTCTAGAGAAGTGGAGACGTCTTCTCTGGAGTGACGAATCACGCTTCTCTGTCTGGCAATCCGATGGACGTGTCTGGCGGTTGCCAGGAGAACGGTACTTGCCTGACTGCATTGTGCCAAGTGTAAAGTTTGGTGGAGGGGGTATTATGGTGTGGGGATGTTTTCAGGGGTTGGGCTTGGCCCCTTAGTTCCAGTGAAGGGAACTCATAAGGCATCAGCATACCAAGACATTTTGGACAATTTCATGCTCCCAACTTTGTGGGAACAGTTTGGGGATGGCCCCTTCCTGTTCCAACATGACTGCGCACTAGTGCACAAAGCAAGGTCCATAAAGACATGGATGAGGGAGTTTGGGGTGGAGGAACTTTACTGACCTGCACAGAGTCCTGACCTCAACCCAGTAGAACACCTTTGGGAGGAATTAGAGCGGAGAGTGCGAGCACAGCTTTCTTGTCCAACATCAGTACCTGACCTCACAAATGCGCTTCTGGAAGAATGGTCAAACATTCCCATAGACACACTCCTAAACCTTGTGGACAGCCTTCCCTGAAAAGTTGAAGCTGTTATGGGGGGTGGGCCAACTCAATATTGAACCCTACGGACTTAGACTGGGATACCATTAAAGTTAATGTGCGTGTAAAGGCAGGCGTCCCAATACTTTTA
>NW_017306463.1:1179803-1216045 GCF_000935625.1 Nanorana parkeri
TGTAGGGATGAGACTAGAGTTAACACTCTTCACAGCTTTGAGAACCGGGGTTAAATTCCTTCCAGGAAATTTTATGGCGTATGTATGTTCTCCTCCAGGTGGCTTCCTTTCACGATCCAGAAACAAACTGGTAGACTAGATTAATTGGCATTTGAACATATGTACTGAAAAGTGTGTGGGAAAAGTGTCTGTCTGACTCTGGCACCATACATTAAATTGTTAATTGTTTTGAAGTTAGGCACTAGAATGGTTCTATCACTGCTCATTTGGTACAAGTAAGTTTTCCATATATTCCAGTGAGAGGAAGGTAAGTATAGTAGTAATTGTTTCTGCCCCCACTGGATTTCTCCTTAGGGATATATGGAAGATTTAATAGGGCCAACATAGCAGGTCAGCATAAACTCAAGGCTGCTACGGAGCTAAGAGGAGATCTCACTGGGTTCCTGGAGGCTCTTGGCAACCCAGCAGGAAATAAATGGTACCCCTTTTTACAAACAGAGCCCTATTATATGGCTAAGGTTGCCTACTACTTGATCAGACCATATTTGGAATGAACTGTTTATCTTGATGAAGTCTTTTCACATAATCGTTAACTTCAACTTCCTTTCACAGCTGCTAAAATAAAAACTTGCAGTTTAAACAGAAGGGGAAGTTGTGGTATGAAGCAGCTATATAAGCTTAATAAGAAACCATAAAGCATGCTGGTTCTTAGCAGACCACATGCATATGATGTAAATAAATACGATATGCTTTATCAGCCCAGTTTTGGTCTAATAAACACGTTATTTAGAGCTGATTGTTCATGTTTACGGGTCATTGTAAATGATTGGTTTGAATGGTTTCTAGCTCTTCTCCAGAGGAACAATTAATGGCCGAATACATTGTTTGTAAACAACTGCTCCACTTAATAATATGGTGTAAACAGCATTAAATGCATGGCATGTAACATGGTATTTACTTAGATGGTATATTTGATCTTAAACATAAGATGACTGTTATGTACCTAGGTTGGAATTGACTTCACAGCATCAAATGGAAATCCACGGGACTCCTCATCTTTACATTACATCAATCCTATGGGAACCAATGAATATCTCTCTGCACTTTGGTCAGTGGGACAGATCATCCAGGATTATGATTCGTGAGTAAAGTGATTATAAACCCTGCATACATTGAACATGCATCTTTTCTGCAAAAGGGTAATCCCTTGACCTGAAATAGGAAAGGTCAGTTTGTGACGAACCCCGGTACTCAGGATAAGTATGTCCGCCGCTGTCTTCTTCCTAGCTCAGGAGATATTGCAACCCGCTGATCTGTAGCTCTCAGTTTCCACAGTCACTGGTCGAGACACGAGTGTAGGGTGAAACAAACTCTGATTTATTGAGCAACTGCACAAACTTTTATACAGCAAGTGATGAGATCAGATTATAATCCCATCACATCCACCCTGCCTTCCCCAGACAATCGGTCTGCTCAACAACACAGGCTTTCCCCTGCTAACGAGCTCCAGACAGCCATAGCAGGAGCCTGGCCAGAATGTCATTGTTCTGAGCTCCTTCAGAGTACAAAGGGAGATAACGAGGGATGGTGCTGATAGTCTTTTCATAACCAGGTCACACAGCATAACGCACTTAAACCTAACCCAACACCAATACACATTTAACTTATAAACTCATCACCATGGCGTCACACAGTTCTCTTGTCTTTTTTATCTAGAAAAGCTTTTCTTCATCTTTAAAAGGAATCTGTGGCCAGGTTATGGACAATCAAGTATTTTTTTTTTTTTGCAATAAGAAAAAACAAATGAGCATTACAACAAGAAATCTATTATCTCTGTAGCTGCAGGCAATGTGGAGCAATGCATCTTTAAAATTCACAAGAGAAGCAGTGAGTTGTTCCAGGTTGGGTCTCTGATATAGCTATAGCTCCCTCTGATCTGTTTTCCTGTGCACCTTCTCTGTGTTTACATTAGAAAAATGTTTCTCACCCTTTTTTCAGTCACAGCACTTTTAAATGTGTGCACAATCTCAAGGCACCCCAGTCTAGTTGCTCCCTGTATTTGTTCTTTATGTAAATTAGTCTTGAAGAGTTAATTTTTTCGCTGAGAAGCGTAGCAAACTTTCAGTAGCCTTTCACTCATGTGAAAATCCTTCCATTTCATATGAGAGTCTCCCCTTCACATCAGGAATCCCTTGGCATCAGAGTCCCCCCTTTACATCAGAAGCCCCTCCTTCCTTTCACACCAGAGTCCTTAGTCCCCTCTGTACATCATAATCCTTGCCTACACTACAGCCATCATGGCAGAGAGGAGGAGACTTCCGTCCTCTTCTGAATGATGGGGACAACCGGAGATGCTGCACACCCTTGATCATTGTCATGTGCTTCCACAGTGTGACTAGGTTTGCTGGCAGCACCATAGCAACGATTAATACCATGCGGCCGATATGGGACAAACTTCAACCCATACAGGAAGTGACACCTCTGACAAACCAAAATGACATCACAGGGTGCCGTGGCACCTATGTTGAGAAAGGCTATGTAGAAGTCTGACTGCCTGCTAGGCCACTGATGGTTGAGGGGAGCAGAATGAGTGGAATGCTCCAGCTGTAAACTTGGAGGATGGATAGGCCACAGTGTGAGCAGCTTCAGAGGTCAAGGAGGGCTTGTTTTAAAGCTCATTTACTGCTTGTTAATACTACTTAAATGTTCAAAACCTTGCCACATAGTGATGGGCTGTACTTCTATATAGAAGAAAAGCATCTAATCAAGGCAGTTCCCATACTACAACTCAGGGCTATATTTATCTCCTTTGTAAGAGCAGGACTGGGTGTACCGTTAGCCACAGTAGGCATGTGCCTATAAGCCGCAGAGGCAAAGAGGTATCTTTTCCCTATGTAATAATTGGTCACAATTTTTTCGATCATCAGTAGGAAGAGTCAAATCCTATGAAGTTATTTACACATTATCACAACATCTATCGCCTGGCTAGGACCAAGAAAATGTTTTGTGTAAAAGAAATGATCCTAGAAGAGGGGTACTCTTAAAGGAGAACTGAACCTTTGGTAAAGTTGTCCTATAAATTCTTGCCTCCAGCCCCTGAATGCTGCTGACCCAATCTAACACTTACTTTGGCTCCAATTCCAGAGATCTTCACTGTGCTGCTCTACACAGAGATGCACAGGCTTTGTCCACTTCTTCCTGCGTGTGTGCATTGTGGTCCCAGTCATTACGGTACTATGGGGAGAGCCGTACTCTAGAGCAGTGGTCCCCAACCCCCGGGCCGCGGAGCGGTACCGGTCTGTGGATCAAATGGTACCGGGCCGCGGGGGCCCCGCACTGCCGACGGGCTTCACAGTGAGGGGGCGGGCCCTGTGACTCACCTCCCCTCCCGGCCGCGTCCATAGTAACAGGTGGCGGGAGGGGAGGTGAGTCACAGGAGAGTAGCCCCATAGAGAAGGACGGGGGCTGCGTTCTAATCACACGCAGCACCTGTCCTTCCCGGCAGCTGCTTGGTACGGCCCCGCACGCAGCACGGAGCTGTACGTGCAGGCCGATTCGTGTGTGAATGAGGCCTAATAGATAGGTGGATGGGGGGTTGTAAATGGGTCATAGATATGTGGCCGTGGGGATAGTAGTTGTGTACAGCTATTTCATGCTTTTTCTTGTAATTAGACAAGTGGATTATAATGGGGAATATTACACTGTAATGTTCCCTATTATAATCTATTTCTCTGATTAAATGATTACAGGTAGGCATGTGATCTATCAAAGTTTGAGACTACGTTAGAATGTGTGACCAGTGACGTGGTCACACATTTTAACGTAATCTCGCCCAGTTTTTCGGTGGTGGAATAGGTGAAGAATTCCAACGCTTTCATTTTTTGGTGTAACTGTATTTTATTTTGAAGGCATGTTTAAATACAATTAAATTAAAATGATTAAATCAAAACAATCTAAAATATAAACAATCAACGTCCCCCCTTCAGCGGGCCACGGTAAAATGATCAAACGTTGACCAGTCCGCGGCGATAAAAAGGTTGGGGAGCACTGCTCTAGAGGACCACTAGAGGCACCATGTACGGCTCCAGGCAGAGCAACACAGTGAAGATCTCTGGAACAGGAGGGAAGATAAGTGTTAGAATAGGTCAACAGTACCCAGAGGGGTTTTAAAGTGTTTACATGACAGTCTTTTAGTCTTTGTGGCTATAAGTTTAAGTTAAGAAAATCCAGCCCTGGGTAATAAACAGTTCCCTAGTGAGTCTATGCCTGACAAAGACAATGAGGAATTCTCGAAAATGTACACTAAAAATGTATTATTGCTTTTTTCACTAATGAAATTTAACTTCACAAAGCTAAATAGCCAATTACAGCAACATGTTATTGGCATTCCCATGTTTTCCCATTTTATCCCCCCATTATGGTGAAGACAAATCTTTACATGCCTCCTAATGATATGGATTAATGTGTGACAGTATATTGATCCCTGTTGGTGGGTCAGCCACAGCAATCCATCTTAGATTGGGTTACTTTTTCTGTGGGGAGTCAGGTTACTGCTAATAGCTAATATTTTTCCTGACTGGTATTATTTGAACTGTTTGAGTTTAAGTAGAAATACGGCAATGTTGGTGTTTTTCTATGGTAGATCGAAATCCAAGCACAACCATATTATCATACTGATATGTAGACTCTAAAATTTGTAGAAAAAAAGGTTTTGTGGATTGTTTTCATGAAGAAATAATCAATGCCAATAAATAACTGTACCCAGAAAGACACAATAGTGAAAACTAAAGTTTTTTTTTTTTATACAAAGGAGTCTTTTTCTTCAGTCTTTGATTTTATTTTAATCAAGAGAACCAGTCACAACAAGGCTTATGCTGGAATCTGAGTACTCACTATTTAACGTGATAACAATGCAGGCTAAGTTACGGAACTCATCACATTCACATTTATTTAGCTTTACTTATTTTGTCTCATCCTGGCACTTTAGTCAGAGTGTCAGGGGGGTCAGAGGTCATTTGAAGTCTGACAGTTGCTGGCCTGTCAATGATCTAACCTGTATAACTACAAAAAGAAAATTTGTTTATACTTCACTTATCTACTTATTATCAGATAGATACTTATTACTTCAGTCAAGGAATAAAACTTTAAATGCTAAAAAAACTATAACTGTATTTTAGTTTGAAGGCATGTTTAAATACAATTAAATTAAAATGATTAAATCAAAACAATCTAAAATATAAACAATCAACGTCCCCCCTTCAGCGGGCCACGGTAAAATGATCAAACGTTGACCAGTCCGCGGCGATAAAAAGGTTGGGGAGCACTGCTCTAGAGGACCACTAGAGGCACCATGTACGGCTCCAGGCAGAGCAACACAGTGAAGATCTCTGGAACAGGAGGGAAGATAAGTGTTAGAATAGGTCAACAGTACCCAGAGGGGTTTTAAAGTGTTTACATGACAGTCTTTTAGGCTTTGTGTCTATAAGTTTAAGTTAAGAAAATCCAGCCCTGGGTAATAAACAGTTCCCTAGTGAGTCTATGCCTGACAAAGACAATGAGGAATTCTCGAAAATGTACACTAAAAATGTATTATTGCTTTTTTCACTAATGAAATTTAACTTCACAAAGCTAAATAGCCAATTACAGCAACATGTTATTGGCATTCCCATGTTTTCCCATTTTATCCCCCCATTATGGTGAAGACAAATCTTTACATGCCTCCTAATGATATGGATTAATGTGTGACAGTATATTGATCCCTGTTGGTGGGTCAGCCACAGCAATCCATCTTAGATTGGGTTACTTTTTCTGTGGGGAGTCAGGTTACTGCTAATAGCTAATATTTTTCCTGACTGGTATTATTTGAACTGTTTGAGTTTAAGTAGAAATACGGCAATGTTGGTGTTTTTCTATGGTAGATCGAAATCCAAGCACAACCATATTATCATACTGATATGTAGACTCTAAAATTTGTAGAAAAAAAGGTTTTGTGGATTGTTTTCATGAAGAAATAATCAATGCCAATAAATAACTGTACCCAGAAAGACACAATAGTGAAAACTAAAGTTTTTTTTTTTTATACAAAGGAGTCTTTTTCTTCAGTCTTTGATTTTATTTTAATCAAGAGAACCAGTCACAACAAGGCTTATGCTGGAATCTGAGTACTCACTATTTAACGTGATAACAATGCAGGCTAAGTTACGGAACTCATCACATTCACATTTATTTAGCTTTACTTATTTTGTCTCATCCTGGCACTTTAGTCAGAGTGTCAGGGGGGTCAGAGGTCATTTGAAGTCTGACAGTTGCTGGCCTGTCAATGATCTAACCTGTATAACTACAAAAAGAAAATTTGTTTATACTTCACTTATCTACTTATTATCAGATAGATACTTATTACTTCAGTCAAGGAATAAAACTTTAAATGCTAAAAAAACTATAAACGGGTCCACGGTGCTTACTGCTGATTAACCAAATGTAAGGGAAAACGTGTTTCCCATGGCAGAAGCAGATTTGAAATCGATTATCAGAAATAAAGAAATTGTAGGAAGTTATTTCATTACATGCTAAAAACACATTAAAGATAAAACCACTCCTTGGATACTAGACAGACCCCTTATGTCATTGCTGACATATATTCAAGTTTCAAGGACCATTCCTTTTGTTAATAGAACTGTTTCATAGTTGAATGTGTAAAAATCAGGTCCAGATCACTAACAGGCAATATCATCAGATTAGAAGGTTCTTCCACATTAAAAGAGAACTATGGCTTAACCCTTTTTGACCATAGTTTTCTTCAGGTTCACAGGAGGACATATACTAATGTCCTCCGGTGACCCAAAAGTTAGTATATAGTGGGCTATTGCCCAATATATGCTGAGAGGGCAGAGCTAATATTGTCGAGATCCACCCCGCTGGCTGATTGATAGCTGGCTCTGCCTCTCTAGAAGCAGAGCTGGCTATGCCCGCCCCCTCCCCTGTCCATTTCTCCAGTCAGCGCTAGAGAAACGGAGAGGAGAGGGGGGAATCCCTGCGGGATTGGGAAGTCAGCGATCGGCGGTGTGTGTCCGTTGACTTCCCAATCAACGATCGGCGGTGTGTGTCCGTTGACTTCCCAATCAACGATCGGCGGTGTGTGTCCGTTGACTTCCCAATCAGTAGAGCAGACCTGTGACAGCTTCAGTATCACAGGTGCGTGAATTATGGGGATGAGTGTTTTCTACTCACTCCATAATTCTCCTTTAATGTTTGTGACTCATGGCTAGATTCAGTGGGGGGGAATTTATCCAAACTGGAGCAGGTTTGCACTGCAACCAATCAGCTTCTATCTCTCTTTTTAAAATCGTACCTGAGCAAACTGAAGAGAGATGCTGATTAGTTATTGCCCACAGTCACGTCGTCATAATCCCCTCACCAGAAACCGCTCCTAGGTATTTGGAATCCAGCCAACCAGCCATCGCACTTTAGGGACAAGTCTACACACACCGTGTCCCTCCTTAACCTCCCTCCTATAGTTCAGATCTGTATTAGCCCAAGTAAATTAAAATTTCCATGCACTGTATATTTGTGGTAATAACAGGGGTAGTGTCCAAGCATGCTACCCAAAATGTTACCAGTATCCCATCCCGTTTTACCAGCACCTTTTCTAAGGGAGTAGAATGTTCATTCTCAGCTCCACCTTTACTTTTATATTCTCCAATCTGGATACATATTAAAGTGACACTAAACTCAGGAATTAAATCTTTAAAATGCATTCAAGTACCTCATCTATTATTAAAAATGTTGTTTAATTTTGTAATACTCAGCTGTAGATCCTCAAATCATCTTTGAATTTGTGCTGACAATGTCCATCCTTCTGGACTGGATTAGAGTACTTTTGTTCCCCATGGTCCCTGTGTGTGTGTTGTAAAGTAGCCACCGCTCCAAGCTTGCTCCCGTGATAGACTATAATCTCATATTAATTTGTAGTCCATCATGGGTGTGAGATTGGAGCGGTGACTACTTTACAACACACACAGGGACCATGGAGAACAAAAGTAGCCACCCTCCACAAGGAAGAACAGTGTCAGTATAAATTCAGAGATGATTTGAGGAACTACAGCGAAGTGATACACAAATAAGATACATTTTTGTTAATAGTTAAGGTACTTGAATGCATTTTTTAAGGTTTTACTCCTGAGTTTAGTGTCACTTTAATTAAAGGAACACCTAAGAGTTTGACTTGATTACTGATGAAAGACTCTAATTGATGAGTTGAAGACCGCTGAGCAAACTTTGATAGAGTAACTCTACACTCCTCCTCCCTACACACTGGTAATCCTTTTACTGATTTCAACTCACTAGCAAGAAAATCACTGGTCTTATGATGTAATTCTGTCACTGCTGCCTTGTTGGCCATCAAAATTCTTTCACAAGGGAACGGCGCCAAAGCAGCAGGTGAGAGTTAGCTTTGGCAATCCTGTTGCGGGCAAGTCGCCACCAGTGACAGGTTCATATTGTGATATGTTCCTAAAGCTTTGTCATGATGGCCATACAATTAAGTTTAACAATGAACAAAGTACTGATCATTTATTTTGATTGTTTCAAATGTTCTTTAGCTTGAAAGATGATTATTCAACACAAGAAGAAACTTTTTGTTTAATATTTTCCACCAGTTGCTCTTTTTTTAATAAAAATTATCCCTTTAGTGTAATTGATTTGTAAAAGATACAATAGTTTAATTGATACTTTTGTAATTGTTAATGTGTATGGAAAGCATTAGATATACAGTATATTTTAAGCGTGCAAGATGAGTGCTTTACACTGTGTGGCCAACAATGTGCAGAAGCTTTCACTGAACAGTCACATGACAAAAGGCATGATATTTATGAATATATAGCTGCGCTGTTCACGGTCTAATGCTAGTTTCCTTGTCACAGTAGAAATAATATGTTGTCTAGCCAAGCTAGATCTTGGTAACTAATAATTGCTGATTTTATTTTACTGTTATGAAGACCAAGATAAATGCAGGGAGGTATTTTTAACATTGTTATGAAATTAAGATGCATTATTATGTAGCAGAAATTATTTTATTGTTTCCCATTCTGCCTTTATATGTTCTAAGATGTAGTACATTGCTTGTTTCTCTATATTAGTAAAGGAAAGTATATAGTGCTACATGCAGGTGAGGATAATGATTATAGTGAAGGCCTAAGAGCAGGGCCATATCCCAGGTTGCTAAGAGCTCCTAGCAACCTGAGATGCTCTGGCCAGCGTGCTGCCCAGCTCCCTGATGTCACTGGTTGCCAGGAGCTGAATGGGACGCTCTGGCTGGCATCAGTGAGCTGGACGGGACACCGGACAGGGGTACCATGCATAACACACATACACACACCCAGGGGCGTAACTAGAAATCCCAGGGCCACATAGCAAAATTTTGTAATGACGGTGAAACGCTTCCGCCTTGGTGTGAATGGCGCCTGAATGAGGCCTAACACTTTACTTTAATACTGCCAAACCAATGAGAGGCTGAGGAAAGGAGGATTATAAAAAAAATGAAGGAACGCTAAACTGTAAATAAGCGATTTATGTTATAAATGGTTTTTGGGCTGTGTTGGTGTTTGCGTTGTGATAAAATGATACAGGCGTATATTAAATTACAACACACGGTATCACAATGCACGGCAATGCGTCACAAAGCTTTGCCATGCGCTGCCATATTTAAATTAATGTTTTTTTACAAAAGAAAAAGAATCATGCACTGCGATGCGTTCTAACAACGCCCTGCAGCGCATGTGCATGGCGTACACCACAATATGTGTCTGTTATGTGGGGGGAGGGAGGGGTTGTGCTTTTTTTTGTGCTTTTTTTTTATTATTTACACATTTAGCTGTCCTCCTGTCAGTTTCAGGACGACAGCGGCTCCTCCGCCATCCATTTTTTTCGCATCCCGGCTGCCTCAGCCCATACAAGCGGGGGAGAGCAGCGGGGATCCGGGCCCCCCCCCCAGTGCTGCGGGCCCCATAGCGACCGCATCAGTCGCTATGGTGGTAGTTCAGCCACTGCACACACCCTTCCCAGGGGGGCAAAACTTGTAGGGACGCCAATGCCTAAGCAAAATCAGCTGTGGGTCTTTGACTCTCCAAAGGTCATTACTGAATCTTGAGTCAATAAGGGTGGTCACATACTATATATTACAGTTTGATTGTACAGTAACCTTTAGATTTACCAACAATGTAATCCAACGCCTATGCATCTAGATATAAATTGAGATTGTACAATTAGATTGTTATATGTGTGGCCAGCTTAAAAAGCAAGTCAATCAAAATGTGATATTGTAGTTATAAGTGAAAACTGGTGGGCTATGTCAGCTTCTAGTATTCTTCTAGTATTCTTCTTGAATACTCTTTACAGAGGGGTAGGCAACTTCAGCACCCCAGCTGTGGTGAAACTACATATCCCATTATGCCTTTGTCTCTTGGAGTCATGTCTGTGGCTGTCACAGTCTTATAATGCCTCATGGAAGTTGTAGTTCCACAACAGCTGGAGTACCAAGGTTGCGGACCCCTGCTCCAACAACAGGATGGCTGCTTTATTTCTTGACTCTCTTACTGACCACCCGGGAGTTGTGGGTGTTACTTCCATGCTTTCATTGTTCCAGCACTACCTGTGTTCTCTTAATGAACAGCAAATCCATCATGAAGAATGAGAACCCTTCATATTGGCTACAGAAGGTGTGCAGTTCCAAGAACTTAAGGCACAGAGATCCCACCAATAAAAACTCGGACAGATCTAAAGTACTTTGAGTTTAACTAAAATAGCAGACCAACTCTTTAAATCAATAATTAAAGTACGCAAGGGTCAAATCTTTGTAATAGGTACCGATTCAGATTTTTCCAGCATCTCCTAGGTAATATATGTTGTGTCAGATCGCATAGAGTAGTACACCAGCAGAAAACAATAGGAATTACCCAATACATTTCCAATCTACCTATCCACAGGTCAGCACCTATCTGTCATGTTTGCAAGTGTTTATATATAGTATGATCAGATTTGGATCACACAGTTCTCTTTCTGTGTTGGTACCTATCCATAAGTGTTTACAAATCCTTATAATACTTGGCCCACTGTGATTCTGTTCCCTTTAATGCATTGCCTTTTATGACTGTAGCCCTTGCCCTGGGTTAGAGGCATTAGTGCTGATTTTCTTTTTGTCACTTTATCTGAAGCAGTGAAGTCTGTTGTTAAAAAGCTAATCTCCCTGAAAACAGCCTAATACACATATATGGCATGTTTTCGTGTTAAAGTTTCTATAATTCTGTTCAGCCAGTCTTGTGATACAAACATCCCTGCCAGAAAGCACAGCCAGGCCTTTTGTTCTACTGCAGTTAAATAATACAGCTGTCCATCTACTAAAATTGCCCATCTACTAGCATGGAGAAGGGAGATGGGAGGGGGGGTGAAGGAGTAGCAGGGAGCATGGAGGAAGGCAGTGGCTTGCCCTGCTGGGCCTACACACACACGGTTGGCCCCATAGGACCCTGCAAAGAAAAAGGTCCACGTAAAACAGGATATCAGGGCCAGTGCTCAAGGGACCATTTGATTCTGCAGGAAACTGATACTTTTAAACATCCATTGTACGTGATTTAATCAGCAATTGAAAATGCTTAAAAACCTTTTAACTTTAAAATCACTTTAATACTTTTAACCTTATTAACCTTTTAACCTTATTACTTGAATATTTTTGTAATACTATATCTACAAGTTTTTGTAATACCTTTTACCTGTGTTACTTGTACTCTACAATTAACTTTTAAATTGAATAAAAATACTGCACATTACCTATTTATTATGAAAGTGTCCAGAATTAAACAAAGAGAATATTTCCAGGGACAAACGATTCAAAGGAAAAGTGTTGTGATGCTATGACTCATTGGAAATAAAATAGTTCATCCAGAACTGTTCTTGTCTTCAGATTAAAAGCCTACAGTGTTCCGTGGTCTCTACTTTGCCATCTGCTGGCTATACACGGTAATACAAGTTTAGCAACAAGCAGAAGAAGGAACCTTAGATTCAGCTTTTCACTTTTGCTTTTCACTTCAATCGAAATAGAGAACCCCCCCCCATGTGTTTGTTATGTGTTCCCATCCACACTGCATAATGAAAAATATTTTTTTTTTTTAAGGGAAACTTTATATGTTTTCTTGGAGCCTTTGTGCAGGCTGCAAGCTACTCTAAACAATTAGAAACAGATTCTGTCCCCTTTGAAAAACTAGTGGCACACTGAGTTTCCTTAACAAACAATGCTTCTAGATCCCTTTGTTAGGACAGACAGTGTTCCAATCTAGTTTACAAATCTGTCAGCACACAAAAGACAAGATAAATTATGGTAAACATTAACTCCATACACCCCTCCTTAACATTACATAGGGGGGAGGCAGGGTAGGATTTTGAAGCAAGTGAAAAGAACTTGAAATGGGAGAAGTACTGTATTGCTTTGCTATTGTTATGCTATGTAAATGGGAACATGTGACAAATAAAAAGTAGATGTTATCCCAATTTGGCTGAAAAAGTGGAAATACATTTTGATACTTTATATTTACTTAGGGATATCACCTAAAAGAATTTTCTCTGGAATTAATTTCTCTCCTTTATCATATAGCCGACTACCACTTTCAATTAAGATATATGCCTGTGATGCACATTTATAATCCTTTTTCTCTATACTTAAAACAAAACTGGATCTAAACCCTTACCCGTATTAAACAATTGAAATGATCATTAATCTTTACCTGATCTTATTGATTCTGCTGTTTTATAATGTCATATTGATGTAGTGTGTTTGTATTTGGAGTGAAACATCCTCTGCGTTCAGCTAAGTTTCTCAGAGTTTAACTTTTTGTGTCAGCTGACTCAACTAATGTTCCATAATGAAAAATCTGATGACCCCCAATGAAAGGGAAACGTAGCTAGATCCAAGAATCAGCCTGCACAGGAAACTTGTTCAGCATCTCTAATAAGTGGCTGGTCTAATACAGAATCTGCACAACAGTTACCACGGTAACATGCTCATTTGTTTTCTGCTGCTTGCTGGGAGAGAAAAATGGATTTCTGTCAAACGACAGAAATTCATGTTTTAAAAGCTTCAATAATGTGCATGAAAAGGGCTCAAAGTCTTGTTAACAAAATAATGCTGGGAAGACATGGGAAGTATTTATTACAGTACAGCTTTATCTTTTTAACTTTCAAAGCGAACACATCTTTTTATATGAAATTCTATTTAGCTGTAATAGTTAGTTTTTAATAGTATATAAAAAAAATTGTAAAAAAGGAAGGCTGATGTGCAATTATCGGTACAAAAAAAGTAGAGCAAAAATGCAGAAGTTGCCAAAAGCATCATTCAGTTTCTTTGCTCTGTTTAAAAGATAAACTACATGGGTTACTAAAGAGCCTTTGAGGATCCCCATAGTAGCACTGACTACATTTATCTGCTAGTTCCCTCCAGCATTCTTTAGAATTGTTACATTGTATCTCTTGTTACTAAAAGTTATTTATTTCCTATAATCCTCAGTGCCATCTAGTGGCCATAATGGGGTATTTTCCCAATTCACTACTACCCATAACATAAAGTAGCACTAAACTCAGGAATTAAATCTTAAAGGAGAACTATGGGGTTAAGGCTTTTCCCCATAGTTCTCCTTAGGGTAACGGGAGGACACAAACTAGCGTCCTCCCGTCACCCTAGGCTCAGTATACCGCAAGCTACCGCTCCCGGTATACTGAGACCGCCACAGTATACCGCGAGCTAATGCTCGCGGTATACTGAGACGCCGCAGCTGAAGCGGATCCCGACAATTATGTCTGGATCCGCTCAGCTGCGTGAGTGACAGCATGCTCTGCCTATCTAGAGGCAGAGCCAGCTGTACCCGTCCCCTCCCCCGTCCGTTCTGCCAGTCAGCGCTGGAGGATAGGAGCGGGTAGGGGGAGTCCAGCCCCTCCCCTGTCACGGCAGAGAGCTGTGACAGGATCGGGAGGTGAGCGAACGGCGGTATGTGTTCGCTCACTTCCCGATCTACTGAGCCGACCTGTGACAGTCTCATTGTCACAGGTCGGCTAGAACTATGAGGTGAGTGAAAAGCACTCACCTCATAGTTCTCCTTTAAACATGCATTCAAGCACTACAAAAATGTAGCTCATTTGTGTATCACTCAGCTGTAGATCCTCAATTCATCTCTGAATTCATGCTGACACTGTTCCCAATTCAAGCTCGTTCCTATGATGGACTACAATCTCATGTTTAGTTGCTTATTTTGTATCGAGATTATACAGTAGTCTATCACAGGAGCGAGCTTGACTACTTTACAACACACACAGGGACCATGGGGAACAAAAATAGCCACCCTCCAGAAGGAAGGACAGTGTCAGCACCAATTCAGAGATGATTTGAGAATTTACAGATGAGTGATACACAAATAAGATACATTTTGTTAATAGTTAAGGTGCTTGAATGCATTTGTATAGCTTAACTCCTGAGTTTAGTGTTACTTTAAAGAACATTCGACTGGAAGAGAAAATAGCCTTAAGAACATTCGATTTTGCCCCATTCTCACAACAGCTGGTTAATTTGCACAAAAAGTATGTATGTGCAGTTTCATTGGATGAATAGCTATGCTTTTTTTTATATAGACTCCTATGTGTGTCCTATGTTCTACTTTGCTTCAGTTTTCCGTGCACCCCTCTGGTAAAAAAGCTCCAAATGTTTACACCTAAATGTGTATTTTTAGTTTGTAGGATCAGCCTGTTTGAATCTATAAAGGATCAAATATAATGGTTGACATGATTGCATATTTAGAAGAAACACAATCAAGTGTTATGGTTCACGCTGAAATAATTATGAGCAGCATGGTGCCTCAGTACTTGGCACTGCTGCCTGGCAGCGCTGAGGTTTTTTATTTAATCCTCATCATGGTGTTTTTTGCACAGAGTTTCTGGTTTTCCCATGATATGTAGCTTTTTTTCCCTATGCATCAAACCTCCTAGTAGGTTACTCAGCACCTGACCAAAGTAATCTTAGAAAAATTGACGTTGACAATTGAATTGTGTGTGTTTGGGTGTGGGTGTGTGTGTGTGTAGGACCGGATTTACCCTCCCTGCCGCTGCCACAAGGCCGGTTTCGGCAATGTGCCCCAACCGCCACGAACCCCCTTGGTGGTGTCATATGTCCTGTAGCACTCCTTACCGGATATCCCAAAATAATGTTGGGTGCTCGAAATTACCGCGCATGGCGCCGCTCACAGTAGAACTTTGAATAAAGATGTCATCCGCACACCAGCACAACACTTTCCAAGTCATCTCCGAACCTGATGAAGGGGACCCTGCGCGGCCCGAAAGTGCTTGATATTTGAGTGACATCTATTAAATAAAATGGATTTGCACTGGCTTGGAAAGTGTCGTGCTGGTGTGTGTGTAATTGGACATCTGAAAATGGTGATTTCCTGGTTGTAGTGCTGAGTACTTTGTGTCACTGACCTGAAACAAGTGTGCAGATAAATGCTTCTATCTTTCTCTTCCTATTTCTCCTATTCCTTACTTCCATTCTTTATTCCATATCTGCATACTTGTTCCACGGTAGTGACTCTGAAAGCTTTGAAGCCACTGGATCTGTAAGCCATCAGAAAGATTTGGATGCCGTTTTCTTATGCTGTTTAGGTAACCCTGATGACTTTCTTGCATTTATTACAATACGTGAGAACAAAGGGATTAAATTGCTTTGTGGACGGAGACTTATGAGAGTGAACACATGTTAGATGAGACCCATTTGCAGTACATGCTTTACCACGACACAGAAAACAGGATTTAGTGTTGTAAGATAATATATAGGATGTTGTGATGAAGCTTAACGTGTCATTTCCTGTGATCTTATTTTGTTTTTGGGTTATTTTTCTTGTAATTGTAGAGATAAACTATTCCCAGCATTGGGATTTGGTGCACAGCTGGCTCCAGACTGGAAGGTAAAATCATTTTTCCTCATTATATGTTGATGTAATAGTATTTCTGTACCACATGTGCATTTTCTGCACAGCTAGGCTCAAAATTGCCAAAGGTTTAAACATTATTAGACATAATCAGATGGGTGGAAGATTGGAACTGAATGTGCATGATTAAAGCAGGCCTATACAAATCTATCCGTTTGTAAAATGCTATAACTTTCTACAGAGAGAGACAGGAGGTCAAATGTTTGGCCTATAGTACCAATTTTAAAGCCCAATTGAACTCTGTTTAAATGAGCTATACACAGTACATTCCAGTGCATCAAAAATTGTGCTTTTTCTTAGAGTTACATTTCTTTTTCAAAGCCTGAGTAGAACAGCCTGTCCACTTCCAGCAGCTGCAATGTGGGACCCTTGCTTTCTGTGTGGGAGTAGTGGTCTCTCTGCAGAGGTTTGACACCCCCTTACTGAGTCAGACCTATAGCTCTGCAGTTAGCAAAGCTCATGCCCCCTGCTAATTGGAGAGCTCTGGCTCTGACTCAGTAAGGGTGTGTCAGATCACTGCTTCCCCAAAGAGAACAAAGGTTCCACTCTGTAGCATGCTGGCAGAGACAGGCTTCTTTACTCAGGCTGTGGCTGCTATAGAAAGACAGTGAACTGGTGAACACTGAACATATTTTGTTTTTGATCCACCTGGAATGTATTTAGTTGATGTAAACTGAGAGCTCAATTGGGCTTTAAAACAAACCTTTCATCTCTTTAAAAGCGGTTAGGCAACAGCCAGAATACAAAGCAGGGACTCTAAGGTGCCTGAGCCTAGCTTTTTTTTTTAAAGTCAAGGGTAGCCTTGCTCCTTCCGCTTACTGAAACTTCCTATTGGTTGTTACACATGATGGATAGCATCACTGTCAAATAGGGAGTTGGCTGAGGATGGAATCAGAGAAAGTCAAGATTTGCATATAAGAGATCTACATTAGTGTTCCTTCCAACAGCCTGTCTTATTCTTCCTAATGAGGCCTTACATGCTTAAAGACAGGCATAAGTCTCACTAAGAATGATGGTGTTGAGGTATCTTGCAGTCTTTTAAACCTGCTGGTACCAACCAATTTGGCCAACTTAGTGTAGCAGTTTAAGTGTGGTTGATACCTTCAAACTGATGTTCATTGCACAATGATTTACCAGCAAGGTAAAACATAGTATACTAGTGTAATATTGAGAACTTCTTGTGTGCATTAGTATTATTATTGCTTTGAAAGTCTCATATAGCCTCATCCTCACCTGTTATACAGAGCAACGTTGGACCATGTATGCACACTGCTAGCTATGAATTTCTAGAAGACGCATCTTTATGACATAGCTCACTGCTCTGAGCTCCCTCTACTTTGCCTTGACAACACAAATGTCACAGATAACAGTGAACAGAGCCATCATTTAGACAAAGTGCATATAGTACAGGCTCAGACGTTATTATAAATACTGAGTTTAGTGGATCTACTATGTCACCAGGGGCAACAATAAACTAATAGACAGGACTGATGATAGAGTGGTGTAATTCCTTATGAATATGTATGGATGAGAGCTTTCCGGTCTGAGGAGGGGCAGCACCCCTGGAGCCAGTCCATCTAAGAGAGGATAGTTGTCTGGGGCAGAGGACAAACTTTGATTGCCTTAGACACATAGTCAAAGCAAACAGCAGTGAGTGACAAACTCAGCCGTTTCATTGTCGTGTTGTGCACATTCAAACTGATCCTAACCAGGATCCACGTTCCGAACAGGTAGACAGAACATAGACTGACAGTAGCAGAGATAAAAGGCTGGTGAGCATGGTAAGCACAGACAAACAAAGTACAAGCATTGCAAAAAAATCACAGGAGCGATCCAAGGCACGAACAGTCAGAGAGAAGTCAGGGTCAAACAAATCTCTATCCAGTGCATGGGCAGATAGACTGTCCTGTTGATCAAGTGCTGAATGTTCAGTAGTCTCCCTAAACACTACTGATTTAGGGTAGGTGTGGGATACAGCATGAGCTCAGCTCCAGTGTTGAGTGACTGCCAGCAGGAGGTGAATGTGCTGGGCACAGAATTCAGACACTAAGGGGGTGATTTACTAACCTAAACACATGCACACACTAGGTGCGTGTGATTTTTACACAGCAAAACGTATTTATCGACCAAAAAGTCTCTAAAAGCATATTTCCACGAATGCCATATATGGAAAAATCATGCACATGATGCATATATAATGCTGCTTCACAGTTTAGACAAAAATGGTTAGCTCATGCATTTACATTCCTGCATTCATCAACGCAAGCAACACAATGTAGAGCTAATTTACACAACATCACCTTGCAATTCATGCTTGGCTTTGCACAACACACCTGCTGGGTGTGTACACACTACAAAGGTGTCTAGATTCCACCAATAGATCATGCTGGGAGGGAACACACTACAGAGGTGTATACTTGTTCGTGGCGTGTTTATAAGGTTAGTAAATCAACCCCAAAATCTCTGTTTGCCATGCTGTAATACTTGTATCTGTATCCTGTCATATTCATATCTATATAAGAAGCTCAAGGTAAGATAAAATAAGATTGTTTGCATTACTTTTATCATACAGTGGTAGAAATGATCACATATCATAAGTCTGTGGCTTATCAGAATGCTTTATATTTCAGGTGTCTCATGAATTTGCTATCAACTTTAATCCTACAAGCCCGTTCTGTTCAGGTTAGTCTGCTTGGCTCTTTTGTAGTAGTGATTTACATATTTTGCATAGTGTGACATTGGAATATGGCATCTAGCTGTTATTATTCATTATTTTAGACCACTGTAACAAAAATGTTGGTGTGGGATAGATACTGGAAACATAAATGATACACCCACTTTATATCTTTTATAATCTACTACTGTCACAAAGCCTTCTGCACGTCAGATCCATTTACCTCCTTCAGTCATGATGATACATTATCACCTTTCCCTGTTATAATTGTATTTTGGTTTAAAAAAGAAGAATACAGCTAGGGCAGTGACACTCCTCCGTGTGTAAAAGCAAGAGTGCATCTGATTGATCAACTAGCTAATTCCCATACCCAGATTTCATATGT
This sequence comes from Nanorana parkeri, assembly GCF_000935625.1. Taxonomy (NCBI): domain Eukaryota; kingdom Metazoa; phylum Chordata; class Amphibia; order Anura; family Dicroglossidae; genus Nanorana; species Nanorana parkeri. The sequence goes on from NW_017306463.1 coordinate 1,198,876, forward strand.
ATTCATCTGTAATTCTCAAGGAGTGAGATTGCACAGAGTCAAGAAGCCCATTGACACTGGCTACAATGGATAATACTCTTGTTTTTTTTCTACAGTTGTAATGCATCTTGGAGACTGATTTTACATGTTGCGTAATGCTGCTTAGTACATGACAAAATTGAAGTTTTCTAAATTGCTAAAATATATTTTTGTCTTATAGGAGTTGAAGGCATTATAGAAGCATACTCTGCTTGCCTCCCTCAAATACGCTTCTATGGACCAACCAACTTCTCCCCAATAATCAACCATGTGGCGCGATTTGCAGCACAGGCAATGACCCAAGATTCAGCAGCAGTAAGTACATTATTCACAACTTGTGGCAGATTTCCAAAAAAAGACATAGCCACTGTAGAGCAAACTTAGCAGTGGATATGTTTTATGTTAATTGCGTGCTATTTGCTATTTAAGTGTAACATTGTAGGTATTTTTTACATTACAGATGACAGTACTCCCCTGGCAATGGTTTTTATTTTCCTTTCTCCCCAGAACACCAATGCCATTTTTGTTCAGGCATCATCTGGGTTCAGCATCTACCTCTGGGATTAAGATGCTTGCCCCACAATGACAAAATCATTTTGCAGTAGTAGCATTCCTCTACTGTTCTCTGTTAGTCTGTGACCAGGTAGTGTAAAAGTCCATCATACCTATCACAGCTCACTGACAGCTGATGGCTGTTACCTTGTGATCTGCCAAAGTCCTGCACTTAACAGTTTTACTGAGGGGAGGAGACTGGAAAAACACAGTTGTGAAATATTCTCTAGCTATTGTTATTGTCCCCACCACGTCCTGAGATGGATCATAACAACCATGTGTTTCAGTGAACAGATACGATTGCACAAAAATTGTCTGAAACAACAATCTGAAAAGTACATCCACCTTTCTAGTAAATTAATAATTCTTGTAAACAAGGTGTGTTACCATTCTTGTATGCTTGTTTGAAATCATTATCAATATTACCTAGGTGGAAATGTGTCAAGTTCACCTAAAACAGTGGTTCTCAACCTGTGTAACCTCAGGACCCACATTTGTCCTTGGTCATTAAGTCGCCACCCAAGTTTGCAATGTCTGCTCTGCAATGGAAGAGCACGGCGTTAGGGTACCACGTGGTCCGGTGCAGGCGTACGAACTGTGGGTGGGAGGTACCATTCGAATGAGTGGCAATGCAACACACCTCTCACACCAGAATGCACGGTACTATGCAACTAACGCACAGTACCAGTGTGAACGGACCCTTTTTTCTTTTTGTAAGGTCCACCCAGTCTCCCTACCTTACAAGAACTGGAGTGGATCCTCAGCCTGAGGTCCAGGGTAGGCAGCTGTGCTGTGACGGAGCTCCCTCCATATGTGCATTGCTTGTACAGCTCCCTGTAGAGGTGACGGGAGCCAGAATGTGATGTCACTCCGGTCCAGGCAACTCTATAGGACATGTGAGGGAGCTGTAAGCAATGCACGTATATATGGAGCTCCCTCGCGGCCATAGCCCCATCTATATGGAGCTCCCTCGCGGCCATAGCCCCATCCCATTCCACCTCAAGCTGACACTCAGCACCAGGCAACATTTTTTAAATGGCTGCTTGGCACGAGAACTGACAGTGCTGTGCTAGGGGGAGGCAGAAGAGCCTCTCACCTAGAAAAGTGGAAAGCATGCGGCGACCCACTGAACACGGGCTCGCGTCCCACTTTTGGCTCACGACCCACCAGTTGGGAACGAAGGACCTAAAGGGTCCCGTGTGTCAGTCTAAACTGAGTGACAAATCCAGTAATTATGTGATGCAAGTGATGTGATCGAGTGAAATAAGACTTCCTTTACTTCCCTTGCCAAATCCTACTTCCTTTTTTGTCTCATATGCTTCCCCTCCTAGACACTGCAGCTCACAAGGGATTTGGCAGCACAGTCAGTTCTTCCAATAGAGAAAGCAGTGGCCAGGACTAGGTGTGACCAGGTGCTGACTGACAAGCTACAGGCTTGTGAATCAGCAGTGACAATGCTGATAGCCACACCCCCTGCAGCATCTTCCCATAACCACTGTAATGCAAACAGCTACAGCCTGCAAAAGGGACAACGTTGTTTTGATTCAGTAGCAATGCAGCAGTTTTGTCCCCCTATTAAAGGAAGCTGCATTATGTAGACTTCACTTTCAGGTTCAACAGGTTTTTATGGGACTTTGCAGGGGGACTAAGGGAAGATGGTAAATGTAAATGCACTTATAATTAAACACTGCAGCACATATTTTTTAATTGGCGGCAACGGTTCTACTTTAAAATTCCTTTGGTGCAGAGCGGGAACAGCAGTCACAGAAAATGTATCTTTATGACACCCGTAGAGAGCCAAATCTACAGAATTCCTTGGCCATGAGTAAAGTTTGAATTATCCTCTCTTCTCTTGGTATACACTAGATGTAGACATAATGGAATACAAAAGGGTAAATAATATAATTAGTAGAGTGTATTCGTTTATTATACTTCCTAATAGCAGATTTATTAGAAAGGTAAAGTTACGACAGTCAGGGCCGGTGCTGCCACTAGGCAAACTAAGCAGCCGCCTAGACCTGCTATTGGCTATTTCAAATTAAAATAGCCAATAGTAGTCTGGCTATTGCTCCTGGCTGCTTGCTCCCTGCTTCTTACATCCACCTGTCACCTGCGGAAGCTAACTGGCAGGGGGGTGGAATTAGGGGTTGCACCATTGGAGGGGGCTCGGGGGATGCAAGTAGCTGATCTTGCCTAGGGCGCAAAATAGTCTAGCACCCGTCCTGACAACAGTACACTAGTCACAAACTTGGGCGATTTAGACTAGGCAAATGGTGGAAAATGCATAAACAAAGGTTACCCCTAGTGAACACTTTATGTTAAAGGAGAACTATGGGGTTAGGGCTTTTCCCCATAGTTCTCCTAAGGGTAACGGGAGGACACAAACTAGCATCCTCCCATCACCCAAAGCTCGCGGTATACTGAGATGCTGCAGCCGGAACGGATCCCGACAATTATGTCTGGATCCACCCAGCTGCGTGAGTGACAGCTGGCTCTGCCTATTTATAGGCAGAGCCAGCTGTACCCGCCCCTTCCCCGTCCGCTCCGCCATTCAGCGCTGGAGGATTGGACAGGGGAGGGGGGAATCCAGTCGCTCCCCGTTCATGGCTACCTGCCGGCACAGGATCGAGAAGTTAGTGAGCGCCGGTATGTGTTCGCTCACTTCCCGATCTACTGAGCCAACCTGTGACAGTCTCATTGTCACAGGTCGTCTCAGATTATGAGGCTGAGTGAAAATCATTCGCCTCATAATTCTCCTTTAAAACAATAAGTTGACCCAGAGATATTGGCAGCTGTAGTTGTCAAATATATACAAATCTTGACTTTTACTGAAAAAGACAAGCCAGGCCCCACCATACCACAAATTGTATCGGTTTGCAATGCCCAGGTGCCTGAAATATTAGCTATAACAGCAGGATCTAAGTTACAGGTATACGAATACATGGCTCGCCAAATATAATAAAAAAGAATGTTTTCAAACTTTTTTCATGCATGAGTATTGACACTGCTGTAAATGAAATCTGACATTATAAATTTTTCACTGTCAGTGTTGGAATTGGTACTGATTTTGGTAGACAGCTGGAGTCATGCAAACCTCTGTGTATTTTCTTTTCCAGCAATACTTCACCCTTCTCATCATAACAGATGGTGTCATTAGTGACATGGATGAAACAAGACATGCCATTGTACAAGCTTCAAAGCTGCCCATGTCCATTATCATCATCGGAGTGGGGAATGCAGACTTTTCCGCCATGGAGTTTCTCGATGGGGATAACAGAGTACTCAAATCTCATACTGGCGAGGAGGCATTGCGGGACATTGTACAGTTTGTGCCATTTCGGGAGTTTCGTAATGTAAGTAAATTGAGATAATAGCCATATTTTAGGTGAATACTAAACCAGGCTTTTTTGTAGGATTTGTATACCAGTCTCTGTTTTTAGGGTGGCCCATAGATGAGCAGATCTATTTAGTTATAGTAGAAGGTAAAGCAGGACAAAGGTCATTCTTTGTCACCCTTCATGTGCATTTTAACTTTATTTGGGCAATGTGCAGGTTTGGCATTTTGGCATTGCTGTGATGTTACCGGTAAATGTTGCTGCTCTGAAAGATCAGTGTGTAAAAGAAAGAATTCGGTGCAGTTATGGTAAAAACAATTCTGGTTTTCCTCTTAGCTACAACCCCATCCACTAACAGACAACCACTCACACATTCACAGTGGTTAATGCACTCCTCTCTGTCAGCTAGCTATATGACCAGGGCCAGATTTTCATCAGTGGTTCTCCTAGGCACACCCCTCTGCTGAGGTGACATTTTATATGGAACAGTTCTTTACTTTGGTGGTCCTAACTTGGCTTACAATATTGTGACAGTATGTAAATAAGATTATATTAGATGACTGTTTCTCTATTGATAATGGGAAAATAAATGTGTCAGATAAAAAAAATAAAGGAAAAAGTTGTCTCTATGCGCAGTTCTATCAGTGAGCATTTTCTATAGTACCCAGGAAAGCTTGAGGGCCTCAAACACCCATGAGCACATCTTTAATTGTCTACCTGTCTCTTTGCTCCTCAGGCTCCTAAGGAAACTCTGGCCAAAGCGGTACTCGCAGAGCTTCCTCAACAAATGGTGGATTACTTCAAGAACCACAACTTGCCTCCCATCAAGGCTGAAGGTGTATAACTTCCTGGACCCGTAGCCCATTTGGCAGGAAGCCTGTGAATAAAACTCATTACAGTATGAAACCAGCAATCTGTCTCAGCAGTGAGAAAATGTCTTTCGGGGTGGTCAGATACGGACATCCTTCTCTGTAGTATTAAAGCCATTGTATTCTTTTTTTTTTGATCCTTTTTTTATGCCAGAGGTCACTGTGACAATCTGAGACTCCACAAAGCTCTGGCAAGGATTGCTGCTATAATTACCATGGTGTTCTGTGGCTCTCCAGGTATTGTCTTCAGTGTGGCCTTTCCCGGGAGACTTCTAGTTGTGCGTTATATTTGTGGCCGGCATCTTACAGAAGCACAGTCAAGGCCTCATCTAACATCTTATGTTCTGCTCCTTTGATTCAGCTTTACCCCTAATGCAGTTCTAAATCTATTCAGCTTTCAGGAGATGGGGTGTATTTATCAAACGTTTCTGAGTTTCTGAAGAGTTTCCTCTTCTACCTCACATTGGAAAATATAGTACAATTCTCATGACCCTTTAGGCAGTTTTGATAAATGAGGCATCATATTTGTTTAAAACATAACTGTTCTTAAAGCCCAACTCTAGCCAACATTTTTTTAGATTTGTGTCAAGTTTTTATTCCTCAGAAGGTATGGGGTATTGGATCTTATATTGTGGTGGGTGTTTCCATTCAGGATTTCAAACAAAGCAGAGCAAGTCATTCCCTTCAGGCAGCTCTCTAGGAGTGATAGCCATGTGTTGGCTATTAGCTTAGATAAAGATCTGCTGCGTGGAAAAGCAAGTGCCAGGAACAAAACATTAAGCCCTCATTCACACGGGTAACGGGTGGCCCGTACAGATCCGTACTGCATGCACGGCCATATCGGGTGCATCCTGGGAAGGACAGGTGCTGCGTGTGATTACACGCAGCAGCCTGTCCTTCTCTATGGGAGTACGCGGCTGTACGCCACCCTACGCTCACCCGACCTGCACTTCCGTGCGGGTGTCCGTACTCGTATGCTGACTGGATGAATCCTGTCAGCGCCTGAGTAGGGGCACCTGGTGTGAATGAGGGCTAAAAGTCCAGATTTTATTTTATTTAGAATCCTTTACCATACAAGACCCATGGGTTTTCAGTGTTTAAAGGACTCCCCTTCATCATAGCTTGGTTAAGTAGAAGACTTTACTGGACAAATATTATTGGAGGCATCCTGACAGCAAGTAAATATATACTTCTTTAGGTGCCTATTAGGTAGGCAGCTTAACAGACATATAAGATAAAACAAAAGCGCTGTGGACGAATCCTGATGTTTGTGTGTTATATGTACAGGATCGCTAGTGGTGCTGCCCCACTTCAGCCGGGGAGACTGTAAAACTGGAAGACAAAAGAGACAGAAGGGCGCCCAACCTAGTGCAGATAATCCTTTTAATTTTAAAAGACACGATAAACAGAAGTACAAGGGTACTCACAATGGTAGGTCAAACAACAGCGTGTATGGATGGTTTCAGAGAAACAGCAGTTTCAAGACTGCAACCTGTCTGTGTGCCACTGGGTTGTGACGTCGTTGACGCGTTTCCGGGGTCACGTCCCCTTCTTCAGAACGTCGCGTGACCCCGGAAACAGAAATACCATATACCCTCCCAAAATACATTGGTTTAATATGGTACCAATATAAGAAGTATGAATATAAATATGGCACATTTCTCCCCAAACACCAGTTTTTTATTTCCATCTTTGATCCCATTGGGGAGATTTTCCCAAACTTCCTGTCTCTGTCCACGTCCTTAAAGGAAGTGGTGGTTGTGGTTACCACTGGAACAGGAAGGTACAGACAGACAAACTTTGTCAGAAGTTCTAATCATTTCTCATTCTACAAAAATGTGTTTCTGTCTGTTTTCCTATGGAAACGCATTCTCCTTACTGCCTGTCCTGACGGGAGCTGAGGGGTACCTTCCCAACTAGGGACACAATGGGAATAAAAAATATGACATATAAACTAAATACAACTTTTTGGGCTGGAGTTCGGCTCTTATTGTTGTTACCATTTATGATTTTGGAGATTTAGCAGTTGAGGATGTTGGAGATTTCAGATAACACTCTATGGGACACTTAGGGGCTTTGCAGGGTTAAGCACACCCTCCTTCCCCTGCCATTTATGTGGCCAAACGAAAATAGTTCATGTGTAAGACTACTCACAATATAATTTGAGATAAAATGATAGTAAAGTACAGTAATACCTTGGTTTACAGGTAACTTGGTTTGAGAGTGTTTTGCAAGACAAGCAAACATTTCTGAAAATGTTTGCCTTGATATACAAGCGCTTTGGATTACAAGCATGCTTCCGGAACGAATTATGCTCGTAAACCAAGGTATCACTGTATTGCCAGAGTCTAATTGTAAGAAGTCTTTATTAAAGATTGTACAGCAAAGATGTGAGAATTAAATAAAGTCATCTTAGTCATCATCGTAATGCTAATAGAGGTAAAGCCAAAAATAATGGGCCTAATTATCAAGAAAGTACAGAGGAGAGACTAGTCTTGTGGCCTGTATCAGCCAATCAAATGATGCCATGTTTAGACTGCTGTATTGGGAATTGCAAAAAAGAGAATCTGGTTAAATCCTAACTGAGCTTTCGGTTTAAATCAGCTAAATACATTCCAGCTAAAACAAAAGATTTAAAAGGTTTACAGGTTATATTCTATATAATGCAGCCAAGTCTTAAGTAGAAAAGCCTGTCCCCTGTCAGTATGCCGTAGAGCAGGACTCTTACTCTCTGTCTGCACAGGTCTAACAAGTCTGCTGCTGTGCCAGCGCTAGCTTTCCAATCAGCAGGGAGTCTGAGCTTTGCTGATTGTAGTTCCCTAGCTCTGACTCACCAGGGGGCATGTTAGACCTCTGTAGCAGGGACGTGCGGTCAGGGAAGGCAGGTAAGGCAGAGCCTCACCTAGAATTATGGAGGAAAAAGCTGTCAGTTTCATGTCTGAAGCTGACAGCTTTTTCTCCATTCAGATCGGCATCTAAGAGGTTACACAGCAGGGAAATCCTCCCCGCTATGTAACCTGTCATGGACGGAGCGCCTCAGCAGTGAGGAGCAAGTGAGGGACAGGGAGGCTCCTCCCTGTCTCCTCCCTTTCTAATTTACGCTAGCTTGGGGGTGGGACTTCGTCCAGCAGGGGCGGGGCAGCGGGACAATGCCGCACCCGGAACAAGAGGTACCGCACGTCACTGCTCTGTAGAGATACCATTGTTTCCACACAGAGAGCAAGGGTCCTTTACACCATTCTGGCAGGGGAGAGGCTTTTCTACTGAAGCTGTGGCTGCTTTCTAAAGAAGGCTTTTGTTTTCATGCACCCGTAGTGTATTTAGCTTATTTAGATTGAAAGTTCAATTAGGCTTCAATAAAGCTCCTCTGGTTTGGAGTACCTGTTGATAGTGACATAAAATGACATAGAATGGTGTTACAATAAAGGTCCGTCACCTGGTATTTTCATGAACACAGTCCTTAGAGTGCTAACGAGCGTAATAAAGTTACTACCAATAAGCAAGATACTACAAATATTGCTATTAGACATGCAAAGCTACAGACACGTCTGCATCGGTTATTATATTTTTGCAATATCATTTTATATATTTTTTTATAAAGTGCCATTTATATCACTGTGTTACTGGATAGAATAGTATAGGGGCAATACAGCAATATCACAATACTGATGATCTAGCAGCCCTACAAGATAAATTATTGATACAGACTCTTATGGTTACTTTAGGAGCAGATAAAACAAAGGTTGTTTTGTCCACTAAGTACAAGAATGTAGGGCTTTACAACATTATAACATGAGACTGTACTCAGAAGTACCCAGGAGTTTTTAGGATCAAGCAGTGTGTTCTCACTTTCAATATAGAACCATGTGCAAGGAAAATGAGAAAGAAAACAGATTTTATCTTACGCATGGTTGGATGATTGAATTAAACGTAGCTTTGTTTTATTCAGTTTGCCCATACAGGGCAAAGTGGCAATGCCTCCTGATAGCCCACCTCCTCATCAAGGTATATTTACCCATCAGTGCTCTTTCACTGGAGGGGGATTATGTGACCTCCCCATGTGCCACTTCCCTGAATAGGATAGCAGTTGAGAATGTTGATTTCACATAAGACTCTATGGGACTCTATGGTCATGTGACTTTGATAGGCTCTCCTACTACCTTTTTTTCCCTCCTCCCATTCAGTTTTATTGCACTCCCTCGGCTTCAGACTCCTGAAGCCAATGGAGCACAATGCACATTTGTAAAACCACTGTGCTTTATAAATCTGCAGTTTTTTGGTATTTAATGCAGTGGTATGGCCATAATAGGGCCATACCACTGCTTTTTAATTGGACCCCTTAGTGCAAACTGAAGAGAACTGGCAGTGCCTTTACTTTGAATTTAAATTTAAAGCAGAATGAAAGCATTGAGATGCTTTTAATAGAATATTCTATACTTCTTCTTCTTCTTAGTAAATCAACCACATAGATTTGCATAGGAAGAAGCAGTAAGGCACAACCTGTAGGTAGTACTGCAAATAAGGAAGCCGGGCCTGGGTATATCATAAATATGGCCCTCATGTTCATATATACCGGTAAGTGGACATTACACAGTACGTAGAAACAAGTCTTTTAAAATTAAAGCATGTATTGATAAGGTCTCTTTTACATATTTACTAAAATAAAAATATTCAAAAACAACTATACCTTCCCTTAAAGGTGGCCAGACACTGCATCTAGCCAAGCTTTAGAGCTCATTCACAGCAGGTGCATGTGATCAACAAACCTGGTCCATTGTAACCATGCATCACACCAATCCTACACAACGCACACTAGTGTGTGCACATTATAGGGACAGCGAGCATAACCCATACGCGGGCTGATGTGAAAGGGCTATTAGGATTGTGCTAGAAGCAGTTGTTGCTTGTAAGAAGAACCCCTCACTCACTGACTCTCTGTGGGAGCTCTCTGTGTAATGCAGTTAGGGCTTGCACAAGGTTAATCTTCTTCTCCTTCTTAGGTCACAGTGTATGGGCCTGGCAATTTGCTACTGAGGCTTAAGCACTGCATCCTGGGTGGAGAGCACATGCTCCTCCATACATGGAAGAACCAGGTATTTAAAAAGGAATTAAAAGATGGTACAAAAGGGTTAAGGCCAGATGAAGGTAGATATCAGTAAATGGGGGGTTCATCTTACAAGGGAATTCGTGGCAAAGTAACAGTGTTTCCGATAGCTCCTAGTAGGTTATACTTACCCATCCATACTCACTCACCACCACTACGCTCCACTGGAGCTACCTCTTTGTTGGCATAACATAGGGGGGGTTTGCAGGTATAGGAGAGTATGTGACCTCCACCATGTGGCCCTGTTAGGGCCTGAGTGGCCAATCGCCAGGTCTGAACATTGTCACATGGGCGCAGTAATGTCATCCACTCAGATTAGCTCTGACACTGGATGAACCAAGATGCACTCTTAAAGTGCAAAGGCGACAAGGGTTGATGGGTGTGTATGCCTTGCTGGTGGCTTGGTGGGCAATCAAGAGACACTGTCACTTTGCCCTGAATGGGCAGGTTATAGTGTCTCATCATGTATTACCCAATTCTGCTGTCTGTACCATCTTAAATGATTTACAGCATAAATTAAAAAAACAATTTGTAAAGAGCTGCTTTAAAAAAAAAGTTTAAAGCCCAACTGAACTTCAGTTTAAATCAGCTAAATATATTCCAGATTCATCACAAAAGATAAATGTGAAGTCTTACAGTTCATTTTGTTCAGAAAACAGCTTCAAACTATATCCTGCTAGCAGCTGCAGAGTGGGAACCTTGCTCTCTGTTAAGCAGACTACTGAGTTAGAGCCAGAGCTCTCCAATCAGCAGAGAGCATGAGCTTTCCTGAATACGGAGCTATTGGTTTGACTCAGCAGGGGGGGGGGGGGGGGTTTGTCAGAGACCACTGTTTGTTAACAGTAAGATTACCATTCTGTATTTGTTGACGGGGGACAGGCTTTTCTTTCCAGGCTACTGCTGCTTTAGAAAGAAAATGAAGTGCAAGACACCTTCTGTTTTAATGCACCTGAAATATATATAGCTGATTTCAACTGAATGTTTAATGGGGCTTTAACTCCAGGAAACTATAGCAGGGTAACAGGAGTAATAATATTTCCAATAGTCCTTCTACTATTGTAAATACAAATATAAATGATTCTGCTCATGGGAGGTCTACATTTATAATATGATATATTTACATATGAAACGTACATACCTGTACATATTTGTAGGTAATTTTTAGTCATTAGAGGATGGGTGTATAATAGAGCTAAGAATTGGGTGGAAGATTTTCTCTCTGGGTACATAGCAGTGTGATTACCATGTTTTGCATTGGCATGATGAAACATGATATGTTAACAAATGCCCTGGACGTGTGTATGTACAGTTATAAATCATTTGCATATCTATAATACTTCACTGAAAAATATATTATGAAGGGGACAATATACACTGAGTGTCCAGTTTATTATGACCACCCCATCAGTACTTTGCTGGGCCACCTTTTGCCTTCAATCCTGCGGCAATTCTTCTTGGTATTGACTCCACGAGATGTTGAAAGGTGATGCGAGGAATCTGACACCATGCCTGGTGAATAGCACTGTCCAGTTCTGTGAGATTTGATGGTTGTGGAACCAGCTGCCTGATGGCTCTTTCAACTTCGTCCCAATCTGTTTTACTGATACTCGCTCTATGGCTCCGAGTGCCAACAATCATCCCACGTTCAAAGGCTGTTAAATCGCGTTGTTTACCCGTATCTTCAGAAAAAAATCACTTCTACTGTCGTGGTAAACAACCGGCTTCCCTATTTATAATGGTCTGGCCCTCTAGCAACTTCAGTGCGAAATTACAGCTAATTTGCCTACAAACGTCACGTGGTCATAATAATCTGGCCACTCAGTGTACATACAAGTTGGTTTGTATAGAAAAGATTTTATAACATTTACAAAAAAAGCATTTCAAATTGATCTGAGATATCAGAAACGTTATTTATGATAAAGGTGGCAGTGCATGGAAATCTTATTTCCATGTGAAATCTTATTTCCACATAAACATCCTACCACAACCACTGTTAGCCTAAAATGGCTGATTACATAGAATAAGGTTACTTAGCTAAGTTTGGGCACACTACTGGCAAACCTCAACATAAAAGAACAGACACAATGCTATTAAAAAAAAAAAAAGCAAAAACATAAAACTTTTTGAATTAAAAACATATAGTAGGGGTATTTCTCAATTTTGATTGCGAATGTAGAACCTTTATAGTACTACACCTGATCTTTCATCATGAGGTTGCCTGGAGTCCCACATTACAACTGTGTCATGTATATCTGTTGTGAATGTGATCAGTACCACTTGTACATAAAGCAATTTTTATTTAAGCCTTGCTGGCCCTTTATAAAGGAGAGCAAAGCCACTGCAGCGGTGCTTTTGCTCTTACTGTATGCAGCACTGTGCCACAAACTGAAAAGGACAGACAAGGCAGCTAAACCGACATTGTAAACCTTTTGTAGGTCTGTATAATCTAGCTGTGTATTAGTTTCTTGCGTGCGATTAGAAGCTTCATCAACATTGTGTTATACTGGGTGTTTTTTTTATTTTGTGGGCGGTACTAGTGCCACTCAGAAGGACTTGTGACAGGTTGAATACACAGTTTTAACTTTGTGATTTTATGTGAAGATGTGTGTCAGTATAATGCCAGCAAATAAGTAGACAAAAATAGTTTTGGCAGATAAAGGTACTTTTTTTTTGGATTGGCCTTTATTTTTGGCCTATGATAGTGGTATATTCTGAATGGGAGATAAACTCCTAATGATCAGTCTTTATGTAATCAGATCATAGAGACTCACTGCTACCCTCTGGGGCCACTCCCTTCTCTCCCATGTATTTGCATTACAATGTAACATTCCTTTCCATATCACAACATACTTGTGATATGCTGCTATGGTTAGGCACCAAGAAAGGAAAATTATGGTAAGTAATTATGATACAATTCTAGGTCTTCCTGGTGTCTACATGGCAGCATATCACTAGTACGCTGCCGTGGATAGGCACCAGGAAAGGCAAATGATGGTAAGTATGATACAATTTTACATCTTCCTGGTGTCTACGTAGCTATAAGTACCGTCATCTTCCTTTCCTGGGGCCTAACTAAGGCAACATACTAGTGATATGCTACCATGGGGGCACCAGGAAAAGAAAATTATGGTAAGTATGATACAATTTTACATCTTCCTGGTGTCTACGTAGCTATAAGTACCGTCATCTTCCTTTCCTGGGGCCTAACTAAGGCAACATACTAGTGATATGCTACCATGGGGGCACCAGGAAAAGAAAATTATGGTAAGTATGATACAATTTTACATCTTCCTGGTGTCTACGTAGCTATAAGTACCGTCATCTTCCTTTCCTGGGGCCTAACTAAGGCAACATACTAGTGATATGCTACCATGGGGGCACCAGGAAAAGAAAATTATGGTAAGTATGATACAATTTTACATCTTCCTGGTGTCTACGTAGCTATAAGTACCGTCATCTTCCTTTCCTGGGGCCTAACTAAGGCAACATACTAGTGATATGCTACCATGGGGGCACCAGGAAAAGAAAATTATGGTAAGTATGATACAATTTTACATCTTCCTGGTGTCTACGTAGCTATAAGTACCGTCATCTTCCTTTCCTGGGGCCTAACTAAGGCAACATACTAGTGATATGCTACCATGGGGGCACCAGGAAAAGAAAATTATGGTAAGTATGATACAATTTTACATCTTCCTGGTGTCTACGTAGCTATAAGTACCGTCATCTTCCTTTCCTGGGGCCTAACTAAGGCAACATACTAGTGATATGCTACCATGGGGGCACCAGGAAAAGAAAATTATGGTAAGTATGATACAATTTTACATCTTCCTGGTGTCTACGTAGCTATAAGTACCGTCATCTTCCTTTCCTGGGGCCTAACTAAGGCAACATACTAGTGATATGCTACCATGGGGGCACCAGGAAAAGAAAATTATGGTAAGTATGATACAATTTTACATCTTCCTGGTGTCTACGTAGCTATAAGTACCGTCATCTTCCTTTCCTGGGGCCTAACTAAGGCAACATACTAGTGATATGCTACCATGGGGGCACCAGGAAAAGAAAATTATGGTAAGTATGATACAATTTTACATCTTCCTGGTGTCTACGTAGCTATAAGTACCGTCATCTTCCTTTCCTGGGGCCTAACTAAGGCAACATACTAGTGATATGCTACCATGGGGGCACCAGGAAAAGAAAATTATGGTAAGTATGATACAATTTTACATCTTCCTGGTGTCTACATAGCCATAATTACCGTTGTTTTCCTTTCCTGGTGCCTAACCATGGCAACATACTAGGGATATGCTGCCATGTAGGCACCAGGAAAGGAAAGTTATGGTAAGTGTGATACAGTTTTCCTATTTGCTGGTACCTACACAGCAGCATATCACTAGTATGTTGCCATGGTTAGGCACCAGGAAAGGAAGACGACGGTACTTATAGCTATGTAGACACCAGGAAGATGTAAAATTGTTAGAGTATTAGAGTAAGTATAATACAATTTTCCATTTTTCTGGCAGCAAGACTAAAGCCAAGTTCACACATGCAGCAAAAGGGATGGTAAAAACAGGCAGTTGATAGCCTACCTACAAATTAAAATGTTGGTCGCTCAGGTCAATACACATCTCCGCAGTTGTGATGCTAGGTTTCGTGGGTGCTGCAAATTTAACTCAGTATGTCTCGTTTGGCAGGTGATGCTGCTTGCCAAACATGCCCATTAAAGTTAATGGTACCATGCCGCAACTGCGAGTCAAGTATTCTGCAAGCATGAAAAAAAGGGGTGTTAGGCTCCATTCACACATGAACGGTACACGCAAAAATGCGCTAAACATAGAAAACAATGCATTCCAATGTGCATTGTTCAGACTATTGCAGCATCTGAGAAATTTCCACCTGTCTCAGTCAATTTTTATAGACCTGAGTGGCAACCCATGACAGGAATCGGCCAAACCTTGAGCCGTGTATGGCTACCATTACAGGATGTGAGGTTAGCGACTGATGTGTAGACTGTGTAAAGTCAGGCACTGATGAGTCTCATACACATCCTACTACAACTTTATGCCTTTTTAGCCTTCTGAGAATGTTATTATTTTACCTGCCCAATCTCTTTTAACTCTCACCTTTTTAAACATCATCAACACTAACCATTTTATGAATGCCACAGGCTTTCAAAATAGAGAAATACAACATTATTTATCTGCCCCGGGCTTCAGAAATCAGTGATAGCAGTAGAACTACAAGCTCCAGCATGTACTGCCAGCTAGAACACTGACATATAATTCCACAACAGACAGCCTGGCTTTCTGACTCACTGATCGGCTCTTGGGACTATCTGTACATGTGTACATTTTGTATATAGACCTGACATAATAATCAGGGTACATGGGGTCTGTAGGTTGGTGTCATGAGAACCTGAGTAGGAGTCTTGAGTCTTGCATACAACACTAGCTGCCCCGGCAGTAAATGGATCAAGAGCTCCTCCTATTGGAGGAACGTGTAAGTAATGGTTGTATCTATTGTATTTTGCCAATGCAATTTTAGTTTATATGTGGAAGCTTCAATCTTAATGTGTGTGTTTATTGTTATTATGTTATGTTTATGTGACATTTTTGTATACGAGATGCAAAACAAAGCATATGTTGCAGAATAAAGGCTTAAGATATTCAGTTTTAAGGATGTAGGCATTCATGTTTTTCAATAATGTATATAAACTTTCTCATTGTTATCTTTTTTATAAATGTGACATAGGAGTCATTTGACAGTTTTGATCCACCAAAATGCATACCTCCCAACTTTCTGAAATGGGAATGAGTGACATATTTTATCACAAATAGGGAAATAAACTCTTAATAGTAAAACATTAACCAATTGCCTTTCCGCCCGTTGAACGGCTGACAGCTCCCAGCGGGTTCACGTAAATGTACGTCTTTTTTTTTTTTAAGCTCACGCGCACACCCTAGCGCGCGCACGAGCAAGCAAGTTTAAACACAATGAGGGGGATTTATCAAAACTGGAGCAGACAAAAACTGGAGCAGCTGTGCATGGCAACCAATCAGCTTCTCTGTTTCATTTTCAAAGCTTAACTGAACAAACTGAAGAAAGAAGCTTATTGGTTGCCATGGGCAACTGCTCCAGATTTTGTCTGCTCCAGTTTTGATAAATTCCCTCCACTGTCCTTTGGACAATGTAGTTTAAACAACTTGGTGCAGAGCCATACTGCCATATGTAAATAAACCGTGATATCCTGAAGCAGTTAAAACAAGGCTGTTTTAGGCTGTAGGCGGCTATAGAGCTTCCAGATCGCTTTTACGGTGCCAGGGAGTGAAGTGCGGCTCTGTGTCCCCCTCCTCTTCTGCTGGTGCTGCCGCCAGCTATCCCAGGCTCCGCTGTCCCCTGTGCAGTCTTGGGCCCCGCATGGTGGGTCTGTCCATTTAGATCAGAAGGAGATCAGCACACTTCAAGCAGCTGATCACACCCCCCGCTGTTTTCTACAGGACCTCTGCATTCAGAAAATATATCATTGTTTGGGGTTTTTAAGTTGTTTTCCAGACAAAACTTTAGATTTGATCATGTTTGTGCAAAAATTAAGACATTGCTCCGGACAGCAAGTAGTTCATGGGGAGAACTGTCATCATGTGTAAATACAGTAGTTCATCTGGAAAGATTTCGATGTGATTAAACTGGCTCACCGTAACTGCCTCATTGTGGCGAGAATGAGAGAGGAACTGTTGTGCTGAATCAGCGAAAAGTCTACCATCTTCTACACCAGACCCGCATAAATTACATCAGCAGTTAAAGGAGAACTATGGGGTCGGGGCTTTTCCCCATAGTTCTCCTAAGGGTCATGGTAGAACACAAACTAGCGTTCTCCCGTGACCCAAAGCTCAGTATACCGCGACCTACAGCTCGCGGTATACTGAGACGCCGGAACGGATCCCATCATTGCTGTCGAGATCCACCCAGCTGAGTGACAGTCACGGCTCTCTGCAGGGATAGATCGAGAAGTGAGCGAGCGACAGCATGTATTCGCTCACTTCCCAATCTACTGAGCCGACCTGTGACAGTTTCATTGTCACAGGTCGGCTCAGATTATGAGGCTGAGTGAAAATCACTCGCCTCATAATTCTCCTTTTTACTCCATGTATCGGTTTCTGTCAAATAATCATAAGTAACACTGAGTCCTTTTTTTTTCTGTGCCTGAGATTTTGGCAAAAGTTGGGAAACTTTGGCCAACTTTTTAATTTTGGCAAAATGCATTGGGAATGGGAAAGGCCAAATTTATATAG
>NW_017306463.1:1216128-1249289 GCF_000935625.1 Nanorana parkeri
GTAAGGGAGGGCTATAACCCTGTCAGCTTTTTTACCATCTGTATCCTTTGGGGAGATTTTCCTTTACTCCCTGTTGGATAGCCACTACAGGAAATGAGAGGAAATGCCTCCAAAGTAAGGAAAATCCCTGGTGGTTAGCGGGGTCACCAAAACTAATGTCCCCAGTTAAATAATTTCCATATATCCCTTGTGACGGACTCCCGGATACCTCAAATACATATCTCCGTCTTAAGGCTGTCCCTGAGTACTGGAACCAGAAGCAAGTGAATATAGCATGGGCTTACCTCAAGAATCAGACAACACTGACTTTGGAGTAGAAACATGAACTGGTTTATTGAAGAAAGCACACAGAGCTTATACCTCACAGAATCAGATAAGAGTTCAGTGTGTTACATTGAACAATCCCCCTGCCCTAGACAGCCGGGTGCCGCATTGGAATTCCTTAAGTCAAATAGTGAACCTAATGAATGTCCTTAATTAGATAAGGAGTAGAGACACAAATCACCAGCACTCAATGATATCATCAAACATGTCCATTTAATTGGACAAAACGTCACAGTAATAGCGAGCCAACGTTTCGGAACCACACAGGGTCCCTTCCTCAGGGCAGAAAAGCTTGTCACGTTTTTCTGCCCTGAGGAAGGGACCCTGTGTGGTTCCGAAACGTTGGCTTGCTGTTACTGTGACGTTTTGTCCAATTAAATGGACATGGTTGATGATATCATTGAGTGCTGGTGATTTGTGTCTCTACTCTGTGTCTGCACGGCGCCATCCGTGGTTGTCCCTGCGAGCACCATTTTCTACATAGGTCTGGATTGCTGCAAGGTGTGCAGAATGCTTCCCCATCTACCTACTTACTTAGATAAGAGCTTGATCCCATCATCCCAAACAATAGAGACTACAGACAGCCTTCTGCCTTCACAAAATTACGTTTAGCAGAGATGGTATTCAAACAAGATGGAAGCCCGGATGGTTCAAATCAAGTCAAATAGTGAAAAGCTCTCTCTCTAGATAAAACATTAAACAGGAAAACACACACAGCAAACAAAGTTCTCTGGGGTAATAAATCTCTGCAGCCCTAGGTCC
Organism: Nanorana parkeri; assembly: GCF_000935625.1. Taxonomy (NCBI): domain Eukaryota; kingdom Metazoa; phylum Chordata; class Amphibia; order Anura; family Dicroglossidae; genus Nanorana; species Nanorana parkeri. The sequence continues at coordinate 1,217,215 of NW_017306463.1, forward strand.
GTAGTCAGTAGGAAGGAGGCTAGCCCTCAAGCTCCTCCAGCAGGCCCAGTGACGGTTCAATCCGTCACATCCCTGTTCTGGTGACAACCCAAAATTGGGATTTTCTTTCACTTTAGGTAATAATGGTCACCAGGGGGGAAAAAAGAGGGTGAATCTCCCTAACGGGGACTCAGATAGCAATAAAAGCCTGGAATGGGTTCTAATCCCCCTCCAATCAATCCCAAACTAAAAAAGTTGTGGTCAGTTTCCCTTTAAGGTGGTTTTAAATGGTGAAATTGGCTTTAAAGTGGCTGATGAGAGTTATAGATGTTCTTTGAAACTATCCTGGACTTGTTCTGGTGGCAGAGTGGAGTGACTGGATGAGGCTTTGACGTTCTTTGTGTAAAGTTTCACTTTATATATAAAATGTATGTCCACTGAATGCTCTACCCCACCACAATGTCAATGTTTTTCCATAATTAAGAGGGGGATACAGAGAGGAAAGGGGAGGTGGGGGGGATAGGGAGAGGAGGGAAATATAGTAGAAGAGATAATGAGGGAGGGGGGAGAAGGAGCTAAAGGAGGAGAGAGAGAGAGAGAGAGAGATATATATATATAGAGGGAGCAGGAGAGGAAGAGTGCAAGAGTGCAGGAGCGTGAAGGGGATAAGAGGGAGGGGGGAAGAAAGAGAGACATGGATAGACAGATATCCATAACAAGAAAGGTTAGTCTTCTGTATGAGGTGTTGTGAGGCTTTCAATGCTTTATTTTCTCTTCTTTTATTCACAAGGTGTCTGCACTATGATTTCACCTCTCACGCCACATCTTATCGCAAACGTGTCATACGAGAAACCTCTTTGCCAGCAGTCAGAGCGTCACCATGGCAGCCAGGCGACTCACATTTTAAGTAGGAGGTGGGTAAGAGCCACGTGTATCTGATGACACAGTGCAGTGACTCCATCCCCTTCTTAGAAGCGAGGGGTTCATGCCAGGTCACATGACACGACCCAGTGACTCCACCCCCTCCCTGGCCGCGCGGGTCTCCTTCCAGGTCACATGACGTGCTGAGTGATGCCTTTCCATTGCCATAGCAACTCCTAACGGCAGCACCCTTTCTCTGATTGGTTGTTTTATCTCACGTTGAACCATTCGGTGCTTTGATTGCTTGGGTGTCTTACTACATTCCGGAAGCAAAACTTCAGCTGGCGACTAGGTCGGCGCTGGACGGGTGAGTAGGATAGCTTTGTGTATGTTGGTGTGTGGTGAAACTCTGGGTAGTCAGGGCGCAGCAGTGTGAATGATGGGATGGTACAGCAGCCATTGCTCCCCTTTACCTTTCATAGCTGGCAGTTTCTCCTCACATCCACACTTCCCTCACCAGTCCATATTCTAGTGTTGGCTGAATGTAGGTCATACTTAAAGCCTAACTGCACACATACAATACATATGAGGGAGCTGTTCTAGCTGCCGAAGGATTTGTATTTGTGTCCAACCAGTCCTGAGATTTACATAGCTCTGCCATACAGCACAGCCCTCCACATCCTGTGATTGAACCGTGAAAGCAGAAGCAGCAGACTGATGAGATTGTCTTTCTGTCCGACCCCTTTCCATTGGCATTCTGATGAGGTCCACCTGTTTGTTTTTGAGGCAGACCTGATCGGAAGCTTAAAGGCGAACTATGGGGTCAGGGCTTTTCCACATAGTTCTCCTAAGGGTAACAGGAGGACACAAACTAGCGTCATCCCATCACCCAAAGCTCAGTATACTGCGAGCTACAGTCTGGATCCACCCAGCTGGCTCTGCCTATCTAGAGGCAGAGCCAGCTATACCCGCCCCCTCCCGTCCGTTCCGCCAGTCAGCGCTGGAGGATCGGGTGGGGGTGGGGGGATCCCTGCAGGGAGCTGTGAGTGACAGTCAAGGCTAGAGCTGCAACAGTTAATCGATTAAGTCGATTAAAATCGACGATTGAAAACGTTGGCAACGTTTTCGATCGTCGATTCGTCGGCTATCGATTGCTTAGCCTGTACGGGGCTCCATCCCCCCTATTGCTGCATTCCTCTATAGCTGCTGGTATTCTGCATTGCGCCGCTGTATAATGTACTATATTGCACACCACACTTTTTTTTTTACTTCCACCGTGCCAAGCTTGCTCCCGTGATGGACTACAATCTCAATAGAAACTAGTAGTCCATCACTTGAGCCTTTTTTTTTTTTTTTTTTATCCGATTAACCGATTAAACGAACTTAATAATCGGCCAACTAATTTATTATGAAAATAATCGTTAGCTGCAGCCCTAGTCAAGGCTCTCTGCAGGGATAGATCGAGAAGTGAGCGAGCGACGATCTATGGAGCCGACCTGTGACAGTTTCATTGTCACAGGTCGCCTAGAACTATGAGGCTGAGTGATTTTCGCTCGCCTCATAGTTCTCTTTTAATGTTAGTCTATGGGCAGTCAGATGTAAGCACAGTTCAAAAAACATACACACCCATCGTACTCCTGACCGGATAGAAAACTCTAATTGTAGGGTGGGTGCTGAAATGACCGCGGATGCCTCCGCAAAATAAGTCCACAAAATACAAAAAAGGTCACAAGCACTCCAGCATGTAGAAAAGTCAATGTTTATTGACTTCATTGGTGTCATCATCAGAGCGACGGTTGGGAAACAGCAAAGTCTCTTCCTCACGTGAAACAGACGTCTGTTTTGCCTGAGGAAGGGACTTTGCTGTTTCCGAACCGTCGCTCTGATGATGCAACGCATGCGAAGTCAATAAACATTGACTTTTCTACATGCTGGAGTGCTTGTGACCTTTTTTGTATTTTGTCAGATGTAAGCAGCACGCTCACAGCAGCTTCCGGTCATTGTTTACAATTGGTTTACATATCCCAACCATGTAGTTACTGTGATAGCCAATCACAGTGATCGCATGACCTGGAAACAGATGTAATGCCTTTGAGGCAGCTCCCACTAGGTGGAAAGTCACAGTTACAGATTGTTTTCATTAAAAAGCCTGTCCCCTGCCTGTCCCCTGCCAGCATGCTACAGAGAGTGCCCTTGCTTTCTGTAAGGGGTCTCTGCAGAGATCTGATACCTCCCCTGCTGAGTCACACATCTAGCTCTGCAATCACAATGATCATGCTACCTGATAATTGGAGAGCTACGGCTCTGACTCGGCAAGACAGTACACACATTTTGCATAATAAACATGGCAACCTGTAACAAGCATTTATTAATTTGCTCAACTTTCCTCTTTACAGGATTGACAGTTTGAATAAATCTAACATGGATGACCTCGAGGAAGAGAATTTCTCTCTGTCAGTGTAAGGAACTGTGATAAGCCAACACGTTTTACTACTTTGTTTTGTCTTCTGAGAAATTAATTCAGTCATTTCATAAATATATTTGGTCTGTGGCACACTTAAGGCCGTGACACACTGCACGCGAACCAGGGGCGCGCTGCCTTTGCGAGCAGTGTGTCATGTAATTTTCTGCTCGGCACCTCAGCTTGCGAGAGCTCGCGAAGCTGAGCGTGCCGAGATGAACAATTTCAACCAATCGGGTCGCGCGTATAAACCAGCGTGTCGCGATGCGACAGCTGGCAGGTTGTTACGGACGAGCCGATTGGCTGAAGGTGCTGTCAATCATCTGACTGCACTCAGCTCACACACTGCACGCAAAGCTCCGTGCCTGATAGCTTTGCTTCGCTCTGCACGGCTTCGCGTGCAGTGTGTCACGGCCTTAAGACTTTTTCACACACATCCTACCACATGAAATTTTGTACCAAAAGTATGGCTTGTCCTTTGAGGAGGAACCTGTGTGCAGAGGCACTTGTGTGTGGGATGACGGGGCCCCATTTGTACCAGAGGTGGGGATTGCCTGACCGGACAGTATGATACAAGTTTGTTATCTGTATAGTCATCAGGTTTGATGTCTAGCACGAGTACTTCCTGTATCAGGAAGCCGGGCAGCGTGTCATTACACGCTGCCCGGTTTCCTGATTGGCTGGGAAGCGGCTCCATGCTCTCGTCACTTGTGATGAGAGAGCATGGAGCCGACTTCCCGGCCAATCAGGAAGCCGGGGAGCAATGCAGCTCTAGTACTCGTACTCGGTACCAAAGTACCGGTATCGGTGCATCCCTAGTTATACACTTCAATTACATACGTGCAACATCTGCAATGTGTCCTAAGTGTGCAAGAGAGCTCTGTGTGATGGACTGTTGGGGTACACTCTTCCCCCCTCCTTATACAGCCTCCTGTATGCAACAGATTGGGTGCACTGTGTATAGATTGCAGTGGTAGGTATCCTCTAAGGACAACTTGTCACTGCACTCACACCACTCTTTGAAAAGCAGTTACAGAGTTCAGATGTAAATGATCCCCTATAGCTGAAACACTAATCTTATTCATCCATTTTTCTGTGCAGGTCATCCCCCAAGGATGCTGAATTTGATCGGGTGGTGGGGCATTTGGAAGATATCATAATGGGCAAGTATTTATTTTTTTTCCCCCAAAAAGAGATCAAGGGAACGCATGTAGAAATGAAGAGATTTTGTCCATTCAGAGCACAGTATTGGCGTCTCTAGAAAGGACAACTCCCCACACGTTTATACTCACCTTCCCTACCGCTCTGTTCCTTATCCACAGCCAGGAGTCCATACCCTGTGAAAGCTCTGTGTCAAACCTTGCATGAGGTAATGATGTTCACCCATCCACCATGTGAAAATGTTTCGGCCTGAAAATTGGCTGCTCAGGTCTGAGCTCTACATCCTGGGAGAAAGTCAGATGCTTCTCCATATCTGAAACCACAGAGTGTATCCTGAGGGCTTCAATAGTGAAAGAATGCGATGGAGGAGAGTATTTGTGTGGGGAAATGGCTTTCAAGAGAACCTGTCACTTTACCCTGAATGTTATACTAAGGGACATATTTGTAGTAAACAATTTGGAGACAAAAAGTGAAAATGTCAGTGTTTTATACTCAACATCTGTCTTTGTTCCTTTTTTGTCTTGAAACGAGGAAACTGTGCAGTTACTTCTATTAAAGAACCCCCTGCCCTCAGCCTACCCATCCCAATCCTTACTAACTGTATTCCATCCAGTGAGATATCGCTGACTAAATCTCCTGGATGCTTGCAAATATGTTCTACAATCCCATCAATTCCTATCAACTTCACATTGAGCTTATACTTTACAATCCTGTTCATTTCTATGAATTTCTGAGTTTGTGCATTGGCCTAGACAAAAAAGTTTTAACATGCGGCCAGGTGATCTAGGCTGGAGGTAGAGAGGGGAGATAGGAGACTGCGAACCTGAAACCGATGAGTTACTGTACCAGGAAATACCTTTTTCACTTGCCTGGCTTTGCAGTGTGGCAGAGATGTGTTAATCGCAAATCTGGCTGTACAGAGTTACAAATACTCTGGAAAGTAAATCCACAGATGTCTATATTCCAGCTGTGTATCCCTATGTCTAGACAGTCGCTTTAATAGTTGCTAGTTTTCGTTATTTTCTGAATGGCTCTAAATCTGTAAAATACAGGCCAAGTGTTCCCAGTTGTGAGCGCCACCCTCTGTAATTCTCAGAGAAGAAGACATTGCATGGCTCAGCCCCATGGGACAAGTCTTGGGACACTGAACAGAATCATGACCCCTGCCTAGAAGCACTGGGAAAAGCTTAATGATTGTTGGTGCAATAAATGTTGCCATAGTCCCAGAGTCTTGTGGGTAGTATTGGCTTCTCACTGGCTGATGTTACTTCCCAGGGATGATTTTTAAACTTCTCACATTTGTTGTTTCTTATCAGATGACGAGTTTCAGGTGCTACAGCGAAATTTTATGGAGAAGTATTATCAAGAGTTTGAAGACACAGAAGAAAATAAGCTAACATACACCCCAATCTTTAACGAATATGTAAGTTGATCATCTCTTGGTGCTTCTGCTATGTATTTACATATCACTTCAGATTGCCAGGCACTGCACAGCTGAGGCCTGTTTCCTTTTAAGGCGAGAACTATGAGGTGAGTGAAAATCACTCATCCTCATAGTTCGAGCCGACCTGTGACAAAGAAGTTGTCACAGGTTGGCTCAATAGATCGGGAAGTGAGCGAACACATACCGTCGCTCGATCAATTTCCGATCATCTCCCTGCAGGGAGCGGGGACTGACATTCACCGCTCCCTGCAGGGATTCCCCCCCCCGCTCCGATCCTCCAGCGCTGACTGGAGGAACGGATGAGGGAGGGGGCAGGTACAGCTGGCTCTAGATGCAGCTGGGTGGATCTCGACAGTAATGTCTGGATCCGTCCCGGCTGTGTCGGCTGTAGCTCGCGATATACTGAGCTTTGGGTCACGGGAGGACGCTAGTATATGTCCTCCCATGACCCTATAGCTGAAACACTAAGAAAACTATGGGGAAAAAAACTTACCCCATGGTTCTCTTTTAATGAATTAGTACATTGTTCCATATCTGTGTAGAGCAGTCCATGGCAGTCAGTCAACTTTTAATTTATTCAAGTCACATAATTCAAGAGATTCATTTTCCATTGACTGCGTTGGTTAGCTTCACATCCAGTGCATTTTAAATTTTTTGGACTCTTTAATGGATGACTATAGTATCTCTTAAAGCTGAACTCTGGAAAGAAAGATGGATTTTAGAAATGGCACAAGTTTAATAAGTTAACTTTTAATAAAAAGAATGGTAGGAGGTGTATGACCGCTGCTTACTATAAAAATCATACCTTGATTGTGGGATACTTTAATACACCATGCACAAATCTGGCCTGCAGGGATGTGGCAGCGAAGGTCTCCAGTCACATTCCCTGTCCCCTCTTGCCCATGAACAAATAGCCTTGCTTTTCTTCACAGATTGCATGATGATCTGTGAATGGAGAGAAGTGGGCATATGACTAAATCTCCCCTCCTCCATTCACAGAATGCTTTGCACTCCCCATAAGCAGCCATATGCCCCACATAGATCTCAGATCAGACATTCATTGAAAGTCTGTAGTCATGTTCCATAGTCTGAAAGGACATGGGTTCTCAATTCCACTCCTGTGGACATATTTTCTGCTTGTGCATTACCACTTGGCCTGGCTCCCAAAGAAGAGAAAATGCCAACTACATCCTGGTGTAGGCCACAGTCTTTCAGACTAAATGATCATGTAAGTGCATAGGGCTTTGATGGGGAGCAGGGGTGGGCAAAGTGAGCCAGTCTCCAAGACCCGGTTTAAAAGTTGAAGGATAAGCCACCAGCACACCAGGGTCCACTTTATCTTCCCGAAATTTTATTAAGCTCCGATAAACATGGTATCACGTATAGATGCTATGTTTTGGAACCGCATATGGTCCCTTCATCAGGCAAGGGAAAGTTTGGCAACCAGTTGTCACACTTTCCTTTGCCTGATGAACCGAACCATATACGGTTCTGAAATGTTGCATCTATATGTGATACCACGTTTATCTGAGCTTAATAAATTGCGGGAAGATATAGTGAAAATCTATGCGGCGCCATCCACTGCTACTTCAGCACCCGCTAAAGCATTGTGAATGGGATTCCGGTAAGGAGTGCGATGGGATCATTTCTTATTCAGATTTAAAAGTTGAATCATTTAAATAGCTAAGACATTTCCCATAACTCCTTCCCTTGCTAGTACAATCATCACAGTCTCTAGAGAGCTAAACACCCAGCTTTGATCATCTGAAGAGGAAGAAAGTTGCTTTGTTTGTGAGTCTTGGTTCAGGTTCATATGAATCTGTGATTCTTAATATATCTTTGTGTGAATTTTTAGATTTGCTTATTGGAGACATTTATTGAAGAGCAATTACTGAAGCGGATTCCAACTTTCAATATGAGTGCATTCATCTCTTCCTTACAGTAAGTACTCCAGTGGTTTTATTAAAGAATGTGTGTTAAATAGGATGCACTGAACCCAACAATCTTTGCAAACAAGTTCAAATAATATGCCAGTTTGTTCTAGCCCATTAATATTAGGGATGCACCGATATTGGTATTTCGGTATCGAGTACGAGCACTGATATTTTCTTTTTCGGTACTCGCCAATACAGAGTACGGGAAGTCCCATTCAGGAAGCCAGGCGGCGTGTAATGACTTGCCACCTTGCTTCCTGATTAGCCGGGAAACTGGGCAGCGTGTAAAGACTCGCCACCCGGCTTCCCGATTTAGCAGGGGAGCCGTCCCCATACTTCTTGTCACTAGGTGACGAGAAAGCATGGAGCCGGCTTTCTGACCAATCAGGAAGCCGGGCGCTGTGTAATGACGTGGCGCTCAGCATCCTGATTGGTCGGAAGCTGCCTCATGACGAGGGAGAATGGAGCCGGATTCCCGTCCAATCAGGAAGCCGGGCAGCGTGTTTGTGACGTGCTGCCCGGCTTCCTGAAACCAAAAGTATCGGGCTAGGCATCGGAGCAATTGGGCGATTACGAGTACTCGCCCCCAAAAAAATTGCCACCAGTACCGATACTAGTATCGGTGCATCCCTAATGAATAACATCGTGTGTACCATACCTGCGGTTAATCAGTGTTGTTTTTAATATTTCAAAATGTAAAGGAGTGCTCCAGACTAAGGCACTTAAAGTATATGTAAATACAAAATGTTTAATTTTATTTTTTTGATGTAGTAGGGAAGCATTAAATAATATTAGGGCTGCGGAAATTAATGATTAATCGTTAATTTTTTTTGATCGATCAAAATTATTTTGATCGGTACTCACCCCTCCGCCGGCTTCCGGGAGTTCCTCGGAGATCCGGTGACGTCACGGACATCGACGTCACCGGACTCCTTCCCCCCTTCCCTAAGTGGCTCTGTCGGCTAACGAAGGGAAGGGGGGAGGAGTCCGGTGACGTCTATGTCCGTGACGGCTAACGAAGGGAAGGGGGGAGGAGTCCGGTGATGTCGATGTCCGTGACGTCACCGGACTCCTCCCCCTTCCCTTCATTAGCCGACGTAGCCTGAGGCCCCACCTGTTATTCCACATGCCTCACCAGTCAGGCCTCTTCCTCTGGCTATCTCTGAGGTTACCTTCATTAATGCTTACGATGTGGATAATCTAGGCATCATCTCCAAGTGCAAATTGGATAATTTGCCACCACATATCCCAATGACTGCACCATCAATGTGTCTAGAGGATGGCTTTCTCTCCCAGAGACCAAGGCCATGTCTGAATACCTCACTAAGAGTCTCCAAAAAGGCTTTATCTGCAAGTCTACTTCTTCTGCTGGGGCTGGGTTCTCCTTCAAAGAGAGAACCCAGCCCCAGTTTACAAACTTCAATCAGCCTGTGTGCTGTCCTTATTGGCACACAGGCTGATTGAAGTTTGTAAACTGATGTATCCTTGAACTACTCATTTATGCTTCTAATCGATCTACCATTGTGAATACCTTTGCACTCTATTTTGCTATTTTTAAACAATAAAGAACCATCTGCACTAGGGTGGGCGCCCTTCTCTTTCTTTTTGTCTTCCAGTTATACAGTTCCCTTGGCTGTATAATAATGGCTTATAAATCGAAATTAATCGATGTAAAAAAATTTCGATTGATCGAACACAAAAATTTTAATCATTACCAGCCCTAAATAATATAGATATATATCTATATCTATATATCTCATACATACACACTCACAGGACGTAAGAGGAAATCTCTGGCAAGTGAGGAGAAATCCCCTCTGAGGCAATCACCACTAGAGGTGTCCCCACTGCAAGTTTTTGCCTCTATTCAGGTTCTGGTGGCAACTCTAAAATGTACGATTTCCCATTAGTTCCTGTCCCCCTGACGACAATGGTCACCGGAACAAATTGAAAGGAGAAATCTTTCCAGCAGGATGCAAACATCACTGATGATTTAAAAAAATAAAATAAATAAAAACAATGGCTTTAGATAACTTTTTAATAATAACGTATATTGCCTTCAAGTTTACACCTTTTGATTTGCTGTACTGAATAATATGAAGATCAGGGAGTGTAGCTGACTTGCACTTTACTGTCCCTTGGCAGCAGATATATCTTTCACCTCACTTACCGGGACTTCTGTTTCAAACAAACACCGATCAGTATGGGTGACCTAAATCCCAGGTTGCTGTAACCAGCAAGTTTTGAAATTTTCTGGTAGTGTTGAATTGAGTCTCTGCCTCCTGTTCTTATGGGCCATCACTATAATGGGGAGCATTACTAATCAGTAAGAACAAATATGTGGTGGGAGGGATAGAACCTAGAACACAACATTGCCAGGTAGTGCCAGAACTTTTCACTGGCTGAAGAAGAATGCATCTAATAAACTGTGTGCAGGCAACATTTGGGTGCTTGTGTTGTGGTGCAGGAGCCTTTTAATACCGTCTGGGTGCTGATGGGGGTCACTTCAATGGTAAACCTGTGATTGAAGAAATATGTAGGCTGCCATTGGTGACCTGCTTTGGAAATGTCTAGCTGCCAGACTGTCTCTGGCTTCTGTGCTTTCAGACAAGATTAAATGCAGTAAAGTCTGCACATTTTGTTCTGGGTCATTGACTTGGAATGTTAGTTATTTTCTTAACGCAACAACCAGGAAGCGGCTAGCATTTTCAAAGGGAGAAATTTAGCAGCGACAGCCTCTGCGGTTTCTTTGTTTTTATTTTTATTGTGATCTTCCTCAGAATAGGCTTCCACAGATGTGCTAAAAATGTGTTGGGAACTTAGAAATGAAAACTGAAAATAATTTAACTACAAAGACCAGAGGCAAAGTTAAAGCGGATCTTTACACTCAAAAGTCCAATTCTATCAATGCATCCCTCTCTGTATGATGAATAATAATAACATAGACATGCTGTGATTCTGAAATACTTACACTTGCAGAGCATTCACTTCCTGCTTTGAAAGGGCAAAATGAATTCAGTTTGCCAACACAATGCACACTGGGATTGCCTTGTCATCTGCAGAGCATTGCTGGGAAATCTCATCTGGAATCTCAGGAGATCTCAGGAAAAGGCATTTTCCTCCCCTGAGATGATAGGCATGGTCACATGTCCTAGTCACATGTGCCAGAAATCCAGGAAGTAGTAGGAGAGCTAGTAACCTGCCCTTAGTAAACATGGCCACTGTCAGAAGACTTGGGAAGAAAAGAGAAATAAGGTATGCAAAGAATACAGAGCCGGCAATTATCTAGAAGTATAATGTTTGTAGGTTGTCATTACTAAACATTTCTAAAGGTGTGTTTGTTGTTATTTGAAAGATTTGGGTAAAGGTCCGCTATAAGCGTGTACAAAGTCCAGCCTGACTTGAATATAACCAGAGCCCGGACAACAACGGAACCAAATCACAGCCATTCTAGACCGATATACAGTATTCTGCATGAGACACTAGCTAAGGGATGTGGTTTACCAAGTTTTAGCCCTTTAGGCGTTTTAGCTGTGAATTACTTCTGCTGTAATCCCAAAGGCAGTTGTTGGGGTTTGGGCTATAAGTGTTATAATACTGACAACCTCTTCAGTGGATTACTATTGCCTTTAGTTCATGCCCGTACTGTATCTTCCAGAAGTGACATCAAATGCTGTTTTATAATGTGATGCTAAATACTGTGATTTCTATTGCAGATCTCATCAACAGGAAATGGCTGGAGACATATTTGATATATTACTCACTTTCACCGACTTTCTGGCATTCAAAGAAATGTTTCTTGATTACAAAGCTGTAAGTATGAAAATGAATGTGCTGTGTTATAAGAACTAGAACAAGAGAGAATAGGGGCGTGTGCAGGAGCCACTCGGATATTTCAGTTTCTTGCCTGCCCAATAAAAATTGGGTTCTGTCTGGCATGGGCAATACAGACACTTACTTTGAATAAAGTAGCACCATTGTGTCTATATAACATGGATTGATATACGCCATGACTTTTAGTCTGTAAACTTGTCTATGATGAGATAAGAATCAAATATTTTCATTAACATTAAGCTTTAATATGTGACCAGAGTTTTCCCAAGAGTAAAAAGATTCTACAGTCCACTATTCTGTTATTGTTTGTATAGCCAAACCTTTTTGAATTGGTTTCGGTTATAATACATGCATAAGAGGAGTTAGATCTCCTAATATTAATGCCCAGTGTTGTGAATTACCATCTCATTAAAGGAGAACTATGGAGTAAGTGTTTTTCCTATATACTAGCTTCCTCCCGTCACCCTAAGCTCAGTATACCGCGAGCTACGGCTCGTGGTATACTGAGACCGCCGCAGCCGGGACAGATCCTGACATTACTGTCGCGATCCACCCAGCTGCGTGAGTGACAGCTGGCTCTGCCTATCTAGAGGCAGAGCCAGCTGTGCCCGCCCCCTCCCCCGTCCGTTCCGCAAGTCAGCGCTGAAGGATCGGAGCTGGGAGGGGGGAAAACCCTGCAGGGAGCCATGGCTGACAGTCACGGCTCTCGGCAGGAACATGATCGAGACGTGAGCGAGCGACGGTATGTGTTCGCTCCCTTCCCGATCTATTGAGCCGACGTGTGACAGTTTCATTGTCTCATGTCGGCTCAAACTAGGAGGCGGAGTGAAAATCACTCACCTCATAGTTCTCCTTGAAGTAAGCTGAATTGCTTCGGTGAGACTGCTTACTCATACCAAAGCACCCCCAAAAAAGAGAGTCCTGAGGGAAGTCCGAGCATGAAACAGTAAGGGCGTCACACTAATAGTGATGAGTCCAACTTTTTTGTTTGTTTTTCTTTATTGTTCGATATAGAGATAGATATATTTATTCCTCAGGGCTTATATATATTATGTAACTGCAGAAGTACCTGGACTGGCACTGGGGTATGAAAATAATTATTTTCAAAATCAGAGTCCAGATTCCCCCCAGGTGAACCATGTACTGCTCTGTTGATCTCCAGATTAACACTCCAGTAAACATCTGGAATTGTTCAGAATGGGTACGAAGTGAGCAGAACTCCCCTCTGACAGTTGCCCCTAGAGCGGGTGTCCTTTTTTGGATAATTTTTTTCCATGTCTCTTGTTCTGGGGGCATTTCATTTTTCATTTCCCTTCACTTTCTCAAGGACAATGGTCACCAGGACAAATAAAGGGGTAGATATAACCATTCCCTACACTAACCAAAAATGTAAAAATATATATAATTTGCAGTATAAATAACCTGAGGCAAAATGTCTTGCCGAGGGTTTAAAGGAGAACTATGGGGTTAAGGCTTTTCCCCATAGGCTCAGTATACCGCAAGCTGTAGCTCGCGGTATACTGAGACGCCGCAGCTGAAGCGGATCCCGACAATTATGCCGGGATCCGCCCAGCTGCGTGACTGACAGCTGGCTCTGCCTATCTAGAGGCAGAGCCAGCTGTACCCTCCCCCGTCCGTTCCGCCAGTGAGCAATGGCGGATCGGAGCGGGGAGGGGGGAATCCACCCCCTGTCACGGCAGAGAGCCGTGACAGGATCGAGAGGTGAGCAAACGCCGGTATGTGTTCGCTCACTTCCCGATCTACTGAGCCGACCTGTGACAGTCTCATTGTCACAGGTCGACTAGAACTATGAGGTGAGTGAAAAGCACTCACCTCATAGTTCTCCTTTTATTGCTGTTCATGTAGCAACCTGTTCCGAATTAAGTTTACACTTGCAGGTCTATTCACAAAAGGGTGAAGAGTGTGGAGAAGGCAGGAGAAGTGAACAATCTAGGACAACATAGCTGATTGGGAAAAATTCTCCACTTCAGCTCACTTTCCAGTTCAGCTATGTTGTCCTAGATCGTTTACTTCTCCGGCCTTCTCCAAACTATTCACCCTTTTGTGAAATAACCCTCTAGGTGTTGTTTTTAAAATCCACATGGCTCTTCTTCTGACAAATTATTTTCCAGTTGACTTTCTGTCCATACATCCATGTCATTATTGAAGACATGTTGGAGGCTCCTTCATAGTCAATGGACGCAAGTTGAACATGCAGCCATCAGCATGTCAGTCTGCAATCCAAATCCGGAGCGAGCACCCTTAGGCCTGATTCATACTGAGCATTTTGTAGCGCTTTGTCTGCCCGAAAAAACGTTCAAAAAATCGCATTCATTTCTATGGCCCTGTTCACACCTGAGCATTTTGTCGCAATAAGCAAAACACCAGTCACTGGACAAAAAGTACAGGAGCTTTTGGGGGGGCATATTACAGCTCGTTTTTGCCCCATAGACTCAATAGGAAACGCTTAAAAACGCACGTTTGCTGCGCGATATTTATGCGCATTTGCTTATTAACAGCTACAACCTGCTGACAAAAACGCGCAATTTGATTTATGTGCATAAAACATCAAAACGTGTGAAAACGCACATACACATGCATCAGAAACGCACAAAAACGCTGTCGCCTAGGTGTGCTAAAATAAAGGGAAAATGCCTTCTAAAAGAAAACGATTGCAGCCACCACATCTAAGGATTGGAAAGCTGCACTTTATTACGTGTTTGTTCTTGGGTTTGGAGACCTTTTCCCCATAACCAGCATAAGCCCAGATAGAGCTGAGAAGAGTAAAGACCCGAATCCTGCCCAAACCAGCATTCCTCATACTCGCATCTTCCTGGTAATACTTCTGAACTTTCATGTTTTACTTAAGGGCAGTTAAGCCATTTAGTCTTGTTGTGTAACACAATCCCCTGGATAGAAAAGGCTGAACATTAGAATAGGAGACAGTATATTGGTAGACCGTAGAATGGAATGAACCCATTTAACATCTTGTGTTCTGTTTTTTTACAGGAAAAGGAAGGCCGGGGTCTTGATTTAAGCAGCGGCTTAGTGGTGACACCTTTATTCCATTCGTCATTATCTTCTTCATAGAGACAATCGCAACTAGCAGTCTGTTTGTTCCTATTTTGTATCATTCTTCTACTCTCGTTCCTTGGCCTTTTCAGTGTATGCTTTGCCTCTTGTCAGAGTGGACTTCTCACTTTACAGCAAACCTGTGCTCAGAAAAATATGGAGGCAGCCATTACTAAGCAGTCATTCAGAAAATGCCATGTGTCTGATTGTCAGACCGTTCCTGTGGTTTCAATACTTCCGGAGTTATTTTTGCACTGACTGCATGCATGTTCCAGGTCAGCAACTTATTTATTTAAAGTGCAGGTAAAGCCAAAACCTTTTTTGTTTGTTTTGGACAGAGCATAGAAGGGTTTATTTTGTACTCTGTCATCCATTGGGGAGATGTCTCTTCACTTCCTGCCCGGAAGATATGGCATCCATTGGGGACATGTCCATTCACTTCCTGCCCGGAAGATATGGCATCCATTGGGGACATGTCCATTCACTTCCTGCCCGGAAGATATGGCATCCATTGGGGACATGTCCCTTCACTTCCTGTCCGGAAGGTATGGCATCCATTGGGGACGTGTCCCTTCACTTCCTGCCCTGAAGATATGGCATCCATTGGGGACATGCCCCTTCACTTCCTGCCTGGAAGATATGGCATCCGTTGGGGACATGTCCCTTCACTTCCTGTCCGGAAGATATGGCATCCATTGGGGACATGTCCCTTCACTTCCTGCCCGGAGGATATGGCATTCATTGGGGACATGTCCCTTCACTTCCTGCCCTGAAGATATGGCATCCATTGGGGGCATGTCCCTTCACTTCCTGCCCGGAAGATATGGCATCCATTGGGGACATGTCCCTTCACTTCCTGCCCGGAAGATATGGCATTAAGTGAAGTGTGATTCCTCTCTTATACAATTGTCACCGGAACAGATGTCCCCATTGGAGGAGGTTATAACCCTTATCTACTCTATCCCACAACAACAACAACAAAAAGTTTGGGCTTCCATACACTTTAAGGCAAAGGAACAGTCTTTTCAGATGGATGTCATCAATGCAAGCCTCCATATTTCTCTGACAGGTTTACTTTATTGCTGTGTGTTTTTAGTGTATTATCCAAGTGTAATGCACAGACATCTGATGCCAAGGTTGAGGCTGTCTGTGCTTGGAAGGGTAGGTTGGATTTTGTTCTGATAGACTGATGGGAAGAGAGAAAACATGGCTATATCAATGACATTGTCCTCTATATGCGCCTCCCTCTTTCTTCCTATTGGGACACCAGTGCCCGTGGCATGGAACTCCTCCGCCGCACAATGTCCTGATTGCACGCAAACAGCGTCAACAAAAGCTTTGATCTCCATAATACAGTTTTTATAGCTGGGGAGAAGTGTTTTATCTACTTCCCCCAACCTCTCCGCTACAGCATTACACCCACTGAAAGAGACCGGTCCACTCTAAAGGACCTGGCCCTCTTTTATAGGATTCTTTTATAAGAAGTATTAAAGTTGTCCTTTAGGGTGTTGGCCCTAAACAGACACACTCACTTCCCAAACCGGTTCTGTATCTTGATGTAGGAAATGTGCTACCTTTCATCTTACTGTTGAATCTGTATATATCTTCTACCTGACATTTCGTTTTACTATGTGCATCACATTTTTAAAGCTGACAGAATCCTCATGTAGTTTTATTTCTGCTTGTGAAATCTAACCTGTGTTGGGGATAAAAAGGTAATTGAGCAGTTAGTGTCTGTGAACCCCAACAAGGAACTTCTCTTTCATGATTCCTTTTGATCTGTTAAATATACCATTGAAAGTGTTTTATGAAATCTGTTTAGTAAGTGGAAAAACAAATACCTGTTGATCTTTCCAGAAATCTATTGTTCTGTGGACCATGTGGTCTTATTTCACGCGTTCTCAGCCCTGCCTAGCTCACTTCTGTGAAATACAGAACACCTCCCCTTTGTTGTGGAGACTAGGAGGGGGTTCTGTAGCCTAACATACCATCTAGGTTTACAAAACTGTTCTTCCCTCATTACAGTGGGTGAATAGTGTCACCTTAGGATAGGAAGTGTGTTCTTGGGAGGATCACTACGTGAGAAAAAAACCAATATGAATGCAGTCACCATATCTAGGAACTGGTAAGGTGCAATATATAGGGTTTAGGTACACTTGGAGAGGCCTGAGCTTACCTTATTTTCCAGAATACACCCAATGCTTCCAAACCCAAAGAGCTAAGTGTTGAAATCGCATCTTAAAGTCTGAGTACTTCTCCCTCAAAGCCGTTCACGGAACCTCTCTAAGGCACACAAAGGGGGAATTGATCAAAACTGGAGCAGACAAAATCTGGAGCCACTGTGCATGGCAACCAATCAGCTTCTCTCTTCAGTCTGTCCAGTTAAGATTTTAAATTGAAAGAGAGAAGCTGATTGGTTGCCATGCACAGCTGCTCCAGTTTTGATAAATTCCCTTCACAGTGTATGGAAGGTGTGCCAGGGCACCAACTTTAGAGATAAAACTGATATTGGCATATTGAGTGCCTGAGATTGGGGGCTGCCAGGGAACTCAGCCAGATAAAGGTATACAGGAACTGTCCTTCATACTTTACACCCAGCACTGGTTCACTTTAAGGTGTTGAACATACCAAAACCCTCTGCAAAATGTATTTTTGTTAACTGTTTAGAATTGGTTATGTGACTTAGCATGTAGAACATCTTGCTATGCATTAAAGTGACCCTGTAATTTATTCCAAGGCATAGCTATAACAGAACCCTATAAATGTTCACCTTTCCTACCACCTGCCCCTCTGAACTTTGCTCCATTTAGTAGAAATCCATTGCTGAAGAAGGATCAAGTCCTGGGTGCTTCAGGCAACGCTACATAAGACTAACCGGGCCGGTTTCAGAATTGTTTGCCAATGTTATGTTCTATTTTTATACAGTTTTACAGTAAAATAGAACTATGACTCCCCATTAAACTGTGTGTTGCCATAAGGCAGCCTATTCAAAGAAGCTGCCAAAGCGCCAGGACTGATGGAAAAAATGGTGACCAGCAGACCACAACATACCGTAGTGCACTGCATGTACATCAGAGGGCTATTGGGGTACCATTCAAAACAAAGGCATTTAAAGTGACACTAAACTCAAAGTACCTGAATGCATGTTTAAGATTTAACTTCTGTGAACAAAAATGTACCATATTTGTGTATCACTCGGCTGTAGATCCTCAAATCATCTCTGAATTGGTGCTGACACTGTCCTTCCTTCTGGAGGGGGGCTACTATTGTTCCCCATGGTCCCTGTGTGTGTTGTAAAGTAGACACCGCTCCAAGCTCGCTCCCGTGATGTACTTCAATCTCATGTTTAGTTTACTAATTTGTACTGAGATTGTAGTCCTGGGAGTGAGCTTGGAGCAGGGATCTCTCTCACACTCACACTCCAGAAGGCAGGACCGTGTCAGCCGTGATTATTTGAGGATTTATAGCTCAGTGATACACAAATAAGATGCAGGGGGGGAGGGGAATTTATCAGAATCTGGAGCTGCTGATGGCAACCAATCAGCATCTCTCTTCAGTTTGCTCACATAAGATTCAAAAATGAGACAGAGACGCTGATTGGCTGCAGTGCAAATCTGCTCCAGTTGCATTTTTAAGATTTAACATTGAATTTATTGTCACTGAACATGCTAATGCACGTTAGCACAATACATTTGATTGAGCACAAATCGCTCAGGCTTTGGCTGGCTACAGAATGACGGGAGTCCTTGAGAAATCTGTAATATGATGGGGAGTCAATGTTACCGTTTGTTGTACAGTGTATGTTCTCTGTTCTTGCACTAGGCTATGTATTTTGTATGTAAATTGTTTGTGCAGCCACACCAACACGTGAAGTGACCTGGTGCAGTCTTATAAGCTGTTTTTTTTTGTCTGTCTGTGGCATTTGGTGTTAGACCTATACCCAACTCCCCTCAAAATTGAATATTACAATTGCCCTTACTTTTTGTTTCACAAATCCTTTTAGCCCTCACAGCCCTAGGTGAGAATTGCGTTCCATTTGCCCACGCAGCAGCACATGTGCCACACGGCTGCCTCCTGGATACCTAGAGGCTTCAGGGTGCTCTATGACGCATGCATCATTGCAAATCATCAGGAGGCTGGCTGTCTCTTGCAGCCGGCCCCCTGATGATACACTATGGCACATGCACATCATCACTATGGCACATGCACATCATCAGGGGCCAGCTCCGCAAGAGCCCGGCCAGCCTCCTGCAGATTTGCAATGATGCATGCGTCATAGAGCACCCTGAAGCCTCTAGGTATCCAGGAGGCACCAGTGTGAGCTATGGTGCATATGCAAGTAAAGAAGAAGGCAGCTTAATGAATTCGTTGCAGCCACAGTGCCGGTATGTAAAGTCGTCACACACAGGAACTACCTGAATTTGTTGCCCACATCAGGAATAGCAATAAAACCGTTGCACGACTTTCATGAATTTGGCACAGGACTTTCTAATACGGCCATAATACCAGAAGAAAGTCGCAAATGCTTTAGTACAGGGCTAGCAAACCTCCGGCCCTCCAGCTGTGGTGGAACTACAAATCCCATGAGGCATTGCAAGCCACAGACATGACTCCCGAAGAGAGCTGCATCATGGGATTTGTAGTTTCACCACAGCTGGAGGGCCGGAGGTTTGCTACCCATGGTTTAGTAAATCACCCGCTTTTAATATTTGTGGCAACTGAGTTTTTTGTTTAAATATAGATGTTGAACATCAGCAGAAGGGTATATTCCTTGGCTTGACGCCCCTTATCAGACATTCACATTATTAGAAGTCTGCATTCCAAGGTCCTAACCTTGTGATTAACGGACATTGTCCCTGAAAAAGTGTCAGGATTTTACATTTGGGACAATCTATAAGCAAAAAAAAACTGCATACCATGCTTGTTCCAGGAATATTTACGGACAATTCTTACAAACCTTGGCTTGGAAAATTCTTTACTTGACATTCTTCCACTTATGTTAACAGATCAGAACTTAAAGTCCAATGTGTACTTGTTTACAACATTATTCAATTCTGAGCGTGTTCAATTTACAGCACATTCATTTATAGAAATGGTGTTCATCAGTAGTTCAAAAATGAACACGTTTGTCAAGAAACTATCTTCCCCCCCCCTTCTCCGAGACATCGTGGAAAATGAAGATCCACATCGTCCTGATAATTCAAAGACCTTGACCCCACACAATGGAGGGGCGTTAGGTGTCCAACAATTTGCAGCATGTAGGATAAACGTTTGTCTAAAACATGATATACTGTAAAATAAAAAGGACCTGTTCACATGAATAAATCCAATCATTTGACCTTTCATGTACCCGGAGACAAGGATCTGCAACCTCCCAAATTATGGGGTTCATTTCCGAAATACGTAGAGACTTTACTTTATACTGCTAGAGATAATACTAGTTTTTCATTGTCCTCGCACGTGACTGAACAATGCTTAAAAGGAGAAGTATTGGGAGAGTAAGATGTACCCTTCCCAATACTTAGAGCCTTACATTGCAGCTCATGGGGATTGAGTGTTCAGCGATCAAGTAACCGTTGATCACTCAGCTCAGTCTTTTCCCTGCAGAGAGTGGCGACCGTCAGTCATTGCTCCCTCCAGGGATTCCTCTCTGTTCCACCAGTTCTCACTGCAGGGACAGACAGGGGCAGGCACAGCTGGTTCTAGAGAGCCAGCTGTCAGGATCCTTCTCAGCTGCAGTGCAGCTCTGCGCTGTCGGCATATAGTGGGCAGTAGCCTGCTATATACACTGACTTTGGGTCATAGGAGGACATTACTAAACGTACTCCATTGACCCAAAAGAAGACTAAAGCCAAAAAAAGGTTTGGCTTTGGTTATCTTTTAAAGAACACCGGGGAAATGAACTCTTGCAGTGGGGGCTACCCTCACACTGGGCTGGAATAAAACTGTTCTACTTACCTGATCCTGGCTTCCTCAGCAGTCAGCTGACCTCACCTCTCTCAGCTATGGAATGTCCCTCAGTGTACTTGCGTCTCATACAGGTCAATGGAACCTGCATAAGATGCAATGACATCAGGGGTCCTTAGACTGCCAGAGCCCAGGGAAAAAGTTGCAGGTACCAGTCTAGCAACCCAGAGGAAGCCAGCATCAGCTAAGTAAATTTGCTTTTTTCCAGCCCCTAGACCAAAATGAGTACTTAACCCTTGCAGTGGGCCTGCAAGTGCATACAATACAGGCATGCCTGACACACAACACGGTGCAAACTGCAGGACTCTATTCAGCACCTACAATGTTAATGGCAACTGATTTTTGCCAACATTGGATACCTAATCCCCACGTTCTTAAGATACCGATGCTGTTGTCTCGGTAAGGACCCCCTGGTCATTTTGACAGCTGCATTGCCATTCTTTATATTACGACTATACCATGTAAGGAACCAAACACATGATGCACCATGTTCTGGACACCTACAGGACCGCATGAACCTGAATACACCAGATACTATACTCCAGAGCTCCAACAAGGGATAGCATGTGCTGAATAAGTGTCCATCACCTGTATGGTGAACACAGCTTGGCACAGCAGTGCAATACACCTCTGCTATGCATTTGTTGTCCACTGAACTGTATAGTCAACACCAGTGCTGCATGTGCACATGGAAGTGATCAAGGGCCACCCTGTACCATCAAACAAACATCACACCTATAGATTGAAGACAGTGTCACAGTTTCCCCCTCGAAGGTTGTTCATTACTCCTAGACTGGATCCAATCATTAGAGGCAGACCTGCTTATATCAAATCATAAATAGTGGAAAAAAGAAAGACTTTCCAGTTCTGTACACACACATTACAAAAACCTGTATATTGCATTAATATTGTCGTTTAACCAAATGTTCTTTGGAAATAATATAAATTAGGCCCTAGAGGTTGATTTACGTATCACAATTTATCCTGCAGTCCACAGTTTTTAAAGGAAAACTACTGACCAGCAGAATGCCACGTGAATAGAAAACATTGGTCATATACTGTATTTTGTCTGGCAAAAATAGACACTTTGCAGTATTGTACAATAAGTTACAGTTTTTGCAAATACATTGATGCATTACTATAGTGCAAACCCCTTTTTCCAGAAATGAAAGGAGGAAAAACAGTGCCAAAGTAACATTTTAGATGTCTTGAGGAAAAGTATATGTACTGCGATTGAGCCCGCACTGGGTGGGGCTTCCTGAAACTGGGTGGAGTTACTGCCAAAAAATGGGGGTGGGACATAGAGGAAACAATGCCCCTAAGCTACAAGTACCCTAAGGGACAATCGGTGTCCTTCACGTGAAAACCGATACAGGTCAAATGTAAGCGGTGCGTCTACTTCCATGGCTTTCCAAAAACCTCCAAGATGGCAGACAGGGCTGCTTCTTGTCCAACCGCTCCTGCAAAATATGGCCATTTCCATCAGGTGAAGCAGAACATATGCAAGATTTCATTTGTAAACGGGGTCTCATAAAATAGCCACGAAAACCTCCCGGTGTGTGTATTCCACAGCTGTCATGAGATGTGAGAAATCTGACGGACTCGAGTTTTGATCTCCTGTCGGCAGAGTGGACAGGTCTCCAGCTGTAGAGCGCATTCCATGCAAAGATCACTGCGGAGACAAGCAGAATAAATGAGTTAGTACTATGTCCACCAAACCTCAAACATTACTGGTGGACCATCATCTGTGCCTGCCCTACTCTGAGCAGGATAACCGTGGTTCTATGGCTACCCAAATACAGGAAGTTGTCCACCAAAAGGTATATCAGTCTTAAACCTGGAGTGATGGCTTGTCTTGTCTGGCTGCTGGGTCCATGCAACACACATGTTATACATACTTCCTTCACTTTTGGCTACAGAAAAATTAAAGCATGGGGCCCAACACACTGTGATATGACTTTTCTCTATAACAAAAGGACAGAGTGGAGCCCATCACACAGAGATTTCCCTTTATCATGAGCAATGGGAAAGGGCAGAGCCCATCACACAGAGATTTCCCTTTACACGCAGGGGTGTCAAACTCAATTTAATCTTGGGCCGCATCAACATTGTGGTTGCCCTCAAAAAGGTATCTGTAAGACTATATAAATGTATCTAATCTTTATCATAATTGCCTCTGCATTCGATTATCACTGGTTTTAGTAATAACTTAATACCTAGATCTGAAAGTAGAAGTCTAGGAAATGGCCTGGTGTGCCGGATTCGGCCCCTGGGCCTTGAGTTTGACACATGTGATCTATAGCAACGAGAAAGAGTGGAGCCCATCACACAGAGTTGCCTTTTACTCTATTGGAAAGGGAAAGACTGGGGCCCACCACACAAATATTTCCGTTGATAGCAAAGGAAAAGAGTGGCCCCCATCATAGAGAGATTTCCTTTTATTCTATAGCAAAGGGAAAGACTGGGGCCCATCACACAGATATTTCCCTTTATGATGGGGGCCACTCTTTCCCTTTGCTATAAAGGGAAATATCTGTGTGATGGGCCCCAGTCTTTCCCTTTGCTATAGAATAAAAGGAAATCTCTCTATGATGGGGGCCACTCTTTCCCTTTGCTATAGAGAGATTTCCCTTTTATTCTATAGCAAAGAGAAAGACTGGGGCCCATCACACAGATATTTCCATTTTCTTCAAAGTAAAGGGAAAGAGTGGGGTCCATCACAGAGATATTTCCTTGTATAGCCAAGGGAAAGAGTGGCCCCCCATCGCAAAGAGGTTTCCATTTTATTATATAGCAAAGGGAAAGACTGGGGCCCATCACAGAAAGCTTTCCAGCAGACTAGAACAATGGGAACAATGTTTTTGAGAATTAAGGTCCCCGCGATCGTACGATTATCGTAAGGTGTGTGGAAGCCGTGCGACCTCTACTACTGTACGGACATGTTCGAAAACCCACTGAGCATCGTACGATGTTCGACGGGTTTGTGGCATGTTCGTACAATAAAAGCCGTGCGGGCCGGTGTGCGCAAGCGCACACTGCCCGTTCAGCATTGCGGTCATCGGAAGCCCGCCCCTCAGGGGGCGTGGCTTGCGATCATCGCAAGTACGATCTGCCTATCTTGCATAGGCAGATCGTACGTTTTTTTAAGTACCTTACAACCATCGCAAGACTTCTGTCTTGCGATGGTTGTAAGGTACTTAAAAAAACGTACGATCTGCCTATCTTGCATAGGCAGATCGTACGTTTTTTTAAGTACCTTACAACCATCGCAAGACTTCTGTCTTGCGATGGTTGTAAGGTACTTAAAAAAACGTACGATCTGCCTATCTTGCATAGGCAGATCGTACGTTTTTTTAAGTACCTTACAACCATCGCAAGACTTCTGTCTTGCGATGGTTGTAAGGTACTTAAAAAAACGTACGATCTGCCTATCTTGCATAGGCAGATCGTACGTTTTTTTAAGTACCTTACAACCATCGCAAGACAGAAGTCTTGCGATGGTTGTAAGGTGTATGCCCAGCCTTAGAGGTGTAGTAACCTGATTATTATCAGATGAGGCTATGGGTGGCCACCTCTGCTATCAGGAATATGCTCCCAAATCTGGTTTCTACCAGCTCACATCTGAACAGGACACACATCAATAAAGTAGAACTGAGATCATGATCATAAATGGTCTACAGTCCAAGCCTTCAACAACTTACAATAAAGAAAAAAAAAACAGACCACAGGGATGTCTATGGAGATAATAGCTGCAGTGTCGCAATCAGCCGGCTTACCAAGAGGAGATATGCACACAGCTAACATGCTGAGCTTCCGAGGGCACATCATTTATATTTATTATCTGCAGCCTTGGAAAATTCCCTGGCTGCTACCACTCAGATCTACCCCATGAGACCTCTTCCCACTGGCAAGAAGATCCTAAAGCTGCTAAAAACACATGTGACGACACACAGATGCAGTAACAGTTACTGATCTTTACTTGCTATACACATCCAGCAGAGACCAGCAGAGGAAGAAACACAACCAAAAAAAGGCAATCCCTTCTTTCCAGTGACAGGCAGCATGGATTTTGCAGAATGTGGGCACCCTTCCAAATTATTGAAGTGCACAAAACCAGGCCTATACATTGATATATCATCAATGTCAATATTGATATTGATGAGTTTGGTGTGGAGGAACTCAAGTGGCCTCCACAGGTCCCTGACTTCAACCCTTCTCAACACTAATGGGAAGAACTGGAGTGGCGATTGTGAGCCCGGTCTTCTCGCCCAACATGAAAACTTGTCCTCATAACTTGTCTTTTGGTTAAATTAGCACAAATTCCCACAAACACCCCAAAAGGGTGCCCAGGAGAGTGGAGGCTGTTATGGCAACAAAGGTAACTCCATAATAATGCCCATGGTTTTGGAACAGGATGCCCAACAAGGAGATATCCACAAACATTTGGCCATATAGTGTACTTGTATAGCAGACAAAATGGGACACCCAGCATTGACTCACCTGTGCCCGCAAGGCTTCAACTCTGTGTCTGCTACCTCATCACAGCATAGAGTACAGCAGTTGTCTCGGATGCTGACTTGTTTTAGCAACGCTAAGCGTCTATGTCTGTAGAAACAGAACACAAAATAGATGATTGCTTTCTATTTGTTGTATGTTTGCCCAAATGGTCTTATATTTTGCACAACAAAATTGGGAAGATAAATAAAATGGCTTTGTAGACACAAACGTGATACAGTAAAGACACAAAAATAATCTGAAACAAAAAGAAGAAAATGTAACAAAGTATGTATGAAAGTATATGTCTTGTGCAGCCTCTCAACCGTCTTATCCTTGAATACATTTTAAGATCTCGAGGAACCCCTGAAATCATTTTCTCATCTACAGCTCGCAGTATATTAGCGTGCTCAGTAGGCTGTAGATATAATAATAAATAATATGATATAACAAACACTAGTCAAATATAAAAGAATTGCATACTAAATATTTCAATGACTGAGTCACAACAAGCGCTGAATATGATTGGTGCTCATTGCAAATCTCCAACTTTGTGTTAGTGTTCAGGGAAAAAAAAACTTGTGTAACGTGTAGTAGACGAGCATGGGGGTGGGGGCCAGAGCCAAACTGCATAATGGAGCACCCATGCAGGTCTCTGCCAATCCCCCCTTTTTCTCCAGCATCCCTTCCCCAGGACTCAGGCCTCTTACCTACGTGGCTGTGCCTTGCCCACACTCTCTCACCTCCTGCACTGTTCTCCTCTGCCCAGGTCCAGACAAGGGAGGGGTTCCCACTTCGCATGCTCCAGGGACCACACAGGTTGACCAGGCTTGGAGCGTAGTGCACATGAGTCGGGACTCCAAGCAGTGATTGGTCGTCAGGGCGACGGGCACTCTTGGCGTAACATCACCAGAGTTGCAATTATGGGCCTATGTGTATATTTTCTGCTCTCCGGTGGCATCATGCAAAGTGTTTCCATTGTCCTGATAGCAATCTGCCCGGCAGTAGTAGAATAGCACTAGATAAAGTGAGAGTAGTGAAGCCAGTTTTGGTCGGATTTAGAGAAGTCTTGCAGAATCCTGGCTGAGAAACCCTGGTCTATCTTCTGGACACAACACTGCAGCCCAGTACTTTGAATTAATGCTTGCAAATGACGAGCACTCATTGGCTAGATGAGATGACCACGCTGACCAATGAGTGCTCTCCATTTGCGAGCATTATTCTATATACAGAGTACTGGGTTGCACTGCTGTGTACGGTATACGGATGTACAAAGGCTGCAGAGTGGGGGAGGCGGTTGATGGGGGAAGGGGGTGAGGGTAAATCACCCCTCTGCTTACACTGTTCTCTCCTCCCGTCAGCATGTTTGTTCTCTCATCACACAAAGCAAAGTCGTTTTTGCCTCCCTCTCTGTCTGAATGCTGCTGTGCAGAGGATTACTGGAGTGTACAGTACATACACTAGCCGCATTAAAGAAAAAAAATACAGTACATTCATACATTAAAAGCAATAATTGCTTTACTAATAAATATAAAAGTGTAAATAAATAATATAAAAGAAGTCATTATTAGGTGTAATCATTTATTTTTTTTCCCTTTTAGAAAACGAATGTGTAAAACTTTTACCTTGGCAATATGACCTTTTCTTCCGGGGCAAGAACAGCGTACTCATTAAAAGTGCTACATTTGTTTGCCGGTGGATACTTGAAGGGTTTGGCTCCGAAGTTGAACTCGCACTGCTGATAGGACATGAAACTGGCTGCAGCAAAAAATCCAGACCTACAAAAACATCAACCCGCATTGATGAAAGGAACGCATTCTGACAACACACAGGGAGGGACGCAACAACACAAGTTTAGGACTTACGTTGCGGAAGAAAAGACTTGCTTCTCGGGAGGAAGCTGATTTCCGTTCAGCGAAAAGATCATTAACTTTTTGTGTAGGTCCAATAAAAAGCCGACCGTGTCACCTGGAAGAGAACAAACATCCCAAAGTGGTGATTATACAACACCTACCTGAAAAGTGGCTTCTATTCCAATATAACGGTGATCCCCTTACCCCATGACCGAACCCCTCCTGCCTAGTTTCCCTCTGCTATGATTGCTCACTGGGTCGCCAGACTCGTTACAATGTGACCATACAATCTCTATACAATCAACTTTAGGTTCATCAAAACTCTTTAATATGAGGACCTTATGTATCCTATCAGTCAGTCAGCTCTCACACTACATAATTGCTGGTAGATCTAAAAGGAGATTGTACAATCCGATTGTATAGCGTACAGTCAGCCTTTGCGCCACTGCTGTGGTCCACTCACTTACCACATTGTCAAGGGAGTGAATGACTTTGTACACTCAAAAAGAATTAAGTACAACTCCAGCTTTTTTGTTACATTTTGTATAGGGTTGGGAGGGGTCTGAACCTCTGCTGGGTTTTTCAATGATGTTCATGTCCCCATTGGGCAAATTTCCCTTCACTTCCTGTCCTGGTGACATAATACAAAGTAAAAGACATTTAAACAGGGACACAGACGACCAGGAAAACCTAACAGAGGTTCTGATCCTTCCCCACTCTACTAATAAAACCTCTTGTATTACCGTCTTATGCTATCCATACCCTGCTCAAATTTTGGCTGATTCCTGTTCAAGGGACCAAAAGCCAAGCTGTGGGTGGCCCCTGTCGGTACCACCCAGTCTGACGAGCTTGAATGACAAAACTGAAGGAGCAAGGTGGAAAATTGCCAGCTAAGCAGTGACTGCATCCATTCAGACACAGGATGTCAGAATACAACAGCCAGCAGGGTAGATACAGTGTGGACGGAGGAATCGAGTGATTTTTCTCATTCAGCCCCGTGGGCTCTAGCTGTGTATGACTAGCTTTAGTCCCCATTGAGTAATTTCCTTTTATGCCCTGGAAACAATCAGCAGTAAAGAGAAACCTTCCCAAAAAGGCATTAGAGCTGTGGTTCTCAACCTGTGGGTCGCGACCCAAAAGTGGGTCGCAAGCCACAGTTGAGGGGGTCGCCATGTGCCTTGTGCTGTGCTAGGTAAGAGACTCCTCAGCCTCCTCCTAGTGCAGCAGTGTCAGTTATCCTAGATGGTGCTGCAGCAGCTGCGGCCGGAGGGGATCTGAGAGAGGGAATTGGGCAGGAGTGAGGAGAGTGCCACTAGCTACCCGAGAGCCCACTCAGATACTAGTATTGGTGCACCCCTAAATTTTACCATTGGGGGTCACCACAACTTGGCAAATGTTACCAAGGGGTCCCAGCCCTAGAAAGGTTGAGAACCACTGCATTAGAGCAACCCTGTCACTTGTATACATTGTCTCCAGCAGTTGCCCCCTCTAAAAAGAATACGGTAAGCTGAATACTTACCAGTCTAGTGGGTGGCAAGTGACATTTGCTTGCTCTTGCAAAGCTCCAGGTATTGCTTTTATTTGACACTTCCACGGAGTGTTGGGTAGCGTGTCCCCGCTGGACAAAGAGCTCCTCAAGCTGGCCCCTATGTCACTACTGTGTTCTAATGCAGCGGCTGAAGGGAGGTCCTATAGAGACCAGCGAGGCACATTCTGGCCAAACACCCAGAAGGGTCAGATGGCAGCAGCACCCACAGCTCTACAAGTGAATGGAGACTTCCCTCGCCACCTGCCAGACTGGTAAGTGTAGAGCGTATTATTCGCAGGAGGCAGCTGCTGGAGATGTATTATACAAGTGACAGCGTCACATTAACCCCTTCATGACTGAGGCCCTTTTTTCATTTGCACCCATGTTATATTCCACATTTTAGGCCTGAAAATGACGTAAACCCCCCCAACATTATATATTTTCTGAATGCCAAGACCCTATAGAATAAAATGGTGGTAGTTGAAAATTTTTATGTTGCGCAATATTAGCGCAACTCCTTATTAAACCCCAAAATTTAGTGACAAATTTAATTAAATGCCCCAAAACACAACAAATTACCCATTTTTTTAATGAAATATAAAAGATGAGGTTACAACGAGTAAAACGATACCCAACATGCCCAGTTTACAGATTGCGTGCGACCGTGAAACGGCGAAAAACTGCAGTACCCCAAAAAGTCAATAAAAGACGCTTTAAAAGCCCCCACAGGTCATCAATTTAGAGATACCCCAAAATACTGGCCCTAGAATTATTGCT
Organism: Nanorana parkeri; assembly: GCF_000935625.1. NCBI lineage: Eukaryota > Metazoa > Chordata > Amphibia > Anura > Dicroglossidae > Nanorana > Nanorana parkeri. Next base: position 1,246,580 of record NW_017306463.1, read on the forward strand.
CTCACTCCGGCGTGCGCGGCGATACCCAACATGTGTAGCGCGTTCGTCGTTTTCATGCGTAGGCGCACCCGACGCGTGTTTACGTGGCGACGCGCGTGCTCGCGGGGGCGGAGGACTTTAAAATTTTTTTTATTATTATTAGATTTATTTTATTTAAATTTAATTTAAATATTTTTTTTTTTTTTTTTTACTTTACTTTGACTGCTATCACATGGGGGGGCTTGCAAGCCCCCCCATGTAATAGCAGATGGTGGTGACAGGTCCTCTTTAAGGTGATGCTGGGGGTCCAAAAGACCCTCAGTGTCACCTTTACACTGGAAATAAGCTATTGAAGTGCAGATCGCACTTCAATAGCTTATAGCTGGGCTGCAGGAGCCCAGAACTGACAGCCCAGGGACCGGAAGTGATGCAATCTGCATCGCTCCCGGTCCCATAGAACGGGGAGGGGATCGATGAACGGAAGTTCGTCGACCTCCTCCCCAGCTCCCCGCGGACACAAAGATCGCCGGTCACGGGCCCGTAGGAGGGGCAACGGAGCACGGCGGGGGTGTCCGGGGGGGGGGGGCGGCCCCTTCTTCGGGACGCAGAAGCGATCTGGCGACAGGTAAGTCGCCAGGATCGCTTCTGTTGTAAAGCCGACAGTCGGCTCTACAAGTTTAAACAGACTCCCGGCGGCAAAAGTCGCCGGGAGTCTGTTTAAACAGCCCCGATGACGTCGTCAGTCACGAAGGGGTTAAGCATCTTGACCTTCCAATGTGATACCTCGGACTGCCTTGCTTCTTGCCGCGGGACTCCTGCCAGTATCATAGGCTGCCCAAGCTATAGACAAACATGTTGGCACACAGTGTTCACTGTTGCTAGTGAAAAGTTCCGTTGGCCACAAAACACATGGCGAGTCTCAGAAATGTTACCCAGTTTTCAATTGCAATACTGACCGGATGAAGAAGACCTCGCACCACCAGAGTATTATGAGCCTGAACCATTTTAAACTGTTGGGTTGCCTTAATCTATTCAATTGTTTTTTTTTGATCCGATTGGTGGTTGATGCTGGACACACCTATCCTACACCCAGAGACAATCATCTATCCCAAATCGCATGTAACTATACCATGTATGACTGCATGTGGACTACCGCTGAAAGATGTGGCCGTTGTCGCCCCGTCAATAACTTCAATGGCCGCAGCGGGTGCATCTGAATGGGGACACCTGGGATTCCTGCCACAAGAAACTGTAGGTTCTTGCCACAAATCCACAAATACAGCAAAGTCCTTGTGTGAATGGGGCCTTAGAACACTGAAAGTGTACCAGGTGGTTAGAATGAAAGCCGACTATCCCCCCCCCATTCAGGATCTGTCTGGAGAGGACATAGTGAAACAAACATCTATCTCTTCAGAACAGAAACAGGAGGAATCTGCAACAATGTTTATTAAAATCCTTGCGCTGTACATAGATCACCCAGACGGGATTATTTTTGTTTTTTTCTCAACAAAAATTGAGTGTCACCTTAAAGTATACCCGTCACCACATATGGTAGTGGTAAATTCCTGAATGTAAGCTCATCAGGTGCTCATCAGGAAGACTTGTAAATCTGTGGATGTCGGCACCCTGGAAACCCCAGGTTACAACACTGGGGGAAGTTGCCCATAGTAACCATTCTCTCTTCAGTTAAGCTTAGAAAATGAAAGAGACTTGCTTATTGGTTGCCATGCACAGCTGCTCCAGATTCTGTCTGCTCCAGTTCTGATAAATTCCACCAATTTGTTTTCTTTAGTGCTTATAGGAGTTGCATGACCTCAAAGGACAAAAGAAGCATGCAACATCAGTAACCTGTATGTAGCATGTTTCTACACAATTTGTCAGAGTGTCTGTGGGATTGGCTTTATCTAGACAGCAGTATTCCGCTGGGTTCTCGTGTCATGGTGCAAGCCATATAATAGACAGGTCTTACCTTCTTTCCAGCAGGGGTGTTGGTGAGGTTTACTTTTTGCGTTGTACCAGATCAGCTGCCTGCAGCCGTCGTACGCACAGGAATACTCATCATCCCCAATGCCGTATCCTTCCTACATACATAGGGACAGACATTCTTTTATGGATTTATATTGATCTTTCATTTGAGCAATAGAAGTTTAATGTCCAATTGAATTTTCAGTTTAAACCAGTTAAATACATTCTAGGTGCATCAGAACAAAAACAAAAAAAGTGTTCTAATGTCTTACAGTCCGTTTTCTCTACAAATCAGCCACAGCCTGAGAAGAAAAGCATTTTCCCTGCCAGCCGCTGAATGGGACCCTTGCTCTGTGGGGTCTTTCTGCAGGGGGCCAACATGCCTGATTCCGAGTCAGACTATAGCTTTCCAGTCAGCATGTGCTTTGCTGATTGGACAGCTCTGGCTCAGCAGGGGGCGTGCAAGACCCCTGCAGAGAGACCACTGCTTCCCTACAGAGAGCAAGGGTCTGCAGCAGCTGGCAGGGGATAGGTTTTCCGACTCAAGCTCTCGGTTGAACAAATGTCAGTCTTTACCACAGCGTTACAAAAGCTTACAATCCTCACAAAGAAAACTAGATTGGAAATGGAATCTGCTCAATCAAGACATCTTCCTTATGCAGTTCTGGTGTAAGAAGCACAAAGCTTTCTCTGATAACATTGCTCAGTATGGTATTAACCCACACTGCCATATAGTTAAAACTATAATATATATATATATATATAT
>NW_017306463.1:1249456-1279250 GCF_000935625.1 Nanorana parkeri
TAAAAAAAAAAAATTGCAATTCCTTTAAAACGCATTTTGCTTTCTTGTTACTCACGTGATTGAGGAATTTGCTGTCTTTTGTGGCCCATCCTATCTGCATGACCCCAGAGGTAATGACAGTTACTTCATAGTACCACACACCAGAGTCTACACAGAACGTGCAGCGGACACTCTCAAATGATGATGCATCACAGCGGGCCTATTAGACGAGTGAAAACACATTAAGTTAGGCATGGCATGGAGAAATGAGCAAGTGTACTCCACAATGCACATCTATTGAGATAGAGAATTTACCAACCGGTAGACACTAACAGGACGTTCATCAATTCTTAACGTGAACTGAATCTGAACTGGCCCAAAAACATTACTATTATTGCATCAGTGCTGAAATAAGCCCCTTGTGGTGCCTGTGAATACCTGTGTCAGTCTTTCTATTGGTCCATGTGTTTCTGGGCAGCCCCCTTGGTGACTAGGCCCAAGCTGTACATGGGACCATGACTTCTGTCCAGGTGAAGATCAAGGGCTCATTTACACTAGCTGCACAGTAAAATGCAGTGCTTTGCCATGCAGCTAGTGTCCACATGCTACTGATGAGCCATGGTGCTTTGCGTTCTTACAACCAAGCCTATTTTTAAACTATATTCTGAGTGTACACAGCATGGCAGCGGCAGCCCACCGCACCTCACTCCTGCATTGTTGTATGAATAGGACGCATAGAAAGCAATTGTTTTTCCATGTGCCCTAGCAGTTACTGGCATTGGTCCAGTGTGGAAAACCACCAGTATTCCTGCGTCAGGAAGGGTGGAAAACCACCAGTCACCTCTGTGTATGTGAACGGGCCCTATAGTGTATTGTAAACCAAGTACAAAAATGTAACATATTGCAGCTCACCGGTCTTTAGCTGTAGTGGCGGCATTCCTTTCTTTTTTTAGCTTTAACTGTGCTAATATTTAACAGCTCAGTCTGCTGTCACTACTAAACTGTTCTCAGAATGTCGACAATAAAGGCAAGCAAATTCTTCCAATGAAGAACTGTGTGTATTATTGTGAACAAAGACTCAGCTAGAACATGGAATGTACTGCGTGTCAATTATATAAGATGAACATTAATGCAAAAATACTGTTCGTCTCCAATCATGAACAAGGTGTAACAGAGCAAGCCATCTGCCCACTTAAATAAAAATCTGTATTAAGGAAGCCACTAGGGCTGCAACAACTAATCGACATAATCGATTATAAATCGATTATTGAAAAAGTTGTCAACTTTTTCAATCATCAATTAATCGGCTTCTGGTTAGTTGGCCCTGTTCACGGCTCCACACACGTTGAGCGCCTTGCCTCCTCCCCACCTTACGCTCGCTGCTGCCAGACACCCGCCTGCATCCACATGCTGCACCTCCTCCCCGCCTCACCCTCACCGCCCTCCCACATCCACGATCGGATAATCAAACTCAATAATCGGCTAACTAATCGATTTTGAAAATAATCGTTAGCTGCAGCTCTAGAAGCCACCACTGCTGACCTTTCCTTCCAAAAAAAATGCACCTTCTCTGGCTGTCATGATGGTCCAATGGTGTTGGTCCATTCTAAGTGACCGAATCAGAACAACCATTAAGATTATGAGTTCCAATTTCAGATTTCCTGTATATTTGCTTCAGTTAGTGCAAATACAATTCTGAAGTCAAATAGAGCCCTTGGCATTAAGATGGCCCATTTAGATCTATGCGTGTGCAAAGGCTTTTTTTGTGTGGCATTGGACAGGTGGGTTGTCACGTATTAACGCATGTTTCCTTCTTATGTTAGTATTTGGAGTGGTAGAATTAGCAGTCAAGGCTTTTTAATACCCGTTGCCAATGCATCAAAACATGTTACATGCATTTTGATTCATTGCCATTGACGTCTATGTGACTCTCATCGCACCAAAACAAAGCAAAAAACAGACATGATGTCTTTATAAACAAATGTACTGCATTCTGATGGGAACAGACACTATCTTTATTATGGGGAACTATGACATATTTTAGCACATCAAAACACGCACGTTACATAGTATTTGGGGTTGAATAAAGACATAAGTCCATCAAGTCCAACCCATATAGGTCCACACTCAACTCATTCTTAGGGATACTGGTATCCCTGAATATTACGGTCCCTCAAGAAATTGTCCAAACGTTTCTTGAACAAATCTACACTCTTGGCTGAAATCACTGCCGATGGCAGTGAGTTCCAGACCTTAACCGCTCTTACGTTACAACACAACAGTGTAAAAGGGTCCTTTTTGAATGAGTCCAGGTATAGTGATTGATTCCAGGTATAGTGATTGATTATAGGTATAGTGATTGATTCCTAACCACATGTAATCGTATTACACATCATTGTGTGTGCCAGTGTTCCCCCGCTTTCACCAGATCATTAACTTGAACGGGTGACAGCTGCCGCTTGTAAACTTCAGATTTGGGATTCCTTTAGCAGAAAATTGCAAGTTCCTAAAGGTGCCAATACACTGCACGATTCTCGTACGAGAATCGCGGGAAATGCCGCGATCGTACGAGAATCGTGCAGTGTATGGAAGGCGTGCGACCGTTTCTACTGTACGGTCGCACGTCTTCCATCGAACAAGCAGGCTGGAAAACCTGCCGGCGAGTTATTGATCCGATCATCTTCTTTCCAGTAGTCGGGCTGGTGTGCGCATGCGCACATTGCCCGTTTGCAGTCATCGCAAGCCCGCCCCTCAGGAGGGTGGGCTTGCGATGATCGCAAGTACGATCTGCCTGTCCAAGATGGGCAGATCGTACGTTTTTTAAAGTACTTTACAACCCTCGCAGGACAAAAGTCTTGCGAGGGTTGTAAAGTGTATGGGCACCTTAACACAGGAGTACAAAATCGCACTTAAAGTGTAGGTGTGAATGGAGCCTTAAAAAATTACATTAAAGCCTAAAATGTTTTTCTCTCCCCCCCAATGGTGGTGTAAGGACTTACCTTAAATGATGCCTCTTGATCCGATCATCTTCTTTCCAGTAGTTTTCAGGAGTCCCAGCGCCAACTCTGGCCTCTTCCTGTCCCACGGAGTCTGTGCGGGTGCACCCTGCTGCATTGACCTACACTGAGTCTCTCATCTTCTCCCATCTAAAGATCTGCTACTGTGCATGCGCCCGCCCCATCATCCTTTGCGGCCGCCCGAGAATTTTCAGATCTTCGGACGGGAGCGCGACAGAGACACAGGTAAGTTAGAACCGTTTGATAACACTTTATTTTTCTGTTTTTGCATACATCTACTGCTTGCTAGCAGTAGATGTATGCACAAAAACACGAGGCTTTAATAAGCCTTTAATGTTGCTACTTCAACCATGGAGTCCGCGAAGCCTGCCTCTTATTAAACACAACACTGAAAGATTTCATTTCCGATTGGTATACTCTGTAACTAGGCATCCTTTACAAGAACTGCCGAATGATCAATGATTAAGAATAAAACACTTACTTCCAGTCCATATGGAGAAATTTTGAGGTACTCGCTCACATCGTTACTATTGAGCATGGCATTGATTGGAGATAAATCGGCCTTTTCGTAAGTTAATTGTCTGCCTTCCTTTAAAACTGAAACAGAAATGGAATTAGGAAACCGCACAGTGCTATCCCCCAGTACGTATCAGCAGCAATACTCCAGGATTGACCTTTGAAAACTGGGAGCAGTCAAATACCATATTAAACAGATACCTTGTTTTCTCATCCAAGACAGTGGAAGATAAAACACATTTGGTTGCTATGGACAACAGCTTCATTTTTGTCAGAACTTTTTTGCTCCAGATTATACACATTAGTCTCATAAATGTCATATTTATTATTATTGGTATTTATATAGCGTACAGTATAGTATACTATAGTGCGCATTCACATCAGTCCCTGCCATCAAGGAGCTTACAATCTAGGGTCCCTATCTCGCATGCATTCATACGAGGGCAAATTTAGACAGACGCCAATTAACCTTCCAGCATGTTTTTGGAGTGTGGGAGGAAATTTATAAGCTTTGTATTATTCTGAGCAAAAAGTTAAATCAGTGAGCTACTAATGATCTTTAGCAAATACTGCAACTGTGCTACAATCAGAATGCTCATTTAAATAACCCTAATCTATATATTCTGTAATCAACCACAACCAAAATCCAGGGAGCAGCTCACAGGATCACTGAAAGTGTACATCCTAAATTGGGATGTAACTTCCTCCTTCTCTCTGCTTCCTGTATCACATTTAGCAATAGGAGTTTATGACAAACATCTTATTACTAACTTTTTTATTTAAAAATATTCAGTAAGAAGGAACCTGTAGTGTGTGTGTGTGTGTGTGTGTGTGTGTGTGTGTGTGTGTGTGTGTGTGCGCGCGCGTGCGTGTGTGCGCGCAAGTTTGGGAAAAGCTCTCCAATACCACAAGCAAGTGTTCCCAGATTACCAGAAAAGAGGAATAAGATGAACTAGTACAAAACTAGAATAAAATCCTGAAATAATTCAGAAAGTTCACAACATCTGGATCCCATGGTGTGAATATTCAGTACAGCTACATTGGATCCCAGATAACTTCCCAAAGTTCTGTTCTTAGGGCCTGATATACAAACTGTTCACACAGCTATTCACTGTGCGAACGAGAGTCACAGCGCTGTGTGGCCACTAGGTGGAGCCAATGAGCACAGAAATTGCCTATGCTCTTCTGCTCCATCTAGTGGCCATATAGCACAACAAATCTTGTTCACACTGTAAACTGCTGTGTGAATAGTTTATAAATGAACCTTTTGTGTACCTCAACGTATATATGTAATAACGCACCAGAGACTTTCATGGTTAACGTTTGATTTCATTACCATCATTTATAAGTATGTTCTTTGCATTTTGAACAAATCCTACCATTGTAAAATTGTATTTCTACACAAATTTTTTTATACAATAAAGAGTTAAAAAGAAATACTAAGCAGGCCAGCTGTGCTCCCAGTACGTATATTAAAACCTTATTTTTGGTTTTGGCTTGAGTGTGACTTTATATACAATTAGAAATACTTACACAGGTTGTCTAGACTCCACTGGGCACAGAAGCCAACCTGACGCTTTAGGAAGTCACCATTGTTTGTCCAGGTCTCCAGCAAGAGGAGACGGTCACTAATCTGAGACTGTGAAACAGTCATCTTATTTTCACCTAAAACAGAGACATTAACAATATCAGAAAGGGAATGAATTAGAATATCGATGAATGTAGAAGACCGTAACCAGCTCTTACTTGTTTGTGAAAATTTTTCCAGTGCAATAAGTGCAAACAGAATGACCATGGGATGAAACCTGAAATTCTAGAAGATAGAAGGTCAGTGTTACAGTTTGTTTAATAAATTCCTTTAATATTTAATATTAATTCTACATACAACAGATTTCTCCTTTCTGGGTAGAGTGGGGCTGGGTTTTATGCCGGGTGGGTATAGAACAAAGTCTAATCTTTTTAAGGGAAATTTTATCTCCACCTCCATCTAAACTTTTCCACTCAGCTGCCATTTTCCATGGCCTATATACTCATTATGTATCTATGGAGATGTAAAGGATTTGTGCGATTTAAAACAAAGTTCATTTACCCTTTTTATCCCTTTCCCCTGACTTAACCCACTCTCCCCTCTCCACAGATGCATACTTACCTCAATCCGACAGTCATGGTTCCACTTTCTATTTACAGCTGTGCACGTCTTCACTGTCCTGGCAGCACCTGTGCATCAGTGCCTTACAGATTTCTATGGGGCTGTGTTCCAAAGCCAGAGAGGATTGGAGTTGGTCCCTTAGAAGCCTATGGGATTATAATGCACAGGAGTGACCAGGACACTAAAGACTTACACATCTGGATTTAAACAAAGAGAACTGTGGCTGTTGGACTGAGGCAAGTATGCATCTGTAAAGGGAAAGAGTGGGTTAGGTTAAGTCAGGGAGAAAAAAGGATAAGTGCGCTTATCCTTTAACAGAGGACCACAGCAATTCAAAGAGGAACTGCTATTGTGCACTGGATGACTGATCTCAATCCCACCTACCCCTAGTATGCATGGGCCAGGCAGTGAAAACATCATGACACTTTTGCATCTCTTGTGATCACCTCTTTTAAGCCTAAATAAATTGTCCAGAAGTCCCCACTACATGGGTCGCACTGTTGGGAGACGTAGGCTATGCACAGGCAGTTATAGGCAGATATTTAAACGGGAGCCTGTAATTCAGTGTTAAAAGCAACCCGTCAGGGCAAAAATATAGAAGATGCCATTGCTGACTTGTATTTAAAAGGTATAACTGTCAGAGCCATCACCCTTAACTACTTGGTTAGCCACTAACCAGGAACAAAAGCAGGAGTCTGGACATGGTTATTCCTACCCTAATGGATTCCCTTTAACAAGCTTTTATTGAGTCTCTTTTGCTGGCTGTGCTGTGACAAAGCCATCTCGGCCATTTAGACCAGTGAATCACCTTAAATAAAATTAGTAACTTGGAATGGCGGGCACCAATCACAATGCGGATTCTCGTTCCCTTTCACAAAGACATCATCTAATATAATGCCTCCATAAGGCAACCGCAAACCAATCAAAACACAAGACAAAACTGTAACAAAGGCTTAAAACTTACCAAACTTTCTAACAAATATTCTAATATCCCCGGACTCAGTAGAGAAATGCTGGCAGGGCCTGAAAGAAAACATCCAAGGTGTTACCAGGAAGAAAACAAATCTGTGCTAGGATTTCCTTGACAAAAGCTTTACCGCCTTATAAAGCTACCCCCATTTAATTTACTTATATTATGCCTATATATTCTTAGGAGCTTTACAGAGAATATATAACCAAATGCTCAGTATGGCTACTTGTAGAGGCCAGGATGCCTACAAACAGGATTTAGGGTTGTGGGAGGAAACACATGCATGTTGAGAACATACACAGCGCCCTCCATGTACATGAGGACCCCAGGACCAGCGTATAGCCCTTATTACAATTAATTCAAATATTTTATATTATGTATTGTAGGAATAAGCTTTCCCAAGCATCAGTGAAAATTAGAAGATTTTGCTAGTAAAGGAACCATTTAGAAAGATTTAGCTGCAACATTCTCACCTGCCAATTTCTCAGCCAAGCAGCCTAATACTGCAGTTGTATTGCGGTGTTTGGCAGGGTTACAGGAATCTTGAACTGCTGTGGTCCCACTTAGGTTCAGTTTTTCTGTCAGCTTCTGAAGAGCATCCTGTAAAATATCATACCACATCATCAAAAGCTTGTTCTCTATTAGACTGTACATATCTATATCTGTATAGGAAGACAATTCCGCATTAGATCATATAACCATTTTTGACCCAAATCATGTATGGAATACTTAAAGGGTCATCTATGGTCAAAAACTAAAAAATTCAGAGTTAGGACTTACCGGTAACTCTATTTCCATTAGTCTTCCAGGACAGCATCACGAGATGGAATCTCCTCCCCCACACACAGGAAACACGTCACTTAATTTGCTTAAAAGACCCTCCTCTCCTCCACTCCCTCAGTCATCACGAGAACCGAAGGCAAGCTGGAAAAAGACAAGGCACATACAGGCAATACCACCACATCACATTAATACTACAAGCATCAATGGGCGGGCAGTTGCTGTCCTGGAAGACTAATGGAAATAGAGTTACCGGTAAGTCCTAACTCTGAATTTCCCATAACGTCTTCCAGGACAGCATCACGAGAGGATAACCAAGAACTTACCAATTAGGGCGGGACCACCGCTTGTAGTACCTTCCTGCCGAATGCCTGATCCCCTGCGGTATTGAGATCTAGGCGATAATGCTTTGCGAAGGTGGAGAAACTTGACCATGTATGCCTTTCTGACCCGTCCAATGCTTCTTGGGCTTGTCCCCTTTATTTTCCTGAGGCAAATATTAAAATTTCCGAAAAGGCATTTTCTTCCTATCTGGAAAATACTTTTTCTTGTCAGCCGTTCTCTCCAGAATATTCTCCAACTCTGCCCCAAAAAGCAAGTCACCTGAAAAGGGGAGATTGCATAACCTCAGCTTTGAGGCCGCATCTCCCTCCCATGCTTTCAACCACAGGGCCATGCGGGAAGAGTTAATAAGGGCAGAAGATCTGGCCGACATCCGCACAGATTCTGCTGATGCGTCTGCGATATAACCTACTGCCTTGAAGAGCATAGGTAGTGACTCCAAGAGTTGTGCTTTTGGGGTACCCGCCAGCAGATGCGTTCTAAATTGCGAGAGCCAAAACTCCATGTTTCTGGCCACGCATGTGGTAGCCAGAGCCGGTCTAAGGTTCATTGAAGAAGAGTCCCATGCCCTTTTCAAAAGAACCTCAATCTTCTTATCCATGGTGTCCTTCAAAACCCCCATGTCTTCAAAGGCTAAGTCAGATTTCTTGGATACCTTAGCTAATGGGGCATCCAGCTTAGGAGACTTATTCCACACCAAGGCTGGATCCTCATCAAAAGGAAACCTCCTCTTGAGGTTCCCTGACTTCAGAGGCTTTCTCTCAGGCTCAGCCCATTCTTTAAGAATAGCCTCTGACAAGACCTTATGTACTGGGAAGCATTTAGATTTTTTAAGCTGCAACCCCTGATACATAAGGTCATGTCTGGATAACTGCACCTGCTCTTCCCGGATCTCTAACGTGCTATAAATTGCAGTCAGTAATTCATCCACATCCTCCAAGGATAATTTATACCTGGAAGAGCTAGGTACATCGTCTTTGACACTCCCTTCCTCGGATGATGAACCACCCTGAGAAGGACCGGGCTCGCTAAGATCCTCCTGCTCAGATAGCCGTAAGGATCCCGTCGGCCCCCCCTGAGTAGAAAGGACAGAGGCAGAAAAAGGCACAGGGGTAGAAGCAACTGTGGGAATTGGAGCCCGGAACCCCTCTAAAACAGACCTGAAGGAATTAAACGTAGCAGATAAATCCTCCCTAACCGAAACCAACAGGTTGCTACTGGCTGCAGCAGACTCTTCCCTAAGACGACCCTCAATGCACTTCTGACATAGGGTTTTAACATAACCGGAGCTCAACTTCACCGCACAAACTGCACATTTTTTCTTTGGGGCCACCTTCGTTTTTTCTTTAGCCTGAAAGACACCAAGGAGCCCTGTTACCCACTGTCCTTCACTCAAAAACGGGGTTAGAGTGTCCCTCAACACCAAAGCATCCAACACCAAGGGACCCCAGGTGGAGGAAAAGAAATATCAGAGGTAACAGGGAGGTAACATAGTACCTATCTTCCATACCTGAGCCGGGCTGGTGCTTGGAAGACCGGTATCCGCAGTCACTGCAAGCTGCAGGGGTAACCCAGGATCCATGTCCGCAGAGCCTGTTCAAAAGAAGCCTGCCAGCGTTTCCTCTCAGTCAATACTGAGATCCACGCTGTATTAAGCACCAGCCGAGCCCTCCCCTTCCTCCTGCGCCGAAAACGAGGCTTGGAACGCACAAGCCCGGCACCCGGAAATGACGTCACCCGCGCCGGAAGTGACGTACGCGGCCACCAGCATTGTAATACATACTTTAGTTGTTTTTGATAATGCAATCAAAGCTTACTTGAAAAAAAAAAATCCCTTTTATGCCTTCCATCTGCCCATCACTTTAAACAACTTCCTGTGCTTTGCATCTCTTTCCCTGCTGCTTTATGTGATGTAATCTCTATTTCCTAAGACTACATAGCCCATCATGCATTGCTTCCAGCAAGTGAAAATTATGTTACTGTACATCTTGGCAGTTCAGAAGGCAGACTTAAGAGTGTTGACACGAGGAATGCATATTCACAGAATAGAGTATGAATAGAGTGAAATTGTGTAAGTGCATTAAGGAGTGCATCCTATAGGCATGTTCAATAAGTAAGTTCACAAACGTTTAGATGGATATGGTTACTAAGAATGGGACAGAACTTATAGAAGTTCAATATAGAAATACATATTTATTTTAAGTTTTTGACCATAGATACCCCTTATGTGCACTAAGAATGAATAATAAATGCAATAATGTAAAGATCAGATACAAGGTTTAGTGCAGTAACACACCTTAGCTAGTTAAACAGCAAATTCTTTATAGAAATCTATACATCTGACCAAAAACAGGGACAACTTGACGAAAGGAAGAGGGACAGAGGAAATTGGTTCCATTAGAAGGACCGTCTCTCCAATTAAGTGACAGTTGGAAGCTAAGCTGTATTGTTATAGCTATACCTTACTCAGCCTCTCATGGATGGTGGACAAAAGTGGAACAGACCCCCCGGCATCTGTTTTTAATGGAACTGTAGTAGTTAAGTACCTATGTGTTACTACAGGGAGCTGTTCACAACAGAGAAAAAAAAAGACTTGCATATGCCCCTTAGGGTCCATTCACACCACAGGTGTTGGGGCTACGCTGGCCATTGTTTCCAGTGCAGCCCCAATGCCAGACAAGGCCATTTGCCTTGTCACAGATGGACACCGTTGACATCATCGCGAACACAGTGGTGTGCGTTGAAAGAAAAAGTATGGCGTGCCTTCCTTTTTTTAGTGCAGTGGGAAGTGATGCGGAACAACCGGCTCGCACATTACTGTGCCTTTAGAAATGAGATGTCACTTGTGACATTTCAATAAAGTTCTTACACAAAAAAAAAAAGTACACAGTGTGATGTGCCAGGATCGGCACTGCGCAGCGGCTGGTGTGAATAGACCTGTAACTCGTCCAAAATATGTGCTATGTAAACAGCTATTTTTATAGTATCTCTTTAACTGCAGATCATCTACATAAAACACAGGTATAACAAAATGAGAATAAAGCTGTCAAGGGCTATAAAACTGTAACTGTACACAGTAAGCGCTAAATATTTGCTCAGTCATGGCAATGACCAGACACATCTGAATCAGCCTGTTTCTCTTGGCTGGAAACAAAATCCATCTTTAATGAACCATTACACCCCCAGGATGCCTGAACTCTATCCCAACCCATCATTAGGAAAGTGCTACATTGGCATTGCATGTTTTCATATAGAGCAGTCCTAGCACACTCCTCTTCTACTGGCATGCGGGTTTTTATTACCATTAGGAGGGAACAAATGATTTATTCATAGCTCGCAATATAACCAGATCACACGTACTTTTGTTGGCAGCGGACACTCATCCAGTAGCAACGTAATGACAGCTGGGCCCAGAGGATCTTCTAATGGAATGACTCGAATGAGAGACTGCACCACATCCAGCCAGCCGTTATCTGTGGCAGGGAAGCAAAGGGATCAGAGCAATAACTCAAATGATAAACAAACATCCAGATACAACTGTAGAATAATCCCGGCTGATAAAAAGAGGAAAGCAAAGAGTCTACGCTGCATATCACAAGCAGTCCACGCACAGTGTCCTGTCTGCCATAAAACAAAACAGCTGAAGTCTTATTGCTATGAGCAACACAGAAACCAGTAAGGATACCCAGAGCACTCAAAATTAGTTTGCATGCTACTGCCGTTCTCAGAAGATCTTTAGGAAGAAATATTACCTGCATGCGGAAAGTTCCTAAAAGCAGAACCCCTGGGAATTTTTTTTTATTAACCTCTGCACTGGGGCTACCACAGCACTGCAAGGGTTAAGTGCTTGTTTTTGTCTAGGTTCAAAAATAACAAAAATTAAAAAGGAGAACTATGGGGTCAGTGTTTTTCCCCATAGTTCTCCTTAGGGTAACGGGAGGACACAAACTAGCGTCCTCCCGTCACCCTAAGCTCAGTATACTGCGAGCTACAGCTCGCGGTATACTGAGACGCCGCACCTGGAGCGGATCCCGACTTAGACGACAGGATACGCCCAGCTGCGTGAGTGACAGCTGGCTCTGCCTATCTAGAGGCAGAGCCAGCTGTACCCGCCCCCTCCCCCGTGCATTCCACCAGTCAGCGCTGGCGGATCAGAGTGGGGAGAGGGGAATCCAGCCCCTCCCACTGTCACGGCAGAGAGCTGTGACAGGATCGAGAGGTGAGCGAACCTGGTATGTGTTCGCTCACCTCCCGATCTACTGAGCCGACCTGTGACAGTCTCATTGTCACAGGTCGGCTAGAACTATGAGGTGAGTGGAAATCACTCATCTCATAGTTCTCCTTTAAGTTCATCCGATACTCAGTCGGCTTGCTCTGAGGCTGTGTTCACACCTGGGCGTTTTTCAGCGCTGATCAAAGCGCTGAAAAATGCTCAAGCAGTGAAATCCTATTAACTCTTTTAGATTGTAAGCCCTCAGGGGCAGGACCCTCCTTACCATCTTGTCTTGAATTGTATTGTGACTGTAATGTCTTCCTTATATTGTAAAGCGCAGTGCAAACTATTGGCGCTATATAAATCCTATATAATAATAAAAATAATAATAATAATAACTCCTGTGTGCATGGTTCCCACATGGGCGTATTCCAGCGCGTTTTGATGCGCTGAGAAACGCCCTACGCAGATTTCAGCACGTATCCATTGGTATTCCAGAGTGTAGCTCGGGGTTAACAAAGCAGGAATACAGCGTAGGTCTTACCTTGTCCGCGATCCCCGCTGTGTCCTCCGGCCGCTGCAGTCTTCTGGGTTCCGTCCCTTGCGAGCGCCGGAAGTTTAAAAAGTAATGACCCAACATAATGACCCACTTGCAGTGGTCAAGTGGGTCATTATGTTCTACACACGGTGTATGGGACGCGAGGACGCCAAGGGACATATTATCACTACAATGGAGGAGGAGAGAGTTGGAAGGGATCAGTCTTAGAGCAAGCCGACTGAGGATCAGGGGAGTATATTTTGTTATTTGTGAACCTAGACAAAAACGTGCAGTGAACCCTTGTAGTGAAGCGGTATCCCCACTGCAAGAGTTCTGCTTTTTTTCACATTTTGGATAGGGCGGAGAGGGGATTACAACATCTGCCAGGTTTTTATTGCAGTCTGCGTGCCCCTTTAGGGAAATCCACCCTCTCAATTTACCCTGGTGACTGATCACTGAAAGTGAAAGAATTGAGTTGTCACCAGACCAGGAATAGATGGGAAATCTTCCAGTGGGGACACTAGCTCTGGTGACTCTGTTTACCATCAGGGATTACCCCACTTTGAGGAGATTTCTTGTTGCGGCTATTGAACATCAAGTGAAGGAAAATCCCCCCCCCCCCCAATCGGACACAGAAGGCGAAAGCTGAAGGGGTATTAACTCTCCCTTACTCTATCCAGCATTTTGTTCTATCGGACAGATATAACCAAACGCTTAAATTAGGACCCCACCTAGAGCTCCTCCCACTGGACCAGCGCTGACTCGTCGCTGCTCTCTCCGGCACAGTGAGTGAGGGCAAGGGGAGGGGGGAAAAGCGAGGGAAGCTGGGACGGGGCTGCCTGTAAATCTATTGCTATAGTGTGCTGGACGTGTGTAATGTATATGTAGTACATACAGGTGAAACTCGAATAATTAGAAGATCGTGCAAAAGTAATTGCAGTAAATGCTGCAAAAGGGGCCCAAACCAAGTACTGAGTACATATGCATGCTTGTACTTTTCAGAGGTCCGATATTGTTCTATGTACAATCCTTGTTTTATTGATTGCATGTAATAATCTACTTTTTTGAGGTTGTGGATTTGGGGTTCTTGGGGTTTTCATGAGCTGTAAGCCATAATCATCACAATTATGACAAATCACGGCTTGAATTATCTTGCTTTGCATGTAATGAGTCTATCTCATATATTAGTTTCACCTTTTAAGTTGCATTAGTGAAATAAATGAACTTTGCACGATATTCTAATTATTCGAGTTTCACCTGTATATACAGCATACACCTCAACTACACTCCAGCAATAGAGTTACAATTCTCCACGGCTAACATGAATAGGTTAAACCATGATCCATAGTACATAACATGTAGTTGTACTATGGATCATTTAAAGTCACCTGTCCCTTTAAGAAAAAGTATCGGTAATTGGTATCGGCAAGTACATGAGGGGATGTACTTGGGCCTGAAAAAGTGGCATCGGGACATCCCTATAACATGGCCATTTAAATAAGAACTCCGGGCAAATCTATTAACCCATGCAGTGGGGCTACTCCTGCACTGTAAGGGTTAAGTACTTGTTTTGTCTTGGGAGATAAAATAACGTTATACTCACCCGAACCACGATCCTGGCTGGCTGTTACACTGTTCCCTGCAGCCTGCCGCCTCCTCCCCTCCAGAGATGGCATATCTCTCAGCGTCCACACATTCTATACAATGATAGCAGTAGACCATGCCTGTACAATGTGCGTCACCCCAGGTAGTCTCCACCTGGGGTGCATGGGGTGACAACATAGTAGCTCCACTGGGGGACAGTAACAGTGTTGTCAACCCTAAGAGAAAGTGCCTGAACAAGGACCTTTATGGCAGAATCACCAGAGATTATTCTACCAAAAGCTGCATATTTGAACAGATTGAAACAACAAGAACATGTTTTTATATATGCTTATATAAAAACTTTAAATTACATTCACATCTAATTTAAACCCCTTAAGGACCAAGCTTCAGATGCTTGTATTTCAGTTAAGGACCAAAGCATTTTTTGCTGGGTGTGTTCTCATTTATTGCACCAACACATCATATACCGTTTTTAAAAGGACAAAAAGGGCTTTAATTTGATGTGACATTTACATATATATTTTCTCATTTAGCACATGATGGAAGCTTAAACCCTCAAGGACCCATGCCAGAATAATTCCATTATTGGTCCTTGTGGTGTTAAAGGCTTAATCATTCCTATGCATTTTACATTAAAACCAATGGAAATACATGAACATGCATGTCAACAAATGGGTTAACATGCACGCCAACGTACATTGTTGTGCGTTACAACACACATTGAAACTTAAAATACAATGCACAGTACATGCATTTTAATGTGTCTTCTTGAAATCAATAGAAACATATCAAGCACAAAAATGCAAAACGTGTGAATCCAGCCGAAAGATTTGTCAGGTCACACAGAGATTTCCAATCTAGTTGTATAAACTCTATAAACAATTAGGGTTTTCAACATCTGCAGTACTCTGTGCTGCTTTTCCTAGGGGAACCCCTAAACAGCCTGATCTTTGCCTTACGTACAAGAATGGCACCACTACAGTGAATATAGGAAAAAAAAAAAAGTTTTTCGGAAACAAAAAAAGAAATCCACTAAGAGCAAAGAAACACCCGAACCAATGAAAAGAAGTGCAAGTAATCCCTATTAAAAAGGAGAACTATGGGGTCAGTGTTTTTCCCCATAGTTCTCCTTAGGGTAACGGGAGGACACAAACTAGTGTCCTCCCGTTATCCCTACTTCATCACAGCACTAGCAGTATATAGTATAAATGTAGGTAAATGTTTGTGAAGGCTGCAAATCACCACAGTGATCCAAGTGAAATCTGAGCGCTTGCTTGCTCTCAGTGGATACATGTACATGTTAATGGTTTCAGGATTTTGGCCAGCGCACAGAGTGGTGACATTCTGTCCATCTAATCCTTGCCCCATGTCACACTGGGCCACTGGATGGAGGTAAGATCAGACGGTCATTAGATTACAACCAAGAATCAGATTGTAAGCTCATATGGTCAGGGTCCTCATTTACAGCATTTTATAAAAGGGATCAATCACACGGGCACGGAATATAAGAATTCATTCAGGCTTTTTTCCATGCCCAGGAAGCCTAGCTGGTACATGAGTATGAATGGCTGTGCGCGGTCATCCATGGACACTTGCATAAACCCACGTAGAACATATGGACATACAACCTGGATGCAGACTGCTGCGCTCAGTCAATATGTACATACGTTGGTTTACACAAGCACCAGCATATACGCACATACAGAAGTACAGAGCCATTCATATCTATGGGCGACTGTTTGCACCAGCTGGGTTTCCAAAGAGACAACAAAACCCACATTTTTATGCTGTATGCCCCCAATGCATCTGTGTGTATGAGCCCTAAATATCATCATCTCTGATCAAATAAAATATGAACAAACACAACAGAAAGCAGAATATAAGAAAAGCAAAATCCAAATACCTGTTTCTGCCATTTCGTGCAGCGTGATCATGGAATAGGGGGGCTCCTGGTCACTGAAAGATAATGGTTACAATATTGATTTTACAGAAGCGCAGGAAAGGATGAGCAATCTTAATTATACCAATATCAAGCGGCTAATGATCAAGGGATTACGCGTTTCAAAAAGGGATACGCTGATGGATCAGAGTCATTGTGAACAGGAAATTATAGCAGGCAGCAGATGTTCTATAGTCAGACTATCGATTCCCAACCAGCTAGTCACATAACTTCAGCCAAAGGGGCAAACGCCATCACCTCTGCTACACGCTCGATTGTAGATTAATGTAGGGATGGAGAAATCCCAGAAGCCCAGTAACCAATGCTTCCAAAATGACAGTGAGTCTGTGAGTCTGTGTCTGAGCCTTTTATATTGCTGTTAATGAAAGCCCATGTTCCCCGACTCCCTGCTGACTCCTACAATGCTTACTTCTGCTTGAACACATCCAATGAAAAGACCATTTCCTATGATGATATCATCCAAATTCATATAAATCGATGGGAAAACATTGCTCTTGTATAGGGTGCTCCCACCCCACAGACCTTGCAGTGGAGTTTCTGTGGAGTTTACCTTGTTACTATGTCCGGTAGGGACTTAGTGGTCGGTGGATGGAATGCATCCGGCAACCCTGGAAGTCAGTGGGATGCAGAACAGTCTTAGACAGTTGTAGCTCATCAAAAGAGCAAAGTGTATTGGCACAGTGGGCAGGACAGGTACTGATATTCTTTTACAGGCAGCATTTTATTTGAATTCCAAGCTGGTGATAGGGTCATTTTGGCTAGTTATGAGCAAGAGCGCAAGATCATGTGCTGTGCAACCTCCCACTCACACTCATATGTTTTCCAGTAAATGTCCTCAGGGCACTGGTAGTGCTGGAGCCATGAAACAGAGTGGTCTACAGTTTTGCAGGCTCCATTCAGGACCATTCAGTGGGAAATGACAAGGATAACTATAAGACCTGGTACAATTTGAAGACATAAGGTGGTGGAATTACTTTAAAGAGAACCTGTCATCTTGCTCCTTTGTCATGTGACTGTGCTCAACTGGCTGCTAAGTCTTAGCACTGTATCATGGGAGGAGGTCATATGCTTCTCCATACCTGGAAGCACTGTATTTTGCAACGGCAGCAACAGAGGAGGGAGTGGTGGAGGAATGCTGTAAAGGCAAAATAAGGTGGTCGGGGATGGGCCAATCACAGGAGAGGTAGTAAACAGTACTACTGTTTACATTTGATAGTCCTCTCACTCTCAGATTTCCTCTCACTTCCTGTTGTCTCAATGACAGGAAGTGAGATTAAATCTTTCTAAAGAGGATACAGACAGCAGTAAAAAGCTTACAGTGACCCGGAAGAAGAGGTGGGCACCCCTCCTGTAATATACGTACAGTACTACGAACCAGACCCAAGAAGGCGGGCACTCCTCGTCGGTACGAGCGCGGTAGCATTACGACTGAACTGCCGCGCGGTACACTTTGGCTGCAGCCTGGGACCCCCCGCTGTACAGTAATAGCCTCCGTTTGTAAGTAGGAGTCGTATGCAAGTCGTATGTTTGTAACTCTTGGACTGCCTGTATTAGTGTTGGATAGTGTAGAACAGGGGTGAACAAACTCTGGCCCTCCAGTGAAACTACAGATACCATCATGCATCTGTTTCTGGAAGTCATGCCTGTGGGAACCTTGCAATGCCTCATGGGATTTGTAGTTCCACAACAGCCAAAACCACTGCCCTTTTTTTTAATGTCTGTGTCCCAGGATGTCCCTACATTTCTTGTCCCAGGGACAAATAGAAAGTGAATGAAATGTATCCAAAAGTTAGGGGAAGTCCATTCTTATCACAGAATAGGACAGCTATTACTGGAACAAGAGTCCCCTTTGCAAGATTTATCCTGGTCTCCTTTTATAGTGACAACTGGGACATTTCTGATTTGCAGTCACTTTATGTCCCAATGACAATAAAAAGACATTCTGACTTTAGCCATACTTAACTCAAATTGATGGCGGCGGTTGTACTATTTGTTTTCATCCAGCAGAGCAAGTCTTCAATGTCCTGCCTGCACATTCGTGCCCTATAGACTTCTATGGGGCTGTGTCGCAAGGCCAGAGAGAGTCCTGTAATGCGCAGATGCAGCCAGGACAGTGAAGACTTGCAGCACCAGATGAAATTAAACAGCGGAACAGATGCTGTGGGATCAAGGCACGCATGCATCTGAAGAAGGAGAGGGCGGGGAGATAAAATGGAGAAGTGCACATTGTTTTAAAACAATGACAGTGAAAAATGCCCCTACATAGACATCACTGGAATAGGCACACGATCAGATTGAAACATGGGCACTGCCAACATATAGCAAGAACAAGACAAAAGCTGGCCATACGCCTATCAATTTTTTACATTTAACCCGTGGGCTGAATGACAAAAAGTGACATGATTCCTCCATCAAACACAAACAGCGCGTCGATCGAGGAATCGCTGCGGTTTGCGCTGTATTCTGACAGAAGCCGCCTCCACATGTCAGGATACTCGATCGGAGCGGGCAGCTCATTTGCTGCTGGCTCTGATTGTACGAAGATTTTCCAGCCGGCTCCTTCGATCAGCTGATCAAGAAATGCCAGATGAAAGGGAGCCGACAGTGCAAATTTCGGCCGGTACATTAAAAACCGACCGAAATTCGGCCAGTGTATGGGCACCTTAACTACCTCCCGGCCGGCCTTTTTAAAAAAAACGGCTGGCCGGGAGCTCTCTAGATCTGAGCGGGCGTTCTTTAGATGTCTGCTCAGACACACCCACTCGTGCCTGAGCAGGCAAAGCCCGACATTTAAAAACAGGCAGCGATGCCCATTACCATACAAGCGATCCGCCGGCGGCTCGCTTGTATGGGGGTAACGATCGGTGTGTCAATAAAAAGTTAGGCTTTAATATCACTTTAAGAATTCTGACCAATTGGCCTTTGAATCAAGGCGCTCTAAGGGCTTTTTTTTCCGTTAGCTGCAGTGCGTTTTCCGGTGCGTTCGTGTGCGTTCCGGACCAGAGAAAATGTGACGTGCAGTATTTTTTCTGTCCGGAACGGAAAGCACTGCGCTCATGTGAACTAGAGCCCATAAAACACATAGGGATACATTGTGATGCGTTTTTAGTGCAGGAGCCAACTGTTCTGGTCTGGACAGAATCCGGACATCGCGTGAACAAGCCCTGAATGTGACTAGTTACACAAGTTGCAGCTGATGCTTAGTACAAGTTAGCATCTATTAAACATACAAGCAGCTAGTAGTGACGCTTCCGGGGGGGTCCACTGAAAATGTAACCATAATGCTAATATCTGATGGACAACTCTGCTGCTAGAGACAAATCGCAAATGGCAGGATCACTAAAGAAGCTGCTCGTCCCTATGGAATCGCTCCCTCTGTAGCCAGATGCAGCAAGATGTCACTGGCCTGAACACTGCTGAATCGGAATCACTAGCAATGGGAGCGATTTCATAGGAACAGACTGAGCGATCTTGCAGTCGTGAATTTGACAAAATCACCAGCAGCAGGATCTCTAGCGACAGTCAACCGTCTGACATCAGTGCAAAAAAAAAAAAGATCACGTACAAGTGCACCAACGCTGCTAACGTCACCTTGTCCATGATTTATAGAAACATCGAGAGGGGAATTTATCACAACTGGAGCAGAGAGAATATGGAGCAGTTGCCCATGGCAACCAATCAGCTTCTCTCTTCAGTTTGCTCAGTTAAGGAGATAGAAGCGGATTGGTTGCCATGAAAATTTGCTCCACATTTTCTCTGCTCCAGTTTTGATTAGGGATGTTCAGATACCAAGTACAGTACTCGTTACAAGTACAAGTACAGATGCTTTTCCAGCTCCGGGACTAGACTGGAGAAAAACTCATAAGTCAGGAGGTAGCTGTCATTTGTAAGGAGCACACGGAGCTCCTGGGATTTGTACATCTCTGTTTTAATGCATTATTCTTTTTAAATAAATATATATAAGTGATGCACCGATACCAGTTTTGCGAGTACAAGTACTGATACTTACCCAAGTACTCACAGATACAAGTACTGGTACTTGCCGAGTACTTACAAGTACAAGTACTGATACATTTCTGTTTATTGTCATGTGACAGTTTTTCTAAACCAATACAGACTAATGATTTCAGGAGAGTGGTGGAGCACCAGAGCCAGGTCCCATCTGCAGCCCTGATAGTTCTCGTTAAAATGCCAAGTATCGGCACTGGTATCTGGACTTCCCTAGTTTTGATAAAATCCCCCCCAAGTGTTATATGGACACTGAAGCTCAGACTTACTTGTCCACCAGCGTTCTGATGACAGCCAAAGTATCCAGCACCAGGCCGTCCACATTAGGTTTTTTCCTCCGAGGCTCGTGTGGCCCCCGACCTCTCCGCGGAGGCCGCACTGGGTCCCTTGGGCGGTTTCTGGCCTCGCTGGCAGGTATGATGCGGTTTTCAGTTTGTTGACTTGGAGAGTCTACATTGTCCTCCAGTCCACTGTCTTCTCTGCACACACAGGTATTTCCCATGTTTCTGGTCCCCGACTGTTCATTTACACACACTGTATGGTGCCCAAAACGGAACAGAAAACCTTGGAGAAGGCTTCTGCTGGTGTGAAAAACAATCCAAGCGAGCACAATCATCTAGAACGTTGAATACTTGGTGACTTCATGTTCAGGAATTCCACTTTTCGCCATGGTCCTGGAGATATTCAAGGGCTGCGGTATTCAGTGGTAGTCATTATCTGAGGCAAGGATCCATGTCACAGCAACTGGGCTAAAGAAATGAGAGGGTGTGAGCAGAGATTAAAGCACACGTAATAAAAAGGCACAGGGCACTTTTGTGTATGAATGCTGAAAGTATTTACCCGACACATTGAAATGCTCGAAAGGCAATAAACATATTTTTTACTGCTCGCTGTCTAACAGTACGCAGACGCATAACCGGGTGACCCCACAGGAAACCCGTCACACCAGAGTTGTCATTGC
Organism: Nanorana parkeri; assembly: GCF_000935625.1. NCBI lineage: Eukaryota > Metazoa > Chordata > Amphibia > Anura > Dicroglossidae > Nanorana > Nanorana parkeri. The sequence continues at coordinate 1,270,495 of NW_017306463.1, forward strand.
TGACTTTCTGAAAATGCAGACAGAATCAAACACCGCGCCAGCAGATTTTGGTTCAAGAGAGTATTAATCAATGATGTACAGGAGTGCAGGGCGATAACGGGGCGGCTCTCGCCAGGTTCACAACAACCTCAGCACTGCAAGACAAGACACAGAGAGCGCCTCCATCGCATAAAAACTTTTTAATGAACTAATAAAATAAAAATGGTATAAAAAAGGTACCAGGGCTGTCTTTACCGCAGGGCAAAAGGGGCAACTGCCCTGGGCCCCATAATTTACAGGGGCCCACCGCAGCTATACCTCTCGCCCGAGCAGCAGACAGAACAAGCAAAGCAGCACTGCTGGTGGGGAGACCGGCCAGTAGCGGTTTCCAGCCTATTACTTCACAGGCTATAAACCGCCAGTGTCTATGTGCCACCTCCTGCAGTGATTGACCCCCCCCCCGATGCCCGTCACATAGATCCAGCAGGCACAGAGCAGGATTAGGCGGAGGGTACAAAAGTCTTATTCTATTATTAAATAGTACAGAACAAATGTACCAGTGTGTGGTTATATTAGCAAAATCGGAAATGCATTAACATTGCATGTCCCCAAACACTTGCTGCATGATCCACTGCGTTTTCAAAATATGCATTCTACAAATAAAACAGACATAGTCCATTGCGCATACAGGGTTCTGGGTAGGGAAGGGGGGGCAGGTGATGGATGGTTGTGGGGGCCCATCAGCAAAATCTTGCCCAGGGCCCAATTAATATTAAAGATGGCCCTGAAAGGTACTCACAAAGGACGAATAAAAACAGGCATAAAGGGTCAGAACGAAAGGTGCATATCCACCGGCTGTTCGTCTTCCCTGGTAGTGAGTAGTTTACGTGTTTCAGAGGTCCCGCCTCCTTCCTCAGAATCAAGTGGTACGCTCCCAATTGGTTCTGAGGAAAGAGGCGTGACCTCTGAAACACGTAATCCACTTTCTGAAAATCTTTCGGTCATGCTGGTCCACTGACTAAAACAAAATGCAGCTGCCCAGATCACTTGTAGTGGCCTGCTTGTTAAAAGAAAAAATATATAATAAAATAAATAATAATTTTTAAAAAAAATTCCACTGTGTGCCATATTGTGGTAGCAGCGCTCACTGAAGCTGCCCATACACCTTACAACCATCACTCGTCTTTCGGCCGAACGGGGTGTTGTGAACCGGCCCTACATGAGGGTGTTGCCAGAACTTCCCGTTTCCAGTAAGCTATCTACGGCACCCTGCTAGCCCCTCCCACCAGCCACTATCTGCCTGCACTGCATAGAGAAGCACAGACACCCAGTGATGACTTCGCTGGATCTAAAACAAGGAAAGTAATAAAAACTGAATAATCATTTTATTGGGGGGAGAGAAAAGGAGCCAGGGACGGCAAAAACAGAAGCAGATTTAATATAAACGTCAGCTTTAAAAAGGAGAACTATGGGGTCAGGGCTTTTCCCCATAGTTCTCCTTAGGGTAACGGGAGGACACAAACTAGCGTCCTCCCGTCACCCTAGGCTCAGTATACCGCAAGCTACAGCTCACGATATACTGAGACGCCGCAGCCGGAACAGGTCCCGACATTACTGTCTGGATCCACCCAGCTGCGTGAGTGACAGCTGGCTCTGCCTATCTAGAGGGAGAGCCAGCTGTACCCGCCCCCTCCCCCGTCCGTTCAGCTAGTCAGCGCTGGAAGATCAGACAGGGGAGGGGGGGGGAGGTAATCCTGCAGGGAGCCGTGAGTGAATCCAGTCCCTCCCCTGGCACAGGATCGAGAAGTGAGCGAACGCCGGTATGTATTCGCTCACTTCCCGATCTACTGAGCCGACCTGTGACGGTCTCATTGTCACAGTTCGGCTCAGATTATGAGGCTGAGTGAAAATCACTCGCCTCATAATTCTCCTTTAACTTCTACATAAACCATGCATTCCAGCAGTTGTGGAACTACAATTCCCATGAGGCATTGCAAGACCGACAGTCTCAGGTAAGACTCCCAGAGGCAGATGCATGATGGGATCTGTAGTTTCAGCACAGGTAGAGTGCCGAGGTTGTAAAGTAATGTTATAATATTAGAAAAAAAAAATGGTCATCTCATAATTTACTGCAAATCCCAATTATTTCTCTGAGAAATACACTTCATAGACATGATTTTCCATCAACCTCACTGCCACGCTCATGTCATTAACCCAGAGAGGTTCATTTATTACCAGGAGGAGATGTTCCCTGCTGCATGGGAACATTCCAATAGTAAATACGGTGAATTTGTGTTCACCGTGTGAGGGACTTTTTTTTTTAAATTGATTTTTCCAAGTCCCTGGTTGGTTGAAATGAACACACTGTCACCGTATTCACCGAGCTCACAGATCATTCACCAAGTTAAAGGATAACTGGCCTTTTGTACAGCGACACTTTATTTTATCCCTTCCTCCCCCTCACAGCCTGAAAGTCTTAAGGTGCTCATACACTTTACAACACTCGCAAGACTTTTGTCCTGCGAGGGTTGTAAAGTACTTTTAAAAAACGTACGATCTGCCCATCTTGGACAGGCAGATCGTACTTGCGATCGGGGCGGGTTTGCGATGACTGCAATGAGGGGCGGGCTTTTGATGACTGCAATGAGGGGCGGGCTTCTGATGACTGCAATGAGGGGCGGGCATCCACCAGATCCACACTGTGTGGCTACTGAAGTTCTCCCGGCCGGTCCCATACAGAACAAATCCCCTTCATAGCTATGGAGAGGCCGCCTACGGTCAATGTGCATCATAGACAGGTGCTCTATAGCAGAGGGAAGGCAACCTTGACACTACAAATGTTGTGAGACTACAAATCCCATCAAGCATCTGCCTCTGGGAGGGTCATTGCCTTTCTCCCAGTATGGTCCCCAGTGTGTATAGGAGGCTAGAAATTAGATTGTAAGCTCCTTTGAGGGATAGGGATTAAGGTCAAAGTGGATCTAATCCTGAGAATGTTTATACATTACCTCTTGCCCGTCCTTTCATGGGGCGGCTGCATTCGTTTTCTTTTTGCCTTTGCCTCTGTTAGTCATGGCTGTAACTGTCAGTCTTGCAATGCCTCATGGGACTTGTAGTCCCACAACAGCTGGAGGGCTGGAGTTGACCACTGCTCGTTTAGATGAGGCAGTTGGATCTGTAGCAGACCAATAGGATTTGAGTCTTCTAGTGACATCATGGAAAGGTGATTGGTGATGAGTTGTGACTGATCCACATTGCACATGTGTGGCAGCTTTATGTTCACTGCTTGTAGGAGGTTTGCGCTTTCCCAGGCCATGACTTGTATGTATTATTAACGTGTCGGAGTGATCAGTAACCAGTGTCCATGTTTTATATGAGACACTTTCAGGGAGTATTTTATCACTCCTTAGCAAGTAAGCAATCTCAGCACTCCAGCTGTGGGGAAACTACAAATCCCATAATGCCAAAGTGTTGCAATGCCTTATGGGACTTGTAGTTCCACAACAGCTGGAGTGCTGAGGTTTCCTACCCCTCTTCTAAACTGTAACCTATCCCAGCTCTTTTCCCCTTCATTTTGCTGATTGGGTCTGGCAGAGACTAAGGGCCAGTGCAGACCTGAGCGATACGGGATCGCGCGTCTTGTAGCCGCGATCATGCTTCGATGCACAGGCAGAATCGCGGCGGTAAACCGCGCAATCCACCCTGCACGACTGGGGTGCCATTAGAAAATAATGGCACCAACAGCACGATTGTCGGTGATGGGCAACTCGACAATCCGTGTGGTATCATGCATGATTGCTGCGCGGTCACGGATCGCCAAAGCCCTTATGCTGAGCAGCGCGGTTCCCATGGAATATTGGGTCTGAGAGGGCAGAGCGGCTTTATTTTTGTATTGTAGAGTCTTCCAATGCCTCATGGGACTTGTAGTTCCACAACAGCTGGAGGGCCGAGGTTGCCTACCCCTGGTCTACAGTAACAGAAGGGAAATGAGTTCTGGTGAACTTTCCATAACCAGGGATTTCCCTCAATTTAGGGGGGAACTCCCCCTCACTTCCTGTTGTGGCTATCAGACAGGAAGTGAAAGGAACACTCCCCAATGAGACACATGGCAAAAAAGAAACTAACAGGGTTTATAACCCTCCCTTACTCATCCAAAATGAAAGAGTTCTCCATCCATGTGTAGAGGTCAGGGGTCAGCCGGCAGAGTTTACACCCAATTCACACTGAGCAACATGGATATTGCGTGATTTCGGGCTGAGCGGCTATGAGCTACATTGCGCGTTATTGAGCAACATTGCACATTTTATCTCACTACGTAGCGCGTTTTTTGGCCGGGACTTCATCGCTGCTACATTGGGCTGTAACCAATCAACAGCGATCTTGATGTGACATCATTCTTTCCTTCCATTTTGCAGTGCAAAAGTGACCCTTCTGTAGCGCAATTTCGCACAATATCGCCGGTAATGGCCGATTTTCCCCCACACCATTGAGTCTATTGGGGCCGAATCGCCTGACATCCGCCGAAAAAACGGTCATGTACCAGCAACGAGCTACAGGCGACATTGAGCTGTGAGATGTGAACAGCTCCATTGAAATGCATTGGAAAAGCTACATAGAGCGATATCGCGCGATAAACCGCTCAGTGTGAACGGGGCCTTATAGTGGTGCCCCATTGGGCCGCCTGACAAAAGCATGGCCAGGTGACAATGAGACTCTGAGGTTGTGCTGGAGGGAGGAAAAGGGGGGGGTGAGGTAAATTAAAGGATAACTTTATAGATGTAGTTATCCTTTAACTTAGCAAAGTGAATTTTCACTGAGCTGTGTAAATATGATGAAACCGCATTCACTTGGAGCTGAAGATAACATTTGTATTCTGGATAGAGAGAAGAGGGATTAGAACACCTGTCAGGCTTTTATTGCTGTCTGTGTCCCCATTAGGGAGAGTTCCCTCCATTCATCCCCTCACAGCTCCCTCCTCGTGTATCATTTCCCCCTCCTCTTTTAGATTGTAAGCCCTCAGGGGCAGGGCCCTCCTTACCATCTTGTCTTGAATTGTATTGTGATTGTAATGTCTTCCTTATATTGTAAAGCGCTGTGCAAACTGTTGGCGCTATATAAATACTATGTAATACTAATAATTATCACTGAAAGTGAAAGAAAATCACGAGAACAGAGGGGAAACCTTCCAATGAGAACACTAGTTCTGGTGACCCTGGAGATAACCAGGTTTCCCTCACGTTGGAGAGATTATCTTTCACTTCCTGTTGTGCCTATGGAACAGGAAGTGACGAGTAACCATGTTTGATGTTACAGCCTGACTATGGGGGTCATGAAACATGGTCCAGTAGGCAAACTTAGCCTTTAAATCAAAGCGCTCCATCTAGCCAGTGATTGGCAGCTTACCATAGAACAGGGGTAGGCCACCTGGCCACTCCAGCTGTTGTGCAACTACAAGTCCCATGAGGCATTGCAAGACTCTGACAGCCACAGGCATGACTCCCTGAGGCAGAGGCATTATGGGATTTGTAGTTTCCCCACAGCTGGAGTGCAGAGATTGCTTACTTGCTAAGGAGTGATACAATACTCCCTGAAAGTGTCTCATATAAAACATGGACACTGGTTACTGATCACTCCGACACGTTAATAATACATACAAGTCATGGCCTGGGAAAGCGCAAACCTCCTACAAGCAGTGAACATAAAGCTGCCACACATGTGCAATGTGGATCAGTCACAACTCATCACCAATCACCTTTCCATGATGTCACTAGAAGACTCAAATCCTATTGGTCTGCTACAGATCCAACTGCCTCATCTAAACGAGCAGTGGTCAACTCCAGCCCTCCAGCTGTTGTGGGACTACAAGTCCCATGAGGCATTGCAAGACTGACAGTTACAGCCATGACTAACAGAGGCAAAAGAAAACGAATGCAGCCACCCCATGAAAGGACGGGCAAGAGGTAATGTATAAAAATTCTCAGGATTAGATCCACTTTGACCTTAATCCCTATCCCTCAAAAGGAGCTTACAATCTAATTTCTAGCCTCCTATACACACTGGGGACCATACTGGGAGAAAGCCAATGACCCTCCCAGTATCCTAAGCAGGGAGCACTGCAAGGTGGGCAGTCACACCAGTCAGGAAGCATGCAATCCCAGTCTAATACCAGTATAATATAATAAAGGAACCCTCCTCCCCATTGTCTGCATTTGGCAGGCTGCATGTGGTCATTGTGCTGCGATATAAGACAAAGAAGCAGACACACAATGATGGGCAGGGCAGCGGAATGCTGCCTGGAGTCGTCACCCCTGTACCCCGCCACTATCTCCATCCCTACGGGGCCCCTCTCTTACCGTTACAGGGCTCCCCCAGTGTACCGCGCACTTCCTGTTTCCTTCTCCTCTTCTCTGCTGCTCAAGCCGAGACCAATCCCGCAGCGCCGACCCGGGAAGTGAGTTGTATGTTCTGCGCACGCTCACAGGCCCTCTCGCACAAGCTTCGAAGCCGAGGCGGCCATCTTTGTATCAGGCGCGTTTTGATTGGTCGGCTTCCTGGAGAGCTGGGCTACACGTGATGTCAGTGGCGTTTTGATTGGTTTGTAGGGGGAACTAAGCCGCGTTTTGGTTGGCCGCTGGCGCTGTCGGGTCTGAAGGCAGTGTGAGCTGCTGGAGAGAGAGGTTGGTAAAGGCAGGGAGTCTGAGTGAGTGAGGCTAAACACTGCTTGGGAGAGTGGCCTCTGTGAGGAGGGGGTAATACAGGGGGGTGTGAGGGTGGCAAGTGTTGGGAGGGGGGTAACAGGGGAGTCAGGGTGGCCACGGCTGCGAGAGGGTGACACAGGGAGCCTAACGGGGTGACCGTGGGCACTGCTGGGAGAGGGTGACACAGGAAGTCTAAGGGGGTGACAGTGGGCACTGCTGGGAGGATTGACCCATGGAGCCCAAGGGGGTGACAGTGGACACTGCTGGTAGAGGGTGACCCAGGGAGCCTAAGGGGATGACAGTGGGCACTGCTGGGAGAGGGTGACCCAGGGAGCCTAAGGGGATGACAGTGGGCACTGCTGGGAGACGGTGACCCAGGGAGCCTAAGGGAATGACAGTGGGCACTGCTGGGAGATGGTGACACAGGGAGCCTAAGGGGGTGTCAGTGGGCATTGCTGGGAGAGGGTGACAGTGGGCATTGCTGGGAGGGGTTGACACTGGGAACCTAAGGAGGTGACAGTGGACACTGCTGGGAGAGGGTGACACAGGGAGCCTAACGAGGTCACAGTGGGCACTGCTGGGAGAGGGTGACAGTGGGCACTGCTGGGAGGAGTTGACACTGGGAACCTAAGGAGGTGACAGTGGGCGTTGCTGGCAGCGGGTGACACAGGGAGCCTAACGAGGTCACAGTGGGCACTGCTGGGAGAGGGTGACAGTGGGCACTGCTGGGAGGGGTTGACACTGGGAGCCTAAGGGGATGACAGTGGGCATTGCTGGCAGAGGGTGACACAGGGAGCCTAAGGGGCTGACAGTGGGCACTGCTGGGAGAGGGTGACAGTGGGCAATGCTGGGAGGAGTTGACACTGGGAACCTAAGGGGTGACAGTGGGCATTGCTGGGAGAGGGTGACACAGGAAGCCTAAGGGACTGACAGTGGGCACTGCTGGGAGAGGGTGACACAGGGAGCCCACGGGGGTGACAGTGGGCACTGCTGGGAAAGGGTGACACAGGGAGCCTAAGGGGGTGACAGTGGGCACTGCTGGGAGGGGGTGACATAGGGAGCCTAAGGGGGTGACAGTGGGCACTGCTGGGAGGGGCTAACACAGGGAGCCTAAGGAGATGACGCAGGGAGCCTAAGGGGATGACACAGGGAGCCTAAGGGGGTGACAGTGGGCACTCCTGGGGTGGGTGATAAAGTAGAACAAGAGATGCAATAATCCTTGTCCAAAGGGTAAGACCTACCATACCAATTTATTTTATGTAGCTGGCACAGTGAACCAGCTGCTGTTATGAGCTGGCATGGCTGGGTGAAACTTTGCCACAGTTGTCCTAATTACCCAGAACACTTTGCTGCTGAAGCAGTGAACCTTTGTCTGGTTAGAGGCCTGCCATGCCTTGCAGTTGCACTTCAGTGGAATAGATATTTACTATAGAGACCACAGTCCATCATGGCGTGTGCACCATAGACATTGTATGATGCTGTTTAATGTCTCCTCCCTGCTCATTGGACAGAGGTGCTGATGTTGATTTGCTGTCCAATGTGCAGGCTGGAGGTAGAGAGGTGACGAAGGGATCAGGGGTGCCTGTCCCATGGGGGCGGGGGGGACAGTTAGCCCTTGGTAAGGTGGACGTATGACTAGTACTTAGACCGAGCTTCATTTCCTTGCTCCATGCAGCAGAACAGAGCAGTGGCGGAGTGACGGGAAGTATTTTCTGCTGGGGATATAAACACTAACAAAGAACTTTCATTTGCTCCATACAGTTGAAAGGATTTTGATATATCTGTTCGGTAAGTGTAACAAATACTTGACCCTGCCAGGGAATTGTGAGCTGATCACTTTCTGTACTCACTGCCTCCTCTGACTGCTATGACTGGTCTCTCTGTGGACTACAGAACACCTTTCCCTATGTTATTGAGGAGAGGTTAAGGGGTTCTGTAGTCCTAAATTGCTTCCTGGCGTAAGGTGACAACTCTGCTCCTCCTGTAGATCATGTACCGTGAGTATTGTCATCCTGTCTCAGAAGATGTGTGTCTGGCAGGATCACTGGGTGAAAATAAGAATAAAGAGTCGTCCCCCGC
>NW_017306463.1:1280316-1285672 GCF_000935625.1 Nanorana parkeri
AGCCGCCCCCCCCCCCCCCAAAAAAAAATGCAGTCGCCACATCTAAGGACCAGTAAGCTGCAATATATATTACATTTTTGTCCTTGAGTTTACATACACTTTAAAGAGAACTGCCGCCCTCCCATTGAAATTAAACGTTAAACCAAAACAAAGTTTGGAAGACATTCGTCAAGTCTCTGATGGCATTACTGAATGCTCTGACTAGATTTTTCATATAAATGTTCCTGTGAAGCCTTGTTTTCTGGATGATGCCACTGCCCCCCCACCCCCCCACACACTTCACAGATTACCACTCAGGCCCACTGTTGTGACGGCAGTCACATGCTCCCCCCTCCCGGAAGCCCTTGCTAGCAGTAGATATATGCAAAAAAAAACGTAGGGTTTAGAAACTCTTTAAAAACATTCTTACCTTTTTAGATGTGTCTGTGTAGCGTCCTTTACAAGCTTCTCTCTCAATGATCAAGTGACAGGAAACTCTTTCTGTCCCCATAGAAATAAACAGGGACAGGCATTGTCTATATGTAGTTTACAATTAATAATGAGATCTGCCAGCACAGTACAGACACGGTTCATTATGTGAACATTAACCTGCACGCCCCCATTTGCATTTCAGAGCTTGATATAGAGTAACATTTTCTTTCAGCAATTGAAAACAATAAATAAAAGTTATGCTATGTGAATGAGAAACATGCAACACATAGAAAATAGGCGTTAGCCCAATTTGGCTGCAAAAGTGGAAATACGCGTTTAAATGTAACAACAAAAAACCTGAATCCGAATTCATTTCTAAGAGTGATCACATAATCGGTATTGATAACATTGCTTTTATTTTGGTGCCTTTTTCAGTCTTCAACCATGGCTGGCAATGAAGGGGACTTTGTAATGAACAAAAGATTTGTGACAGAATCTGAACTGGAGGAAAAAAGAAAGCAGAGACAAGAGGAATGGGAGAAGGTGCGGAAACCTGAAGATCCAGAAGGTACTACCTGACGAGCAATGCCTGAAATGTCGCTGTGTTCAAAAGCTCACCTGGTTAATTATTGTGCTATGTATTGCCTCTAATATGTCACAAAACAAGACAAAGGTTCTTACTGGGGATGCACCGAAATTTCGGCCGAAACTGGCACTCTTGGCCATTTCTCAAAAGTGCCATGATGGCCAAAAAGGCTGCCGAAAATTCAGTGTATCCCAGCTCCTCATCTCTCCGCTGGATGCCGGTGTGTGGGCCTTCTGATGCAGCGCCTGTGCCCAGCGGGGAGGAGAGAAGCTTTCCGGATGGAAAGCGGAGTCGCGCGGTGACCGCTGTCATTGTTGCAGGAGGTCGAGCTCACCTCCCGTATGGAGAGCAGTTCGACATGGTGATAGCTGCGATCTGTCACAGGAGGTGGTGTTTACCTCCCGGCTCCGCCTCCTGTGTCAGGATGCTGAGCAGCACGGGGTGGTGACGGCTGTGATCTGTCACAGGAGGCGGAGCTCTCTTCCCATACCTCCCGGCTCCTCCTGTGTCAGGATCGATAGTGGTGATTGGAGGAGAATGCTCTAATCTATCATGGAGGCAGAGTTCTCCTCCCCCACTGCCCGACCCCTTCCTGTGACAGCCGATTCAGGATGGAGAGCGGGTATACAAACACTCGCCGATCAGCTGAATGTTTGTAAATAACGGGACATAGTGTGCTTACTATGTCCCAGTTATGAATGAATGGAAAATTATCTACATCACTTCCTGTTTATTCATGATTGTGGACATAGTAAGCTCACTATCTCCACAATGTATGAATGAACAGGAACACTCAGTATAGAGGATTCCTATTCATTCATAACAGGGGCTGCAGAAAAAGAGATTGAGGACTCTGTGTCTTCAATCTCTTTTTCTATTTTAAAAGGGAAATGTCAGGGGTCTGTTTAGACTCCTAATATTTCTCCGAAGCCCCCGACCAGTAAAGTAACAAAAAAGAAACATAAATAAAACTAAAATAATTAACAAAAATTTAAAAAAGATTGGGGGGAAAAAGTCATTTTCGGTTTCGGCCCTAACAAACTTTTTATTTTCGGTTGCGGATTTAAAATTCCATTTCGGTGCATCCCTTGTTCTTACCCTTCCACACTCATAAAAAAAAAGAAATTGAATACTGTCCATGCCCCTGGTGGAGAGATTTTGCTTGCCCCTTGTCTTGCTGACCACACCAGGAGTAAGGAAAAATAACCCCAAATGGCTACAATTCAGACAACAATAAAAACTGATCAGACTATCCAAAAGTGAGTTTTGTTTGGAGTTCTGCTTTAAAGAACAACTCCGGGAAAAACATTTTCTAACCCTTGCTGTGGGTCTACCCACCCCCTGACTGCAAGGGTCAACTGCTCTTTTTTTCGCCTAGGGACTAATCACAAAGTTATACTCAACTAAACCTTGCAGCGTTCCCTCCAGCTTGTCTCTTCCTACACTGCAAAAATGTTATGTACCTCGGTGTCCAATACGCTGTGTATAGAACATGATGACTCTGGATCCTTAGACCACTGCAGCAGAGAGAGAGAGGTTGGAAGGACCGATCTGAGAACAAGCCAGCTCGGAGGATGGGGTGAGTAACTTTTTTTTAGTCCCGAGACCAAAAAAAATATGACTCCCTTGCAGTACGGGGGCTTCAAGCATGCTCCACTGCAAGGGTTAATAAAAAAATGTGGGCCTCTGCTTCAAAGCTGAACTCCAGGCAGATATAAAAGATGCGGATTATTCATTAATAAATTATTAAAGTGGAAATAAATAAAAAATGGCTGAGAGGTAATGATTTTTGGCAGAAGAGACATGCAAAGTCTGAAAACAAAGTGCACAGCTCACCCCTATCATGGGTCCCCGCAATCCACATTCGGTGCACGGATGACTCTCTTCCGGAGTAATAGGCTCAAAAACTGTGGAACCAGCACACCATAATCTTTCAAAGAAATTCAAACTTTATCCCACATGTATCTGTACAAAACACAACAGCTAGCGGTTGAATAAAGTTTGAATTTCTTTGGAAGATTATCGTGTGCTGATTCCACAGTTTTTGAGACATGCAAACTCTATTCTGCCCAAAAAATTTTCTCTCTCCCCCATGGTTTTTGCTTTAGGCTTTAGGCCTCATTCACATGCTGCGTGCAGGGCTGTATCGGGCAGCTCCCAAGAAGGACAGGTGCTGTGTGTGATTAGTACGCAGCCCCCGTCCTTCTCTATGGGACTACACAGCCGTACACCCCCCTACGCTCACCCGCCCTGCACGTCCGTACGCGTTTAATCTGACAGGATGGATCCTGTCTGTGTCCGAGCCAGGAAACACGCACCCGTACGGACCTGCACTTGGGGTGAGCGTAGGGGGGGCGTACGGCCACGTAGTCTCATAGAGAAGGACGGGGGCTGCGTACTAATCACACGCAGCACCTGTCCTTCCCGGGAGCTGAGCGATACGGCCGTGCACGCAGCTGTACGTGCCGGCCATTCCATTAGAGTGTAGATGACCCCAATCTGCACTCTTAAGAGCTTAAAACCATTGTAACACGGATGTCTGGTGAGTCCTTGAATGGGAATGATGCTCATTTGAATTGTGTGCCATTATACTATTGCAGCAAACTGTGTTATGGTGTTTTAATAGCTGGGGATTGTAATTGAATTATTCTCTCCAGAATGTCCAGAGGAAGTGCATGACCCACGTTCTTTATATGAAAAGCTTCAGGAACAGAAAGATAAGAAGCAGCAAGAATATGAAGAGCAGTTTAAATTCAGTAAGTACCCCTGTAAGTCATTTCAGCTACTGTATAAGAAAATGTTTTCATTGGTTAAAACCTAAAACTGCAGACATAACTGGTACCAATCCTGTGGAGTAAAAAGAATTTAAAAAAGATAAACCAGATGAAAGTGTTTTCTCCCGGTACAGCTTATTGAGTCTTTTGGTTCATGTTCGCAGTCCTCCCTTACAGGTTGTAATGTCATTAGTTCTCTTACAGGACTAGCCATTGCTCTAGACTGCCCAGTGGCCTTTGATCATTTCAGAAATGACCATACGCTTGTATGCCCATCCACATCCACCATTGCATGTTCTGTTATTGTGGTCAGTCAACATTCATCAGTGAACTGGATAGTTGTGCTTGCTTTGGGTTTAGTTTTTACAATATGCATGGAAAAAAATCAGCAACTTAGTCCTTATTTAGATGTGTCCATCAGAGAGGCTCAGCTTTATGTAGGATTTTCATATCCAAGCAGGATCATTCTATAAGCATGTCAGACTTGTGACTTAATGTCCAACTCTATCATGCATGTTACTGCACACGTCTATTCCTCCTTATGGTGAGTGGGACGGTGGTACATATGCAGCACAAACCAGCAAGATGGAAACATTAAGATTTTTGATAGAGAAGTCTGGTGAACGTCATTTGTGTCTAGGTTTTTAAAAAAAAGTTATACTCACCCAATGCTCTGAGCCAGCTTCTTCTTAGACCGATCCTTCCAGAGTCTCTCCCCCTCCTCTGCAGCGGTCTAAAGTCCCGTAAATCATCATGTCTATACACAGTTTATGGATGTGAGGACGCTGAGAAAGATTCCATTGTTGCAGCGGAGGAGGAGACAGGCTGGAGGGAAAGCTATGACAGCTGGCCGGCTCGAAGTTTCAGGTGAGTAAATCTTAATTTTTTTTTCCTAGACACAAAGTAACACTTAAAGTACAATTAAACCCTCACTTTCTTTGCATATATCTACTGCTAGCAAGCTGTAGATATATGCCAAAAAAAAGTCACCAAAAAGGTTAAAACTTACCTGGGGCTACGCCGCTCACTCCTGCCTGAAGTTCTGAAAATTCTCGGGCAGCCGCAAAGGATCATGGGGCAGGTGCATGCGCAGAACAGATCTTCAGCCAGGAGAAGAGGAGAGACACAGGGTAAGTCAATGCAAGCAGCCGGCAGCGCGCATGCGGACACACCGTGGGACACAGTAAGCACAGCAGTCAGCGCTAGAGGGACTTCGGAAAACTACAGGAAAGAAGAAGATGATCGGATCAAGAGGCATCATTTAACCCCTTCATGACTGAGGCCCTTTTTTCCATTTTTGCACCCATGTTATATTCCACATTTTAGGCCTGAAAATGACGTAAAACCCCCCAACATTATATATTTTCTGAATGCCAAGACCCTATAGAATAAAATGGTGGTAGTTGAAAATTTTTATGTTGCTCAATATTAGCGCAACTCCTTATTAAACCCCAAAATTTAGTGACAAATTTAATTAAATGCCCCAAAACACAACAAATTACCCATTTTTTTAATGAAATATAAAAGATGAGGTTACAACGAGTAAAACGATACCCAACATGCCCAGTTTACAGATTGCGTGCGA
>NW_017306463.1:1287825-1319966 GCF_000935625.1 Nanorana parkeri
GGGGGGGGGGGGCGGCCCCTTCTTCGGGACGCAGAAGCGATCTGGCGACAGGTAAGTCGCCAGGATCGCTTCTGTTGTAAAGCCGACAGTCGGCTCTACAAGTTTAAACAGAGTCCCGGCGGCAAAAGTCGCCGGGAGTCTGTTTAAACAGCCCCGATGCTGGCGACGTACACTGTACGTCGTCAGTCACGAAGGGGTTAAGGTAAGTCCTTACACCAGCATGCAGCATGGGGCATGTAGTAGCCCCACTGCAAGGGTTAATACAAAGTTTTCCTGGAGTGCTTCTTTAAAGTAGATTTTCACAGCTGCTGTGTAGGGATTGCTAGAGACCTATGACACGAGAAAGGGAGCAATAAAGAGCTTACATCAGCCTCCATGCACAGGTATTCTTAGATGGGATTGCAGGAGGAATTGCTTTGATCACTTATGAATAAGTGTGCACTTTCATTACATGTATATGGTTTTGTGTGCTACTTGTCATCGTACATTGCACTTTTATTTCCCATGTCTGTTTTTCATAAATCGGTGAATACATAATCGTTTATAGTAACACACAGGGAGGTTTAGCAAAATGAAAAATAATTCTTTCACCAACCTTTTATAAATAGACTTTGTATACTTGGCTAACACTAAACTTTGTCTTTGTATTCCATAGAAAATATGGTACGAGGCTTAGATAAAGAGGAAACAGACTTTCTTGATGAAGTTTCCAGAAAACAGGAAATGTTGGAAAAGGAGAGGAGAGAAGAAGAAAAGAAAGAATTAAACGAGCTTCTAATATCCTTTAACTTTAAATTGAAGGTTTTTAAAATCTGCAATGTATATATTAGGGATGCACCAATGCCGGTACTAGTATCCGTGCCGGTACTGAGTATTTGGGCGACTACTCCAGTGGCGTGCAGTACCGTTGGTTCTAGGTGAGGCATTTCCCAGCCTCGCCCCCAGCATGCCCCATGCGGAAAAATGATATATGTATGAACTCGATTATCACAGAGGGAGCAATGAGCCACCCTTGTATGTGTTTTTAAGCACAAACACACAAGCTCCCCGCTTCTCCAAGCTAGTAGATGGAGAGCTGCTGGAGACTTTGTTGTCCCTCGTGATCTTGTACTCAACAGGAAGTACAAGGCTGCTGTTTGGAAACATGAAGACTGTAAGTACTTGGCCAAAAGAAATACTTTGCTGGGCAATATAGATCTGTTTGATCTGGATTCAATATTGAAAAAAAGTTTGAGATTTGGATGGAGTTGAGTTTTTTTTCACACGCCATCAAGGAGCATTATTTAACCTTAAAGCGACACAAAACCCTCAGCTTTTGTCTCCTTATACACGTATCTATACAATGAACATTCTCCAAATCCACATTTATTTATGTTTTAAAATAAAGTCTTACTATTTTAATCCCGTTAGAAATTCCGCTATGCTTGCTCCCGTGTCTCTTCTCTCCAGGCACACTTCCTGTCCCTTAGAAAGAGCCGTGCACGTTGATTCTGGTCACGTGCACATCTTTTTTTGCAGACAACTTCCATGAGCCATAGAAGAATCATATCTCACTGCACACAGCTGGGAACAGGGTTATTCACTAAAGGGAGAAGAAGTTGGAGAAGGCAGGAGAAGGGAACAATGTAGGACAACATCGCTGAACTGGAAAGTGAGCTGAATTGGAGAATTTTTCCAGATCAGCTATTTTGGCCTAAATTGTTCACTTCTCCTGCCTTCTCCAAACTCTTCACCCTTTTGTGAATAGCCCTGTAAATTTTCCCAGTGGGGTCACAGACAGGAATAAAACATGACTAGAAGTGTTTGCTTTTGCCAAGTCTGTTCAAAACAAAGAATGATGTTTAGGCAATATGTGGCCTTTAATTCGAGAGGCTTATGAGTATGCGCAATCTGTGGGGTGTGCGCATGTCTTTTCTGCAGTATCCTCATTTATCTTTACCTTGCAGTCTGACGGCTTTGTATCGGTGGAACTATAAGGATGATTACAGAGAGCACGCAAAAGGGAAACTTACATTCTTACTTCAAAACGTTTTCTTCTTAACCGATATTTCACAAAGACCGCACATTAGTAGCCACATCCGCAGAGCACAAGAAGAAGGAGCCTGAGAAGAAGGCTGTGACAAAACTGCCTAATAACAAGACGTTCTCTCAGTCCAAGTTGCTGGCAGGAGCAGTGCGACATAGAAGGTTGGGGCCAATGGCATAAAAAAAAATAATCTCTTAATTAATAGTGACACGGTCCTTCCTTCTGTAGGGTAGCTACTTTTGCTCCCGATGTCCCTGTGTGTGTTATAGCAAGCTCGATAAAGTCCATAAACCTATCGCACTCGAAACTGTTCCAAAATAATAAAATCGGCGGCTTGCAACCGTAATAATCACAAGTAGAAATATAGACACCGGCACTCCCAATAGCAAATCAAATACATCTATTTATTGACGTATGAGCAGCATAACGTGATACAGTCGATGGCATTGAGTGTATCGCGCTATGCTGCCTATATGTCCATAAATAGACGTATTTGATTTGCTATTGGAGTGCCAGTGTCTATATTTCTACTTATACCAAGCTCGTTCCCGTGATGGACTATAATCTCACATTTAATGTACTAATTTGTATTGGGATTGTAGTCCATCACGGGAGCAAGCTTGTAGCTGTGGCTACTTTACAACACACACACGGACAATGGCTGGAGACATTAATTAAAGACTCACCTTAACGCAACTCTATATTTATTAATAGATGATTGAATATATTTTGAATTTAAGTATTGTAAGTGACTGAATTTGACTCCACATATCAGCCTCTTGCTGTCACTGTACAGCAGATCTCCGATTGGGAGAGGGAGAAGCACCACTAGTAGTCGGTCAGTTGTGCTGCCATGCTCATGTGCTAAAAAGTGACATGCTGATAGGAGGAGAGAGAGCTGCTTAACAGAAAAGATAACCTCATGAGTGTGCTCCTTCTCCTTTCACTGTCCAATCACAAGCTGGGAAAGAGACAAGACCTGTAATTGTTACTTAACCACAACAGAGAATAATCTTGTCTTCTCCCCTGCCAGTCAGGGCTGTGCATCAGAGCTTTGTAAACTTCAGAACTGTATGGACATAATTAGCCAAAATGGACATTTAAATCCTTCTATATTTCAATAGTGTATTTAGCTGTTTGCTGGAGTTCTTTAAATGTCTCTAGTGATTGGTTGGACAGATTTTCTTTTCTTCCAGTGTCTCACATGTTTTGTCAAAAAACCTAAAAGAATAAGTGCAATTTTCTCAGCACTTCAACTCTTTGAAACAATGACAGGATTTACTCCAAACAGTACACAGCCCCTTTTAATGTGACCTGTAGGGGGCCAGCACAGAGTTTAGACCGGGGTCTTATATACATATATGTCCTGAAAGGCAATTTGGCAATTTTAATATTGCAGACATTATCTGCATTGCTACTCCAAACATTGCTAGCAGTGCATGACTATGGATGACTTGCTTCAGACCTGCAGACTTGCTTCAGATGACGTGGATGACTTGCTTCATACTTGCAGACTTGCTTCAGATGACGTGGATGACTTGCTTCATACTTGCAGACTTGCTTCAGATGACGTGCATGACTATGGATGACTTGCTTCATACTTGCAGACTTGCTTCAGATGACGTGCATGACTATGGATGACTTGCTTCAGACTTTGGACATTACCAGTTGGCCATGCAGAGTTGATCCATTGACGTTAACTACTTTTCTGTTTTGGTGGTCAGTTGCTGGAGGTTGTAGTCAAGGAATTGCACTGCTAATTTATGGGGAACAAGTGGCATCACTACTTCACGCCATGTTTTCTTTTATGTAACTGTGAGTGTTCTTGTTTACCACATATTGCTGAAGGCAGCATTCACTGTCCAAGGAGTGCTTTGCGTGTGTTGAGAGGGAGTAAAGAGAGGTCACAAAGGCCATAGTGGTGCATTCAGAGCCTCTTTCAGGCTGTACCTTTTTTATATCCTAACTAAATATAAAATTTCATTATATAACCATCTTTTATTTTGCATTTTTAGCAGTTCCGAAAGTCCTGGTGCAAAGAAACTGAAGCTTGATCAGGAACGTGACGGTATGTACCCGGGTATTGGATGCTGTGTTCTGCTCATAAATCAGGAATATTTCTCATATATCCACACAGACTAAAAATCTGTTCAAATTTCAGTTAAAGCTGTAACATAAACAATGTCTAGTAGAGATGTGCTGATTAAAGTTCTGCCAGCAAACCCAGAAATCTTTCAAAAAAATAGAATAGATTGGCTTTGTGTCCAGTGGCTGAAATATATACCTGTCTAGATTTACAAACTATACTAGATATTGGCTGATTTGAATGATTTGCCACAGTCAGGGGCGTAACTATAAATCACAGAGCCCCATAGCAAAATTTAGTTCGAAAAAAGAAAGGACCAACCTCCAAAACACGTTCCCGGTCACTGCTGCAGAGCCCACCAAAGGACACGGGGAGCCCTCCTGGGACCCCGCACAGCCCTCCTGAGATCCTGCAGAGCCCACTTGAGACCCCGCACAACCCACTTGAGACCCGGCACAGCTCACCGGACACCCCGCACATACCATAGACCCCACACAGCCCACCTGACACCTTGCAGAGCCCACCACGCATAGCCCACCTGAGATCCCATACAGCCCACCTGAGAGTCACCCTGCAGAGCCCACCATAGACTCGCTATGGTGGGCTCTGCAAGGTCTCAGGTGAGCTGGTCACACCCCTGCACACCTCTTACCTGGAGGAGGCTGATAGCCCCGATCTGCTGTCGACTTCCTCCACCGCCGGCACCGACCTCCTCCGCGGTCGCCGCTGGGCCCGGGCCCCGCCTCCTTCTCCACCGCAGCGGCTGTGAGGAAGTACGCACTGCTGCAGACAGCGGCGCGTTCCTCCTCACAGCTGCCAGTGACAGTCCTACAGCCTGTGATGCCTTAGCGACCCAGGCGGCCTGCAGGGCATCAGGGGGACCCCTTTGTTCTTGGTCGGGCCCCATAGCGGCCGCCTGGGTCGCTATGTCGATAGTTCCGCTACTGGCCACAGTTTACTCATACAGATTTTTTAGACGGAACTAGGAGGATCTCTTCTATGCCCTAAGATTTGTTATTGGATTGTAAATCGGCTCACTTCCCTTTTGTGATTTATTAAAAGTGTATCTGTACACAAACTCTTTGGTTTTTGGATAGAGTAGGGACGGTTCAAGCTGTTGTCGCGTTTTCCTTCCAAGTCCCTGCTAGCGAGGTTCTCCATTGTCACTGGGACAGAAAGTGATGCAAAATATAATGGTTGTCTGCAGAGGAGGAGATGAAGAGAAACATTCTAATGGGCACACTTCTTTTGGTGACAACTCTTTAAGCTGGAATTTCCTCTCCCTTTAGAGAGATTTCCTTTCACTTCCTGTTGTTTCTCAGGGACGGGGCGTGAAGGGAAATCTTCAGAATGGGAGACAGATGATAAAATAAAAAACTACAAGTCTTTTAACGAGAGATGTGTCAATACCATTTTTTCCAGACAGTACCGATACTTTTCCTCAAGTACTCGCCGATACCAATTAACGATAACTTTTTTTTCTTTTTTTTTTTAAATTCATGTGACAGTTTTTCCAAAACAATACAGACTAATGATTTTAGGACAGATGTGCAGTACCAGGGTCTGATCCCAGCTGCAAAGAGCTTGGAGTCAGCTCTACCACTGACTCCAAGCTGTAGAGGGACTACAAATCTCAGCAATACATTATACAGCAATGCCAAATAATACCATCAGCTAGAGAGGACTACAAATCCCAGCGATACATTATACAGCAATTCTGAATTCCAACCAGCTATAGAGGACCACATATCCCAGCATTGCATTATACATTAATGCAGAATAATATGAAGCTACATACTCTGTGCTGCTCCAGGGTGCCGGCCCGATGTCTTCAGCAGAGGATCTCAGGAGGGTTGTGCGGGGTCTTAGGTGGTTGTGCGGGGGTCTCAGGAGGAAAGTGCTGGGTCTATGGTGGGTTGTTGGGGCTCTCTGATGTGCTGTGCGGAGTCTATGCTTTGCTGTGCGGGCTCTTTGCTGGGCTGTGCGGTCTCACCGGTCGGTCTCATGGGCTTGTGCGAGCGGCATGGAGGAGGAGAAGATTTGCAGCACAGGAGGAGGGCTCCGCCACCATTCACAGGAGGGCCGCCAGGACCTTGCTGGGGACCTCGACAGCTTTTTACAGCGCCGGCTTCAGTTTGAAGCGGCAGTATTGTGAAAATGCCCAGTATCAACACCGATATCGTTATCGATGCTTCCCTAGTTTTAACCAATCCCTACTCTATTTATACTAGTTTGGCTACAAATACTCGAGTTGCTTTCCTTACGGAGCTTACTTCTCAGCATAGTATGACCTAATGTGTTTTAAGAGCATGGCCACCAGCATTTGTTTATCAGCTGGTCAAAAGTGACATGACCCCCCACAACAAAACTGTGTGTCTGAAAAGATCCGAGTTTATTCATTGATTCCACACAAGCTGCACAGTGGCCATTAGTCAGACATTTTTAGGGTATGATGTTCACATTAAAGATTGCTGGACTAGAAATCTCTCTCATGACAAATTCCCTTACCCACGTAGGAGTGACGCATTTCTTTAGCAGCTACGTCAACACTGTATGGGGACTTGTTCAGTAAAGTTGTGGGAAGAATAACATTGATGTACAGTAATTAAAATCCATTATAAAACATGAAGTCAGATTAGTTCTTGTGGGTTACTGCAGTTCAGTACATTGCGATCTGCCTGTTTTGACAAAGGCCTTCCTGCGTAGGAGAGAAGAGGTGGCTGCTAATGGATTTCATGTCAGCAAACCTGCCACAGGATTTCTTATCGGTGCCAGACTTCTTAACCTCCTCACAAGTAGAATGGTTGAAGTTAGACAATGCTAATAGTATGGGAAATAGTTTTATATTGTTACTGTGAATACATTCATCTGAGCTGGATTTATTTATATTGTATATGTTCTAAAAAATAAAAGCAATACAAGTTGACTTCAGCTTTACATATTACTCCCTATTACTATAACTGACAGAGAGTACACAGAAATATGTTTCTGATATTCATTACCTCTGAAATGGTCAATTAGCTCTATGGTACTTTAAATTGACCCTTTCCAGGCAGCAAATCATGACTGCAGTGACTGGTAAACACTCACACAATACACTTTGGGGTGTATTTATTAACAAGCTCTTTGCCCTGCAAATATCTGAGACTGTTCAAACATTATCTATCTTTTGAAGGAAAATGTAGTGTGTGTGTGTGTGTGTGTGTGTGTGTGTGTGTGTGTGTGTGTGTGTATATATCTGTACTATATTGCCAAAGTTATTGGGACACCCTCCAAATCATTGGATTCAGGTGTTGCGTGAGATTTCCTTGCTACTAAATATTCCACGGTCAACTGTTAGTGGTATTATAACAAAGTGGAAGCAACTGGGAACAACAGCAACTCAGCCAATAAGTGGTAGGCCACGTAAAATGACAGAGCGGGGTCAATGTATGGTGAAGCGCACAGTGTGCAGAAGTCGCCAACCGTCTGCAGAGTCAATAGCTAAAGATCTCCAAACTTCGTGTGGCCTTCAGATTGGCACAACAACAGTGCGTAGAGAGCTTCATGGAATGGGTTTCCATGGCCGAGCAGCTGCATCCAAGCCTTATATCACCAAGTGCAATGCAAAGCATCGGATGCAGTGGTGTAAAGCATGCCGCCACTGGACTCTAGAGAAGTGGAGACGTGTTCTCTGGAGTGACAAGTCACACTTCTCTGTCTGGCAATCCGATGGACATGTCTGGGTTTGGCGGTTGCCAGGAGAACGGTACTTGTCTGACTGCATTGTGCCAAGTGTACAGTTTGGTGGAGGGGGGATTATGGTGTGGGGTTGTCTCTTTGGGATTGGGCTTGGCCCCTTAGTTCCAGTGAAGGGAACTCCTAAGGCATCAGCACACCAAGACATTTTGGACAATTTCATACTCCCAACTTTGTGAGAACAGTTTGGGGATGGCCCCTTCGTGTTCCAACATGGTTGGAAAGACATGGATGAGCGAGTTTGGGGTGGAGGAACTTGACTGGCCTGCACAAAGTCCTGACCTCAACCCGATGGAACACCTTTTGGGATGAATTAGAGCGGAGACTGTAAGCCAGGCCTTCTCGTCCAACATCAGTACCTGACTTCACAAATGGTCAAACATTTCCATAGGCACACTCCTAAACCTTGTGGATGCCTTCCCAGAAGAGTTGAAGCTGTTATAGCTGCAAAGGGCGGGCCAATTCAATATTGAACCCTACGGACTAAGACTGGGATGCCATTAAAGTTCATGTGCATGTAAAGGCAGGCGTCCCAATACTTTTGGCAATATAGTGTGTGTATGTATATGTACGTGTGTATATATTACACACACAGTAAAAGAACAGAACGTTTGTTCCATTATTCGCACAAGATTAACATTCTCAGATATTCACAGGACAAAGGGTCCTACAGGTTGTTTATAAATGGGCCCCTTTGTGTCCAGTTCTGAGATGTAGATATGGTGGCCTGGCGAAGGGAGTCAGCCTCTAGTGCAGTTGGTTCAAGCCAATAAATAGAAATGCAAGCGTAGGTGGTAGCATATTGTCTGGTTTTCAGCCAGAGATTTATGTGCTGTTGAGCCAAATACCTTTGGATTGGCTGGATAGAAGAATACATAATATTCATATGCAATATTTTATCATTATTTTGCTTAAAAAAAAAGACCATGAACTGTATTTTTTAGCCTTGACCATGATAAAGAAAATATGCACAACACATATTCACTTCCTTTACCAATCTTCTTTCTCGGCCGTATCTTACACTAGCTGCTATTTTGTGTCTTCTTCCTTTTTTCAGAGAGTCATTCCAGCTCCGTTGAAAGCAGCACTAACCCAGGCTCCCGACTGCACTGCCCTCCAGCCACCGTCTGCATTGGAATCTTACCTGGCCTTGGAGCCTACTCAGGAAGCAGCGATTCAGAGTCCAGCTCAGACTGCGAGGCCACAATAAACAGCATGGGAAAGATTGTGTCCTCTGTATTCCGCTCAGGCACTTTCCTTGAACCCCTTTAAACCCTACCAACCAATCACAAAACAGTTTGTCAAACCTGAGAATGGAACGTTTTACTTCTAGACCATGGACAAAACCTCTGTACATAAACTGCAAAGTGTATTTTCCTTTCACTGATGTCAGCAGCTACCTTTTCTGTGCAGTGTGTTTTCAAGCTTGGGAGCTTATTAAAAGAAACTCAATAAACCATGTTTTGTGTGTTCATATCAACATGAGAACAAAACATATATTCCCATCCCTGTACTGAAATTACCATGATCATTCAAATGCTTGATTTGCCTTTTATGTGCTTTTTTTTTTTTTTTTTGCTCACCAAAATTGCTTGAAATGGTGATGGAATTTTTTTACCATCTTTTTCAAAATACTCAATTGAATGTTTGTTTATTGGTTAAAGCAGAACTGAAGCCAAAACTTTTTTTTGGCCCTCTGTGTCCTATTGGGGAGATTTTCCTTCACGTTCTGCCCAATAGTTACAACAAGAAGGGAGAAGAAATGCCTCCAAAGTGAGAGAAATGGGGAGTCAGCGGGGTCACCAGATCTGGTGTCCCCATTTGAAGACTTCCCAACTATTCCTGTTCTGATGACATCCCAAAATGTCATATTTTCTTTTACTTTTAGTGATAACGGTCACCGGGACAGATAGAAGGTGATACAGACACCAATAAAAACCTGACAGGTGTTCTGATCCCTCTCCACTATATCCAAAACTTTAGAAAAAAGTTCTGCCTTCCGTTGTACTTTAATCTTATGTCATCTCTGTGCCTTCTCTGTAATAAGACTGACTAAAGAGCTGTGGTGTGCAGTAGCGCACATCAATCCTGATTCAGCGTATTATGGCCAGAACACTGGGAATCGGTTCCTTTTCCTGTGCATGTTGCTGATTGCCTTACTGGAGCTCAATTGTAGTCTTTTATTTATTTTTTTAAGTTTGGCTAGATTGGGGAAGAATAAGAAACTTGGTCAGATTTTTACTGGAGTCTGTTTTCCCTGGAGAGAGATTTATCATCAGTTTCTGTCCTGGTAATATCGCCAATAAATCTATCTAATTAGGACACTGGCAGCGAGAAAAACAGTGAGTCTTCCTCTTCCAGTGACACTTGTGCCCCTCATTTCCTTTCCTGGTTCCAAAGGGATACAACAAGGCATAATCTCCCCAGTGGAGTCACATACAGGAATCATAACCTAAAATAAGTTCTAACTGTTAGGCCTCATTCACACCGATAAGAGCCGGCCCGAACATCCGTGCGGCGTGCATGGCCGTTGCGGAAAGGACAGGTGCTGCATGTGATTGTACGCAGCAGCCTGTTCTCTTTGGGAGTACTCCGCCGTACGCTCATCCGAGCTGCTGTATGGACACCCACATGGATATGCAGCTTGGGTGAGGGCCGCGTACTTCAAAGAGAAGAGCAGGCTGCTGCGTACTATCACACGCAGCAGCACCACCCTTCCCGGGGACGGCCGGGCACGTCGCACGGATCTGTACGGGCCGACACTTCTGTCCCAAAGTAGAAGAAAACAGTATAGATTGAAGTTGCTCTTTAAAGAGAAACTTTACCCATATCTTTAAAATTACAACAAATACATCTTTAGAAATACAGGTAGCCTTCAATATATGCTGGGGTTAGGTTCCTGAGGGAATGTTTGTAAATAGAAACTGTTGTAAATTGAAACCCAGTATATAATGTAAGTTAATGAGAAACGAGGGAGTTATGTTCCAGACCTTGCTCAAAATTGACATCAGTAATAAAATACAGGTGCTCATGCAGCACCAATACATGTGCTGCATGAGCACACAAGGAGCTTTACATAAAATGTACCTGTATTATTTACTGGGTTTCAGTTTACACCAGTTTCTATTTTGAACCATTCCTTGTTTTGAGAGAAGCCTGGAACCTAACTTCCTCACTTCCCATTGACGCACATATATTTGGTTTCAATTTACAACACTCCCAGAAAAGGGGGCTATTTTGAATCTGCAAATTAAACCGTTGTAAACCGAGGGCCACCTGTATTTAGTCATTGCAATCTGCAAACAGATACGAATAGATAATTGCCGGCTTTTTATTCTTTACATACATTATTGTTTGTCTTTTCTTCTCCATTCTCTTCACTGTGGCCATACTTAGTAAGGGCAGATGAATCTTATGAAACCATGCACATCATCTCAGGGGAGGAAAATTCCTTTCCCTGAGATCTAGTGAGATTACAGATGAGATCTCACGGCAATGCTCTGTTGATGTAATCTTCCCAGGATGCATCACTTGGACCTGGGCTACATCTTTAATGCCCAAGAGGACCAGGAAGTGGAAAACAGTCATTGTAAGTAAAATAAAAATATGTTTATTGAATGAACCAGTGTAGGATGATTTCATAACGGCATGCAGAGCTGAATGCTGATGTGATATTTAATGAAAGGGGGTAGAAGTTCACTTTAAATTAAACTCGGGGATTGTTGTTACAGTAAAAAACAGTAGCAAAATGTATTCCAGAATATAAACATGTTAAAGAGCAGTCTAACAGACAGTGTAGCTCAATATGTTGAACCCTTTCCAACAACACTTTCGTACCTATTTGTATAAAGAACCTAGTACTCCCTTTTGTTGACATTTAGGCCTGGTTCACACCTGGGCGTTTTACAGTGCGTTCCTACACGCTGTAAAACGCTCAACATGTGAAAACCAATGATTGCCTATGGGCATGGTTCCCACCTGGGTGTTTTACAGTGCGTAGGAACGCGCTGCAAAACGCCCTACGCCCAAAGAAGTACAGGAGCTTCTTTGGGGCGTATTTCAGCGCGTTTCCATTGGTATTCCCGAGTGTGGATCGGGGTTAACAAAACGGTAACCCCGAGCCACACTCGGGAATACAGACTACTTTTGTTCCCCTTGGTCCCTGTGTGTGTTGTGAACTAGTCACCACTCCAAGCTCACTGCTGTGATGGGCTACAATCTCAATACAAATTAGCAAACAACATGTGAGATTGTAGTCCATCACAGTAGGGAGCTTGGAGCGGTGACTACAACACACACAAGGACCATGGGGAACAAAAGTAGCCACCCTCCAGAAGGAAGGACGGTGTCAGCACCAATTCAGAGATGATTTGAGGATCTACAGCCGAGTGATACACAAATAAGATACATTTTTGTTAATGATTAAGGTACTTTAATGCATTTTTAAGATTTAACTCCTGAGTTTAGTGTCACTTTAAGTGCACATTGTGAAGCAGCTGCTGCTGCTCTGTTTCTCTCATCTGGGGTTCTGGGGAATTTGTTGCATGTTGCAATTATTTATAAAGATAGTGTAGGATTGCAGCTTGCAAATTATAGGTGTATCAGAAAAGCTAGGAGCTCTATAATGTCCCCATGGATGGACTAAGTTCTGCAAGCTGTTGAGCTTCCTCAAAGCGTGTGAATGTCAACTGTCTTTGGCTTCACAAAATCTAGCTAGATGTAAACCTCTGTTTCATGCATTGTAAATGGGGGTAGAGATCTCCCATGTGTAGAGAGATATCTGTCTGTCTTTGAGCAAGTTAATGGATCACTAATACCCACTCATCCAACACATTGTATGTTGCATTGTTCTATAGAAGATTGGATCCCTTTCACATGGTCAGATTGGAAAATCTCCTTTGTAATAATAAGGACCTTTGACTGTTTGAGTTGCTTGGTATTGCTCACTATAGCTCTGAAACAGCCCTAAAAATAGCAAACGATGATTGAGCAGTCAATGGACAGCTTTAGCAATTATTGTACATGGCAGGCTGGTTAGAAATGATAGTAAATCGTGCC
Source organism: Nanorana parkeri (assembly GCF_000935625.1). Taxonomy (NCBI): domain Eukaryota; kingdom Metazoa; phylum Chordata; class Amphibia; order Anura; family Dicroglossidae; genus Nanorana; species Nanorana parkeri. The sequence goes on from NW_017306463.1 coordinate 1,300,734, forward strand.
TATTCATGTTCAGTATACCATACATGTAAATAATGTATGGTTTTTACTAGGGATGCACCGATGCCTATTCCTATACCCGAACTTCTGGTATCAGGAAGCCGGGCGGCGTCCCAGCCAATCAGGAAGCCGGGCAGCGCGTAATGACTGGCTGCCGTTCTTCCTGATTGGATGCAAATTTGGCCAATCAGGAAGCTGGGTGGCGAGTCATTACCCGCTCCCTCGGCTTCCTGATTGTCCAGAAAGCCGGCTCCATGCTTCCTCCTCTCCTAGTGATGAGGGAGTATGGAGCCAGCTACTGGGCTAATCAGGAAGCCGGGGGGCCGGTAATGACTCGCTGCCCATCTTCCCGGCTAATGAGGAAGCTGCACTCCTTACAGTAACTCCGTACAGAGTCATTACACGCCACCCGTCTTCTTTAATGGGATTTTCGGTATCGGTATTCAGTAACGGCGAGTACTGAGAAAAAAATATCGGTACTCGATACTATATATATCGTAAGTGTTCAATGCCTTGTTTCTTCCTTAGTAAAGCACAAAAGCCCCGGCCTGACAGCAATCTGCTCTAGTAAATAAACACACAGTGACCCAGTGCTGCTCAACTTTAATATACAGTATCTGTCTAGGGATTTAAAGATTTCTTTTCAATTAACGCTCTGTATACCAGGTGCTGTATACCAGGTGATGCACCCTTCAGAAAACAAAGTATAAGTAGAAAAAAAAGATGATGTTAAAAACAGGAAGCAATACCGAAACTCTTACCAGACAAAATATATTTTTTCAAAGCTGCTACACAGTGCCGGTGGAAATTAACATATTTTTTATTTCTATTTGTAGCAATCCTTCCCTTTAATTGGCGTGTTTTCGCATTATTGCTCTACAGCTAGCATACTAAATTTTGTGTACCGTTTTGGAGATTTCACTTCCTCTTCCAAAGACGAATCAGGAAGTGAATGGAAATCTCTCCAAAGTAAAGGGAAATCCTCTCTTAAGCTGCCCATACACCTTACGAATATCGGCCGATTTTCATTTGCGATCGTGTTTTCGTCCGATATTCGTACGGTTGATGGGGAGTCTACATCCGCAAATACTGTACAATCGTACGACGTTCGTCTTTCCAGCAGGCTAGAAAACTTTGGTCGATCGTATGATTTTCGCAAGGTTGGTGGCGTATCCGTACGTCAAAATTCTTACAATTAACACTGCTGATGCGCAGACGAAAATACGTGCGGACGATTAACGCAATTCGTCCAGGTGTTTTTTTTTAACTACCACTTATTGAACCTTGTGATGATCAGGGCAGGATGGGGCCGCCATATGCAAATCGTACGACGGGTCGATCATCGGACAAAAAGTTTTGTCCGATGATCGCAAGGTGTATGGGCACCTTTAGATTTGTTCCTGGAAAAGGTGTCCCAATACCTTTTGGATTTCCCATCGCTTTATGTGCTGGTGACAAAGGACAAATAGAGAGGCAATAAAAAAAATAATACAAACACCCCATACTGCACTTACTTACTTTTTAGTGACTATAATGGTGGGTGCTTGTGCCATATAAATCTAGCACAGTTGTGCCATATAAATCATAGCAAAAAAAAAACAGAGACACCCTCTGGGGATGGTTTAAAAAACTTCCACCCAGCCATAAGCTGGGTGAATGCCAATTGCACAGCATTCCTGCCAATCAATGGTGCTGAGGAGTAAAGGAAATTCTTATGCTCTTCAGCTCCATCTATTGGTGGGTATATCATGTGAGCGGCATTCGCCCAGCGTATGGCTTGGAGTGAGTTTTATAAATCATCCCCTTTAAGATAAGACTATATATTTCATTTTCATTTTTCTGATGGAAATGCAAAGAAATCGTAGCCTCTGAGTCAACACAAAAGCAGCAGCCTTTGTTCCCTGATTAACATGAGGTTATATACAGTACATCCTGAGCAGGTCACATGTCAAAGGTTGACCATACACAAGTAAATGTCTACAAAAGTGATCAATATTCACATGGATCCTAATTTTATTTTGACATGACATCCAAATATATTGCCAAATATTTATAGACAAAGTCAGGCCCATAAGGCTGTAGAAAGAAAACGGTTCTACATACCGTGCATCAAACAAAACATTGTCCCCCTGAAAATCAAGAAATCAGTCTGAACTAATGCTCTGTCCTTGGCAATATGAAATCCTCCGATAGATCTCTTTGCTGTGTCTCAGACTTCATAAACTGATAACGAAATGTATTCATTGCATCCTTGCACACACCCTGTATTTGCCTGACTATCTGAAATGGTAGCACAGACCTCCAAGCTTGGGAGACATTTAATGCATCCCGCGGGGTGATCTCAAAGGCTTCATTTCTTTTAGGTGGTCCTTGGCCATGTGTAATGTTGTGGATCCAGTCACCTAACTTGTCAGTCATTCCTAAGTTTGCAAACTTATACATCTCTTGTACTTCTCTTAGAGGATCTCGTACCAAGTCCTCATATCTAACCATCATATATCTCCCTTTCAGAAATTCAGGGGGGTCATCGATAGCCATTTTGTACATGTTAGCATGACTTTGACAGATTTTACGTAATACAAGGAACCTGGCATCACTGTTTTTTGTTCCTTTCGTGTTAAGGACAATTCCATTGTCAACAGCTAGTGATGTAAGGGTTTGCCTGCGGGACTTGGCAACAGCTCGAGGGTCACGAACCAAATGGAGAATCTTCAGGTTCAAGGAAGGGTCCTTCAGAAGAGGATAGAGGACTCTGAGGTTAAAAAAACGAACCTCCTTTACAACAATGTGACTATACCTGCTGCATGCTTCTTCTGCTTTACCAATTGAAACATTTCGGCAGAGTTGTCTACATGCTGTTACATTGACCATTTCATCATGAGAAAAATAATCGCATGCTGGGGGTGCACACAAGGCTCTGCTGCTGTACCACAGAAAAAGGTCAGAAACTTTCATATTACTGTTCGCATAGGCATCAAACACAGACATGTCACATTTGAAGACTGATCGGACTAAGTCTCTCACGGCCATGTGAAGAACATCTCCACTGGAGTAAGACATAGTCTTCCATACGTGCCAAGCTGGCTCCATCAAGTAGAAAACATTGGGGTGCTGGCTAAAGAGCTGACCGACCAGAGATGAACCTGACCTCCAGGTGGAAAGAATCAGCAGATGGACTTTCTCCTTTTCTCGTGTTTTCTTTACTTTTTGCAGATGTAGTAACAATAATAGTATATGAACACAAATCAGCACAGCCAGCACACAGCTTATAATCCTTACTCTGACCATGATGTCTGACGTACAGTCCACTGTTAAATTAAAGGAAAGGGAATCAGCATCTAGTTTTTGACCATAGAACATTAATCTTTGTCTCTATTCGCATAGAACACTTCCCGTTAACGGAGATCTGCAGGGTGAATGGCTCTACGAATTGTTTATAAATGAACCCCTAACTCTAGCCAGTCATGGAATATTCTTTGCTTATCATGTTATTCCTAAGGCCTCATTTAAACTGTTGCCCGTTTAGATGCGGCTGCTGTCGCTCGGTCAAGTTAATGACCGGGTAACAGCGGCCGCATCTGTACGTAGCAGTGTGCATGTAATTGTATGTGATACGTTTACATGTGGTTTGGAATAAATGGACTGCACTTACAGATGCGGCCACTGTCACCCAGTCATTGAGCGGGTGACAGTGACTGCATCTAAATGGGCGATTTAGTATTCTTGTCGCAGGAATCCCAAAACGCACACTGTGGATGTAGCCTTGGGGTCTTAAAGGTACAGCAACAAGTTCCAGAAAATCCCCAATGGAAAATGAAGGCCTCTTGTATGTGTAGCAAACACTACAAATGCATGATCAATTCACTGTAATCTCAATGTTTCCTCCCTGAGAAACTCAGACAGAAGAGGTTGATAGAGAGATGGGTGCCAATATTACAGAGAGACCATTGATAACAGTAGTAGCCTCCATGTTTCTTTAAGCAGCAGATTTCTTTAACAGCAATACAATACATTGTTCTTGGAAATTCTCAGTGGAAATCCATTTAAGAACGTGCAGTTTCAAAGAGTAACAATTGCAGCTTGTTTAGTGTCAATGCCTAGTGTAAGCTGTGAATAAAAGTGTGAATGTGGTATAGGCTTGTGTTTAGTGAATCCCTGCTGTAACACTTCTAATTCAGCACTGTGCCTGTTCCAATGAATAAATAAAAGCCACTCACCTAGGTGAACTCCACTGGCTGCAGATTTCATTGAAGTGTACAGCCCCAGCTTGCCAGCTACAATTACAATGACACTTCTTCGCTCCTCCTGTCTAATAATTGCCAGTTGTGACCCAGCAGCATGCTGGTATCTTTAAATAAATGCATATAGAAAGTGCTGAGACTAGGGAGATAAATAAAAACAGCATCTCCTTTCCTCAACCACGCATGTGATTGAGTAATGGCTGAATGCACTAAAAACAACACGCCAAGCTCCTCGCGGCTACATTAGATTGGTAACAATTATTTCACAAACAAACTCAAAAGTTGCCAAAAATAGCTAGACTTTGTATATTTTGTTAAAAGCATAGTCCACCTTTCGTACCATATTTTGTGTTACAACCATATTTAGGGTGTAACAATAAACATGGTCACATGACCCAGCCCCACCACCCTTAAACCCCACCACTACCCCTTACCTGAATCATGGGGTTTACTCCCCGGAGTGTCCTGTGTATATTTGAATTTGGCTTGACTTCATCATCAATTCACAGATCCATTCACAGGGTGAATTCAAAGTCCTGCCTGTCACCACCATAGTCCATTGATTTCTTGCTCCATCCCCATAATGGAGTTTGCAGGAGCCTGTGCATTGCACCCATGAGTCCCTGATCGCTTTTGCAATAGGGCTGCAACAACTAATCGACATAATCGATTATTGAAAAAATTGTCAACTTTTTCAATCATCGATTAATCAGCTGTTCAGATTGGCTGTTCATGGCTCCACACACGCTGTGCGCCACACCTCCTCCCCACCTCACGCTCGCCGCTGCCAGACCCGCCCGCATCCACACTCCACACGCCGCACCTCCTCCCCGCCTCACACTCAATGTATGGGCTTTGTTGTACTCCTATATATCTGGTGGTATTCTGCATTTCGCTGTATAATGTACTATTGCTGGGATTTGTTGTGCTCCTCTATATCTGGTGGTATTCTGCATTTCGCTGTATAATGTACTATTGCTGGGATTTGTTGTGCTCCTCTATATCTGGTGGTATTCTGCATTTCGCTGTATAATGTACTATTGCTGGGATTTGTTGTGCTCCTCTATATCTGGTGGTATTCTAAATTGTGCTGTATAATGTACTATTGCTGGGTTTTGGAGTCCTCTGTAGCCGGTACTATTCTGCATTCATTGCTGTATAATTTTACACTTTTTATTTCACTATATTGCACACCACACATTTTTTTTTTCTTTTTTATTTACACTGCTCCAAGCTTGCTCCTGTGATGTACTGCAATCTCAATACAAACTAGTAGTCCATCACTGGAGCAATGTTTTCAAATGTATTTTATTTTTGTATCCGATTAATCGAACTTAGTAATCGGCTAACTAATCGATTTTGAAAGTAATCGTTAACTGCAGCTCTAATTTGCAATGCTCTGCAGACTCCAATGCAAAAAAAAAATCATAAATGCCCATTTATTTCTCATGAGGACGATTTAGACATCCAAAATATATTTTTTTAAATACTATGCAACTGAGAAAGCCTGAGGTTCCTTATATATATATCTTCTTGGAAAATGCCTTTAAGCTGTACATGATATTTCAGAACAGTGCAATTTTCATGGACAGTGTCAGTATTCTGGCAACACATATTCATGTGTACTTGATTATTGAACTTAGCTTGGATTAAATACAGAAGCAGCACTCCAACCTGATAAAAGGAGAACTATGGGGTTAGGGATTTTCCCCATAGTTCTCCTAAGGATCACGGGAGAACACAAACTAGCGTCCTCTCGTGACCCAAAGTTCAGTATACCGCGAGCTACAGCTCGCGGTATACTGAGACGCCGCAGCCGGGACGGATCCCGACATTGCTGTTGAGATCCACCCAGCTGCGGGATTGACAGTTGGCTCTGCTTATCCAGAGGCAGAGCCAGCTGTGCCCGCCCCCTTCCCCGTCCATTTCGCCAGTCAGCGCTGGAGGATCAGACAGGGGAGAGGGGAATCCCTGTAGGGAGCCGTGAGTGACAGTCACGGCTCTCTGCAGGGATAGATCGAGAAGTGAACGAGCGACGGTATGTGTTCGCTCACTTCCCGATCTACTGAGCCGACCTGTGACGGTTTCATTGTCACAGGTCGACTCAGATTATGAGGCTGAGTGAAAATCATTCGCCTCATAATTCTCCTTTAACTTTAACTTGAAAATTGGCTTTTTTAAGTAGCTTTGGCTGAAGCACCTGATTTCTTTTCAATCAGGCATTAATAGGCCTGAATTGGCTGGTAGACATAGCAGTCAGAACTGATCTAAAAGATAAAGGAGACTTTCTGCTTAAAAAAATAAGCTAAAGCCCTCAGCTTTGTACAGACTAGCCACTGGCAAAACAGTTTAATAGTATACAGTAGTTTGTGTGTTTCTTTTTCTATTGTCCTACATTGCATTGTCTTAAAAGTTTGATTAAGGGGGGGCGTGGCGAGCCGCTGAGTAAGATGGCCGCGGTCTGAAGAGGCTCCGCAACACCCGGTCCCCCGAGAGCATCGTTCAGCTATCATTAGCAGTTTGAGTGACACCGGGACACTGATGATCAGTCCCCGATCCTCGGCACCCCCAGTGGCGGCGATATGCGGCAGAGCAGGAGGCAGAAAGACGCACGAAAGTCGCAGCCCCAGCAACGAGGTACACCCAAGATGGCGGCCGCCCGAACAGCACCAGGGCTGGCTGCCTTGAGGCACCTTCTACTAGACGAGCAGGACTCGCCCTCCCTGGATAGCCTGCCCATGACCCAGGGTGACGACCAAGTGGATCCTAGAGATGCAGCACTGTTGGAGAAGTTTCAAGCTATGCTGCACACTGAACTGACGGCAGTCTCTGACAAGCTAAATGAGACACTGACCAGAGAGCTCAGGGATCTTGGGGGCACGTACAGATCAGCTGGAGAAGAAGGTAGATGATGTTATTGAGGTGATGGAATCTCATGAGCACGATCTGGACACTGTTAATACTGACCTCATTGCCCTGATGGACAAGGTGGAGGATATGGAGAACAGAGCCAGGCGCGGGAACCTCCGCTTTCACGGCCTACCTGAAACCATAGAGGACCCGCAATCCACAATCACGGCCCTACTGCAAGAACTTATACCCTTGATGCCAGTAGAGAGACTGGAGTTCGATCGTATACACAGAGCACTTGCCGCAAAACGCCCAGAGGGCCCACCAAGGGACATAATCGTTAAATTTACCTTCTACCGTTCTAAGGAGGCGGTGATGCAGGCAACAAGGGGCCGGAGGGAACTCGCCTTCCAAGGGCACAAGTTCCAGATTTTTGCTGACCTCTCTCCCACGACAATTCAACGTCGCCGTGCCAGAGGGCAAAAGCGGATGCCTTATTCAAAGATCTCTCCTTTCCCACTGTTCCCCCAGCAGCTCTTGACCGGCTACATTCACCTATCTTGGAAGAGGAGGTGGTAGCCTCCATTAAGTGCCTTAAAACGTCCAAAGCCCCCGCCCAGATGGCTTTTCCTCCCTTTATTATAAAAAATTAGCGCCCATCCTAGCCCCTAACTTAACTGCCATGTATAACGCACTCCGAATGGGAGACTCAGTACACCCATCTGCCTTATTGGCCTACATTTCAATCGTCCCTAAGCCAGATAAGGACCATTTAGACACAAACAATTATCGTCCCATATCCCTTCTAAACGTTGATGTAAAAATACTCACGAAAATCCTAACTGTTCGCATTAACTCCTTTCTACCGCAGATAATCCACAGGGACCAGGTGGGGTTCATCCCAGCAAGGCAAGCGGGTGACAATATCAGAAAAATGTGTCCCTAGATATACAACGGGCGTTCGACTCTATCTCCTGGGACCACCTATGCTATATAATGGGACGCTGGGGCTTTGAAGGCCCCTTCTTAACATGGCTACAAGCTCTCTATGCTAGCCCTACAGCAAAGATTAAATATTTGGGACGGGTCTCAGATACCATTGCAATCCGGAGGGGTACCCGCCAAGGCTGTCCCCTCTCCCCAGTCCTTTTCGCCATAGCCATCAAACCTCTGATACACCTGATCAGATCTAATCCTAGTGTGCGGGTAGTTGAGGTAGCGGGTGTGGAATATAAAAAAAGCTTATTCGCGGACGATGTCCTACTGACCATAACCCAGCCCCACACCTCAATTCCCAATCTACTGCACATTCTGAAACTCTTTTCAGATGTATCAGGCCAACTGGGCGAAATCAGCAGCTCTGAATATCACCCTCTCACAGCCAGCATATGAACTCCTACGTGAGAATTTCACATTCACGTGGGAAACACAATATCTGAAATACCTAGGGGTGAACATATCCCCTACATATGCAACTCTGTATGCGATCAATTATGTACCTCTGTTTAAGCACCTCAAATCTTTGCTGACAAATTGGACACGACATAGCCTCTCTTGGTTTGGCAGACTTGCAGCTGTCAAAATGACCATACTCCCTAGACTGTTGTACTTCTTTAGAGTCTTGCCGATAGCAGTGCCGTCCTTTGCTCTAAGATCTTTGCAGCGGAGCATACTTAAGTTTATCTGGCACCCCCTACGGCCCAGGACACCGCGGTACACACTATACAAACATAAAAAAGAAGGAGGCATTGGTGTGCCAAACATAACTCTTTATTACCAGGCGTCCCAGCTCCTGCCCCTGGTCACTATACACAGAGAGGCTTATCTTATATCTCCGTACCTGCCCCTTCTTCCCATAAACTCTCAAACTTTATTTCCACCGGCATACACCAATCCGACTCTATTTAAATGGTGGGGGGAAAATGGGTACAACAGACTATACGACTTCCTTTGCACAAACACCACCCCGACTTGGTCATAGCTTAAGGAACATAAAGCGGTCCCCAACACAGAACTATTCCGCTTCATACAACTACAGTACTGGGTGTCCTCAATGAAGGTGAGAAAAAAGGCTCAACACGCCCCACTTACGTGTTTTGAGCGTATATGCCTTAGATCACCGGACGGACCTCACCTGGTGTCTACTCTCTACTCCCAGCTTAATTTATTACCACAGCTAGACAGGCATACTTACCCTGCTAAATGGTCAAAAGATCTTAATCTGTCATGGTCAGTTGAAGATTGGGAACGGGTATGGAGAAACATTTCTAAGAGTTCTATAAACGTGACAAATAGGGAAGTAGCCTATAAAGTCCTATACCGGTGGTATATGGTCCCTACTCGTCTAGCCAAAATGTATCCATCCTTGTCTAATAAGTGCTTTAGGGGGTGCACCCTACCAGGAGATATGTTACACATCTGGTGGACATGCCCATTTGTCTCAAGCTTTTGGAACAGGATTTTTCGCTTACTATCGAGTCTATTTCACAAACACCTCCTCAAAGACCCCACGCAAGCGTTGTTGCACGACACCATACCGAGCTTGCACACTTCCCACAGATCTTTGGCACACCAAATTTTCCTAGCAGCCAAACTGACCATCGCAGGCAATTGGAAGAAACAAATTATCCCCTATGGGGAATTTACACAAAGGTTAGACAACATCATGCTAAATGAAAGATTGTCCTGTATCCTGGCGGACACTAATACTAAATTTCTAGACGTATGGGAACCATGGATTCGGTATCATCACCCCAATATGGATATGTATCACCTTACCTTCTAGTGACAGGACCTTATGCGACCATATGGTCGAGTTGGATGGCCTTCAACTGGAACTGAGGCTCACGGACCCGTTAGGATACCTTCCTGTTACTAATGATGCTCCCCCCTCCGATGGACCCCCTATCTGACTTTCTTTGTTTCTCTTCTTCTCTTTCCCTTGGTGTCACTAGATGTCATTATAATGTATAACTATGCATCTGCATCACAAGTTTGAATTATACTGTATGCATTGAATACTCTGTCATCACACTATACTGTGTAAACCATTTGTGTTCCTTTTTTTCTAACTGAAAATCAATAAATATTTAAAAAAAAAAAAAGTTTGATTAAATATGAAAACAGAATGCAAACAAGCACTTCAAAATCACACCCCAAAACCCCATCCCATCCTCCTATTCCCGATTATTTCCAAAACATTCAAAATATAGACCTCAGGTATGTGTTGTGTAGACATTAGTTAGCGCCAGAACAGTACAGGTGAAACTCGAATAATTAGAATATCGTGCAAAAGTTCATTTATTTCACTAATGCAACTTAAAAGGTGAAATTAATATATGAGATAGACTCATCACATGCAAAGCAAGATAGTTCAAGCCGTGATTTGTCATAATTGTGATGATTATGGCTTACAGCTCATGAAAACCCCAAATCCACAATCTCAGCGCCACGGGCTGCAATTGTTTTTAAAATTTGATATAAAAATATATAGAGGAGAGAGCGAGGAGAGGCAGCCAGGGGAAGGTGTAAGGGGACTAATGAGGACTACAAATCCCAGCAATACAATATACAGTGACACTGCAGAGCGCTAAAAACTTCTAAAATTAAAATATAAATGTACTCTTAAGTATTGATGTGAACAATGATCAAGTAGGTGTAATAAATAAGAATGAATCAAATTAGAAGTCAGTAAGATCCCAACTGACACGTTTCTTCACATTGACTTTGTCATTGACTTTGTCAAAGGATGGCAGATCTCTCTTACTGACGTTACCTATGTGCTAGACAAGTCCACGAAGATATCTGTCTGTTTATTTATCGGCCGGTACTTGAAGATTTTAATGTAAGCTGCTATATTTTTTTAAAGATATTTTCATCATCCTACTGCACAATAAGGGCTTCTGTTTGATGCTTTGATACATGTCATGATTGGGGGAGCTCGGAGACGCTAAAGCTACTGCGGGTGAACATCGCTGCGGATTTTCCAGAGATCTCTGTCTGAGTAGTGATCACAGGCGGTACTTCGTTCTGACATCTGCAGGGAGCCGACAGCCACTATCAAGGGATACCGCAGCATTAGGACGGGGAACTTCAGGCAAACATAAAGTCACATTTTATGTTTGCCTGAAAAAGGAGCCACTTGGTTCCGAAACTTCGCTATTAATGTGACACTATCCCAGTCAATAAAAGGTATTGACTTTGCATCAAGTTGGAGTGCGAGTGACCATTTACCGATTTTGTACTATTGGCGGAGGCGTCTGCGGTCGCATCGGCACCCAACCGAGTTTTGGGTTTGTTTCCGGTCAGGAGTGCGGTGGGATAGCATGCGTATCATGGTATCATTCGTTTTCATGGTGCTGATGGCTGGCTCGCCTGGACCATGGAAATGCACGACATTGTGTGGAAAATGAAAGGAACCCCTGTCAAAGCCAGAAGGCACTCCGCCCCCTGAAAATCTTCCTGCACGAACACAGGAAGGTACCAACTGTACAGGGAAGGGGGGGTACCTACCTGGCAAGCGTGCCCATCCAACAGCTGAGATGCTACCGCCAATGATGATCAGGCCTTGCTGCCAGACACCCAGACAAGCTCTCTCTCTATCCCCCGCGGCTTTAGACTCACAACTACAAAGAGCGGCAACAGGAAGTAATTCCAACACATGGGCTTTCTGAGTCCGAATTGAATAATGTGCCCGAGTGGGAGGTGGGCTGACACCTGTGCACCGGATTCCAAACCCGGACTGTCCGGGTAATCCCGGATGGGTGGCAAACCTACTTTACAGTGCTGTAGCACCAGAATATGCTAGGAGAAGTGGCAGCAGGAACTGGTAATAGTGGCAGGTATCATTTTCTGCAAATTGGCCTCTCCTTACAAAATCTCACATTGTGCTAAAGGGCCTCTCAGACAGCGGACGGGCTACAGGGCAGTCAGAAGCTCCAGAGCAGGCCACATGCTGTTTAGCATAGCCAGGTGGCGTGTAATGACTCACTGCCCCACTTCCTGATTGGTCGGGAAGCTGCCCAATCAGGAAGCCGGGTGGCAAGTCATTACCCGCCCCCGGCTTTCTGATTGGCCAGAAAGGCAGCTCCATGCTTCCTTGTCACCTGGTGACGAAGGAGCACGGAGCCAGCTTCCCGGCTGATCAGGAAGCCGGGTGACGAGTCATTACCCGTCCCCTGCTTCCTGATTGGCCAGAAAGCCAGCTCCATGCTTCCTCGTCATCTGGTGACGAGGGAGCATGGAGCCGGCTTCCCGGCTAATCAGGAACCGGGCGGTGAGTCATTACATGCCATCCGACTTCCTTAATGAGACTTCCGGTATTGGTGAGTACCGAAAAAAAATATCGGTACTTGTACTCGATACCGAAAAAACGGTATCGGTGCATCCCTAGTTACTAACACACAAAAATGTAGTCCTTAAAAGGACTGTTGGGTCTGTGCAGTGAACAGTGAACACGGGAGAAAAGGGGTAACAGGAATATGTAGCCCACAATACTGCAATCCACAGTAGAGTAGCACATTATAGCACAGTATAGCAAATAACTCTCTACACAGACAGCCAGCTCTCCTTACATTACTCCAAGACACTGACAAATGGCTGCTGGAAATCCACCATTTTATAGTGTGGGGGCTGGCACATAACAAAGCGACCATTATTGGCCAATATAGCCCTGTTGGCCACAATACATTATTGTGGCAGTACATTAAGTCTGTAGAATTTCCACATTCATTTGCCAGGACTGTGAATTTTTGATCACACTGGATCCCCAAACCCCTGGTAGCAGCCAACCCAAATCTCATCCCTATTGGCAAGTGTTTCAACCTAAGGGTTGCTGGATATGGTCATCATGTGAAGTACTAGAGCAATGACTTCATTGTGGGTCACTCCATTTGAACTATCAGCAAGTGTCCATGTATTAGCTGTACCCCTTGTGACAACCCCAGATGGCTCGGGACTGGGTTACGGCATCTTTTGAATTAAAAAGGCTCCAGAGGAAGATGGTGGGCACAGATGGTATATGGATCCTGTCTGTTTTGAGCCTGACGCCTAGCCAGGGGGAGTGAGATCAGGCTCCCTGGCCACCCCTCCATGTTGGGGTTTGCACTGGGAAACAAAATACTCAGATTTATTTACACAGGACATACATCATACATGGGTGGTGTACTGCAAGTGGTGTAGATAGAGTCTGTGTAGGGTCGGGATAGAGTTGGCCAGATGGTCCATTTCCTTAAAAGTTTCTGTTTGATGCTAAACCCTCACATGCATATTAGCAAGTATTCAGTGAAGTTGTGTCAGCTCACCAGTTTAATTCTGCAATTATGTCATCCAGTTACACAATGCAGGAAATTGTTCTATGTGGAACCTTCCACCTGCTAAGGCTGATTGGCAGAAATGAAAAAAAGAGTTCATCACAAGCAGCTATAATTATAGAACACAAACATGTTACATTGTACACCTTGGGAAAACAACAGCTCGAGTGGTTGAAAGCCATGTTATAACCAAAGAACTGTCCGGGGATTTAAATGTTAATTTTAGAATGTCAGTGAAATCACAACATGTGCCAACAAATCACTCACATACTGTGTAAAAGCAAACAGAAAAAAATATATTCAACTAGAATACAATAACTGGACACTGAATGGTATGGGCGGGCGGAGATCGATGGGAGTGTGGTGAGCTGACACTCACAGTTTAAGAACCGATCGGTGGCATAATTTAGTGGTAACTCTTTTATTCAACCTATCAATCGCGAGGATGTTGATACTGTTATACTCTTGTTTCTTTCTACTCTACTCTCTTTCTTTACTGCTCTGCAGTTATCCCTCTTCTGATCCTCCATATTACTTTATCCCTGGTTCACCTTTGGATACTGATGCCCATTTAGCTATGCAGTATATTGGACCAACACTCCTGGGTTTATGGCTTTGGATAGCAATTGTACTCCTTGTGAGTTGCTTCTATATACCAACTGCTGTATGATTGCTATCCCCTTTCATGTTACTGTATTCTTGGAGATGTAAGAACAGTTCTCTAATGTTAACATTTTGACAAAACTTTAATAAAAATTTTGCAACAGAATACTATTACTGGAATTAAAGAAGAAGAGCATTTCTAACTGCTCAGTATAACTAATGTGACTTCACCACAGAAGATGAAAAATGTATAGTTACTCCCAAGTGTTTATTCATATTTTATAGATATTTGCCTTATTTTAAAATTATAGTTGACTTGTATCATTTATAGCTGTATGTGCAATGTTTTTTGATTCTGGTGTCATGATTTTCCTTGCATGCATGATTCTCTCCTAAAGCTGCTAGTAGATGCATTGTGCACAAGTGGCAGTTACTGTCAGGTTATTGCCAGCTACAGGAGGCATATCTGCTTTATGCTTGGTCAAGTACTCACACAGGAGGGAGCAAATGTTGACACCATAATGGTGGCCAGGCCACACTTCACCACTGAAGTGTCATGTCACCAGTGTACCTGACTGGGCACCTTCCCTCTAGTGCTGAACCAATGGCAATTGACCAGACACAGGAAGACACAAAAGTCTCCTGCACTTGCCCAAGAGTGCACCTCAAGAGTGTGCTTTTAAGGATTGCTTGCTCTTTCCCGGGCAAAGCGGCACAGTTATCTTATTGACCTCACCACTTTTGCCTCTTGTGCTTCACCATCCCCAATACTTATAACTCCCAACATTCTGGGACATCGCTGCCATGCCCTCAGTTAAACCATCCATTAAGGAACTATTTCTGTATACTGGCAGAAATATGGATGAAAACTTTAGGTATCATGCACAAGGTCGCATGGGCCATGCAACATAAAATTTGGTAAACATTCGGTGAAGTTCTGGTGTCTTTCTATGGGTGGCTGTATGCAGCATGTGGCTCCCGGGCGGGAAAATGTAAAATTGTGCAGCCCCAGGCATCCATGTGCTTGAGCCCTTAGTGTAGTAAATGGATGTATAACCTGCACTCCTTACAGCGATTGGACCTGAACAACTTAGTCTAGTAAAACATTTTTGGAATTTAAATAGTAAATTATTAGAGATGCACCGATACCGGTTTTTCGGTATCGATTACGACTACCGACATTTTGCTTTCGGTACTCGCCAATACAGAGTACCGATAATGGTGCTTCTGCTGGCATGGAGCCGGCTTCACGGGCAATCAGGAATCAGGAGCAATCTGGATTTCCCGGGAAGCCAGCTCCATGTTGTTTGGCCAGCTCAATTGTGACTGGCCGGGAAACCAATCAGCATCGAGCCGGCTTCCCAGCCAATTGGGAAGCCGGGTGGTGAGTAATGACCCTCTCCTGGCTTGCTAATTGGCCGGGAAGCTGGCTCTATGCTGATTGACTGTAAATCCGGCTTCCCAGCCAATCACCAAGGAGCCGGCTGTTCGGCCGGCTCGATACTGATTGGCCAGGAAGCCGGCTTCCCAGCCAATCAGTAAGGAACAGGCTGTTCAGCCGGCTCGATGCTGATTGGCTGGGCCAGCTCCATGTACCCCTACTGCACTGCCAGTCAGAGGATCTTCCTCTGACTGGAATTTCCGGTATCGGGGAAGGTATCGGAGCATTTGGGCGAGTATGGGTACTCGCCCAAATACTCGGTATTGGCACCATTACTAGTATCAGTATCGGTGCATCCCTTTAAATTATTTATAGAGAGATCTATGCATCCAAGTACAATGAGAGACAAATGAGGAAAAAAGGAGCAGAGGGGATTGCACCCTGACCCATTTGTGGCTACACAGTCCCATACACAACAAACTGCAATGCACAGTTCAGGAACCTTTTTTTCGGAACCAGCATGTACTTTTTCAGCAATTTGAGCTACAGTAGCTCTTCTATTAGATCAGACTACACAACCCATCCTTTGCTCCCCACATGCACCGGTTTTCCTTCCTTGGACCACTTTTGGTAGATCCTGACCCCTGCAAACCCTTCCACAAGAGCTGCAGTTTTGGAGTTGCTCTGACCAAGACATCCTCCCATCACAAGGTGGTCTTTGTCAAAGTCACTCAAATCCTTACTCTTGCAAATTTTTTCTGCTTCCAACACATCAACTTCAGGGACAAAACGTTCACTTGCTGCCTAATACCTCTCACCTCCTGTAGGTACCATTGTAACAAGATAATCAATGTTATTCATTTCACCACTCAGTAGTCATATTGTTATGACTGATCAGTGTCTATCAATGAAGGGTTTTGGATCTGGAGTGCCGCTTTAAATGTTCTTCTGTTTGAATACTGAATTTGTGGCATCACCTTTTCAGCTATGCTTTTTACCCGAGATCCTCCACAGCCTCCTCCTCCTTTTATATTGCAGAATGTTTGATGAAATGAAGATAATCCATTTTTTACCCAGGGTTTAATTATTTGTAGTACAATTTATTGAATTTATTGAAAAGTTAATTGAATCTGTTCATTTTTTCCACTAGTGATGTTGAGTCACTAATAGTGGAAGTTTATATAAGAGCCGCCCGCCCCCTCGCCCCCAGCATCCTTATATACATGAGTGTTTAATCACACACATTTGATGCTTGGTATCTTCCAGCACTATTTATAATGATTGTAGTTGATGGGGGACATCTAGTGGACAGGACGGCTCTGTACAATCATTGATTGGACATTGCAAATGTAAAATCAGCATGGATTCTGATATTGCTTCTCAAACTTAATTAATTAGATCAGAGAGGAATATAGAGGCTTCATTATCTTAATTACTAGCCAGTAAATACTCATTCTGTCGTTTAAATGAGTTGTAAAGTCCCTATCCTGTTATAACATCAGCATTGTAATTAGCGCCGCATGGACATTTTTTGGGGAGAATGAGGCGTGGCTTATTCATATGTAAATAGCGCCACCCATTCAAATCTAAATATCACACATGAGACTATTTTCAGTGGGGGGCCAGTAGCCCCTATCTTAATTTTGGTTGCCCCTGTCTGCCTGACATCTTGCCATGAAACCCGGTCACAGCATTCAAAACCTGGACTGTCCGGCAACCCTAATTGTAATAGGAATACATGTTATAGTTGTTTTTAATAATACAATCAAAGTGTACTTGAAAAAAATCCCTTTTATGTAGTGAGTGCTGCCTTCAGTCTGCTCATTACTTTCACCAGCTTCTTGGATTCCCAGTGTGCTTTGCATCTCTTTCCCTGCTGCTTGATGTGATGCAATCTCCATTTCTTATGTCTACATATCCCATCATGCATTGCTTCAAGCAATGATAATGCTACTTTGTTCAGACGTTGAGTTGTAATTTAGAAAGCAGGCTCTGTGAGAGTTGTGAGCTGCGTCAGCAGCTCATATCCTGTGAATGTGCACAGGAAGTGAATATGCACAGGAAGTGAATATTTACAGGGATGAGTGAAATTGTGTCAGTCCATTTCTCCCTACTGAATGAACCTGGAAGCGACGTTGATTTAGTCACTTCCGGTTTCTCTACTGTCATTCCCCAGCCAGAGAGGCCATGGAAGAATATGATCAAACACGATCTGCTTGATCAGCTTCAATGGGCTGCAAAGGGGGGTTGATATAGACCACTAATATCTTCTTAAAGAGAACCAGTCACCATCAAAATGCTATTACATAGGGGGCTTGTGAGCCAGAGCATTGCAACCACCATCCACTGATCACAGTTGCAATGTTTTACTGGCTCCAATGCAAAATAAAATAAATAAATTAACATTTTTTTACTTTGATGAAGAAGTTTCAATTTATTCTTTTTTTCTAAACATTGGACTTTAACCTGTGAATGACCTACATATATATCCCCATTATACATCTTCAGTGGTTAAAGTATTGTTATACTGTTAAACATTTATTCAATAATGAATTCAGATCAAACTTCTATACATTTCCCAGTAAAGTATATGTTTGAATTTGTTGCTCAGACAGTTACAGTCATCATGTTTCCAAACAGCTCCAACTCCCTAAGCTTGGCTTCCCTGATCTTCCTGCCCAGTACAAGATCACAAGTGACAGAGCAGTCTTTCAGTATCTTGAAGAAGGGAGGGGCAGGCAAATAGCTTGCCTCGCTGTGCCTGTGTGTGTAAGAAGCCACATACAGCTTACTAGCACACACAAGGGTGGCTCCATAGGACCCTGCAAGGGAAGGGAGCCACCCTAAAACAGGATATCAGGACCAGTGCTCAGGGGACCAGCTGATGCTGCAGGAAACTAAAAATTTACACATTTGTAAACATTAAGGAGCAGTATTAATTTATTAGATCAGCATTAAAACAACCTAATCCCATTTCATGTGAATATCACTTTAAAGAAATCCTGCCCTTAGAAATGATGGAGGCTGCTATTACCAACCTTTTATTCTGAGAATGTTAGTTCCCTGGCTGCTATATCAATCCATTGGCTTTAGTACTTCATGTGTCAATCAACCAGAAAAAGTGCACATTAGGAGTTCACTAGTCGCACAGAACTCTGGGCAAAAATGTTCTTAAACCTTGCTACCCCCGCACTGCAAGAGTTAAGTGCTCGTTTTTGTCTAGAGGCCAAAAAAAAGTTATACTCACCAGAACCTTGGAGCTGGCTGGCTCTTAGATCAGTACCCGGAGCCTCTCTCCCCCTCCCCTGCAGCAGTCTAAGGCCCCATTCACACCTAGGCGTATTGTAATATGCGCGTCTGTCGCGCGACCGTCACGCGTTTTTTTACCGCGATTCGCGGTAAAAAAGTCGTGCGACCGTCGCGCGATTCCAAAGGCTACTTGGCAGTATCCAAATGGAAAACGCCCTACAAAACGGCCCAAAGTAGTCCCGGGACCTTTTCAGGCGTGGGCCGTTTTGTAGGGCGTTAGGGACGGGCGGAAATACGGCGAGGTGGGAACGAGGGCATTGACTACAATGCAATTTATATTTTTGACCGTTTTGTAGAGCGTTCGTCGAGCGTAGAACGCCCTACAAAACGGTCAGGTGTGAATGCAGCCTAAAGATCCTCGAGTCATCACATTCTATACACAGTGTATGGGACATAAGGACGCTGATTGACATTCCATCACTGCAGCGGAGGAGACAGGCTTCAGGGACCAGAGAACCAGCCAGCCGGCCCTCCGCATATCAGGTGAGTATCACTTTTTTTTTAGCACGTAGACAAAAACAGGCATTTTACCCTTGCAGTA
>NW_017306463.1:1320458-1367435 GCF_000935625.1 Nanorana parkeri
AAAAAAACGTTCTTTTGGCGGGTGGGGGGGGGGGGGGGGGGGGGGGGGGGCCACTACAAAGGTTAAAAACATTTTGACCTGGAGTTCTGATTTAAAGCTTTAAAGAAGAAATGTACATGTATTATTTTATTGCATTCCAGCTTGCAAAGCATTGCGGCCATTATCAGTGGATTGCAGGTGCAATGCTCTTGCTCTAGCAGACTGTTCCTCCCAGACCCTGTCTGTACTGAGGTACGGATTTTCAGTTAAGGATCGGGGAAGTATGAATGGACTACAGAGAGCCACATTGATTTAAAATAAAAAGAGAGCAGCCTGCAGGAAGAAGAACCCTGTAATTCAGGTAAGTGTGGGGTGGGGTGGATATGTAATCATGTTTCATGTTACAGCCTAAGTATAAGTATAACAGGAAACATGAAAGTATAACATGAAACATGGTTACAAAAGTAAACTTAGCCTTTAAGTGAGTCTGCATTTACTCAAAAGTAAGTCAAGTGTGTCTATTGCCAAAACTTTGATTTTGGACAGGGCAGGGAATAGATAGATTCTGTTCTGTTAGGGAGATTTCCCTTCATTTCCTTTCATGGAGAAACAACAGGAAATCAGAGGAAATCTTTCCAAAGTGAGAGGAAATCCCATCTAAAGCTGGCCATTCACCTATAGATTATCTGCAGATTTTCTATGGTCAGTTGGAAAACGTGCATCAGATTCCTCCATCTACGCTAAACTGTGTGGATGAAGGAATCTCCCGCTTGGCCAAACTTCAGTATCTTGCTAGTCGGCCCCGCTGGCTCTCAAAATAACTGAACAATGCCTGCATCCAATCAGATTGTTAAGGTATTTTGAGAGCCAGCGGCTGATTGGATGCAGGCATTGTTCAGGTATTTTGAGAGCCAGCGGGGCCGACTAGCAGGAGATTCCTCCATCCACACAGTTTAGCGTAGATGGAGGAATCTGTTGCACTTTTTCCATCTGACCATAGTGCCAGAGCCCAGGCACCATCCAAAACTGCTAGTTTCCTTGAAGTGTATTTCCACTTTCACAGCCACATTGGGATAACACCCGATTTATATTTGTTACATATTCCCATTCACATCGCATAACTTAGAATATTTCAAAAAGGCTTCTTGCCTAAAGTGTGCCTGTTCCAGAACGGGAAAGTTTGTGGATTGTAGCAAAGTGTAGTGTGGGGGGCCACAGCATTGGATGAAGGGGTGAGAATGCAAGGGGTGCAGCGTGGGATGGGGGAATCAAGAATGGAGACCATAACGTTGGATGGGGAAGGGAAAAGCTGGGTCTTCAGTGTCGTTGGATTGTAGGATGAGGTATGGGGGAACACAGCATTGAATGGGAGCAGTGTGGTAGCAGCCCCTGATAGGCAGCTTAGAGGGGGATGCAGCAGCAGCATCTAAAGTTTTCACCCCTGGTACGAAGTGGAGTAAGATCATTTAGAGTCTGCTGCCTGCAGGTGGCAGGCGCTAGTTGAAGTGCTTTGTGCTTGCTACATGCGTTTTGCCACTGTTCCCCCTCTATTCCCCCTGTGTTATTTGTGCCTTTGTTTTCCCAGTGACAAAACAGAGGTAAGACATTTTATTTAACAACACAGAGATGAAATATCTAAGCACATCCTAAGAAAGCAATGGGCACACATATTCTCATTTTTTACTGAACTAATTCCATTTGAAGTCATCTTTGTTACTTGGCAGCACTGTCTCCAACTTAAAGTCCATTAACTCATCCTTAGAATTCAGAGTCTGGTAACGGAAAAAATCCATAAAGTCTTTACAGATCTGCTGCACTGTACTGACTTCTTCAAAGGTAAGTTTATTTCTCCATTCTAGAGACACGCCTAATGCATCCCGGGATGTAATGACAAATGGATGTGATATTTGAAGTCCTTCACCATGAACCATTTCATAGATCCACGTTTTTAAATCATCAGTCAGTTTTAGGCCAGCAAAGGCATACATTTTTTTCACTACGTTCAAAGTGTCGTCGACCAGATCTTCATACCTAAGTAACATGTAATGGTCTTCTAGAAAGGGAGGAGGGTGAACATTGATTGTTCTGTAGATGTCAACTTGGCTCCGACAAATTTCTTCAAGAACTTTTTGTCTGTCAGTGTCATTGACTGTTTTTGCATTCACGCCCAGAATAACAGCATTGTCAAACTGCAAATCAAACTTGAATCTTTTACGAGATTTGGCGAGAGCTCTTGGGTCCCGTACTAAGTGAAGGATCTTTAAGTTTAAGGTAGGGTCTTTTAGAAGGGAATAGAGCACCTTCAGGTCAAAGATACGAAACTCTTGGAGAACCACATGACTATAGGTGTTACAGGACTGTTGCACCTTGCTAAAGGGACTTTTCCCGCAATGTTTCCTACATTCGGTTTCAGTTACAATGCTATTACGAGAAAAAGTGTCGCATGCTGGAGGTGAGCAGAGGGCTCTGCTGGAGCCCCACTTAAACAAGTCTGATACATTTCTGTTGTGTAGGTATACATCGAACACAGACATGTCACATTTGTAGATTGATCGGATCAAGTCCCTCACTGCCATTTGAAGAACATGGGCATTGCTGTGTTTCATCGTCTTCCAAACATGCCAGGATGGCTCCTTTAAGTAAAAGACGTCAGGGTGCTGGTTGAAGAACTGGCCAACAAGGGATGAGCCTGACCTCCAGGTGGAAATAATCAAAAGGTGGACTTTGCTTGTTTTTTTTATGGAGTCGGGTTCACTAACACGAGCTCCCAAGTTAGTTAAAACCAGGATTGCATGAGCAGTAATCACAGCTGCAAATATGTAGCGGGTCAGTCCAGATAGTCTGCTCATGATTTAATTATGGCGGCTGTAGAGAAGAATAAGCATTGTTAAAAACTTTATAGAGAGAGAGAGAGAGAGAGAGAGAAAAGAAGAGTGAGAGAGAGGAAAGAAGAGAGAGAGAGGGGAAAGAAGAGAGAGAGAGAGAAGAGAGGAAGAGGCAGAAGAGAAAGATAAATAGAGAGATGCAAGGATGTAACTATAGCTAGAGCAAACCATACAACTGCTAAGAGGTCACCAGCATTGGTGGCACCACACTGACTGCCTACATAAAAATGTATACAGGTTGCAATAACATTTGCTCGGTATATGAAGAGGAAATATTGCATGTACAGTATATGCACCAGTATAGGCAGGGCTGTAACTACAGGTCATGGGGCCCCATAGCAAAAATGTGACGGGGGCCCCCCTGATGACCTCTCTCTGAGCTGTGGATAATGATGGCAAGATTCAAAAAACTCCTCCTCTGCATCCGAAGTTGTAGACTTTGCAGGGAAGTAGCATTGTCAACTGCACTCCACTCCAACCCTTAATGATACAGTACTGTATTATTTTCACATGTTCTATGTTTAATTTGCCTCAACAACCTAATGGGGCCCGCTTCCACCCCCAGGCCCCATAGCAGCCGCCTTGGCTCCGATAGCTATAATTATGCCACTGTCTATAGTCTGTATCACTAGAGGGGTTGCCTTAGTAATGAGTAATGAGACTGGGATCCCTTAATGATTTTGAGGTCGCTATCATGCCTAATTACACCCTTAGATAGTGATGAGCAAACCAGGCAAAGTTTATTGCACATTCCCCTAACCTGCTGGGAAATTTGTAAATACTGAACATAGCGCAAAACGCCATTGAAGTCTATGGAGGCTAAATCTTGTTATTTTGTTCTCGCCTTTTTCAAAGGTAATTAGCAAGCTTTCATTTAAAAAAAGGACACGGGTAACTGGGCACTGCCATGAGGGACAATGCAAAACACATTTTTTTTTAAATACAGTTAAGTAGAGAGAGAGGATTTTTAATGCAACCTAAAGGGCAACATTAAAAGTACACAAATCCTTTAAATAACCTGCTTTGGGATGCTATAGCCTGCACACAGAATTGCAGATGCACCACAATGTACTCCTTTAAAATTGACATTGTTTTCAAACAGTGGCCAGGGATCGCCTATTTCTACAGCAGTAGCACTACCGGTTCTAAAGGACAGATCCTCCACTGGCTCCTGTTTGTAAACACAGCGGCTGGGGATCCTGAACCATATTTTCAAGCACCAGCTGGCCATTGGTCTGTCAATTTTCGGCAGGAGTGTAACAGGTCAAAATAGTCAGATTGTTGTGGTGGTGGGTCAACATCATCGGGCAATGCTCATTGTGATTGACGAGGATCTACATGACTGGACAGCATGATTTACATTGGATTTACGTTGTTGAGCAGTTTTTAACATTTATTTTTCAGTGAAGGACTTTTTTCATGGTGTGGGTGTTTTTATTTTACTTTTTCTTAATTTTTGTGAATGCGTAAGAAGGGATACTATGTCACAGTACAATGTGGAGAATTCTGGGGCATGTAACTTACAGTACAGAATACAGTGTGGAGCTGTCAGGAGTATGGAACAGTAGAGTGTACAGAGTGGTATGGTCCAGAGTATGTAACGCACAGTACAGTGTGGAGCTGTCAGGAGTATGGAATAGTAAAGTGTACAGAGTGGTATAGTCCAGAGTATGCAATGTACATTACAGTGTGGAGCTGTCAGGAGTATGGAACAATACAGTGTACAGAGTGGTATGGTGCAGAGTATGTAACGTACAGTACAGTGTGGAGCTGTCAGGAGTATGGAACAATACAGTGTACAGAGTGGTATAGTCCAGAGTATGTAACGTACATTACAGTGTGGAGCTGTCAGGAGTATGGAACAATACAGTGTACAGAGTGGTATACTCCAGAGTATGTAATGTACATTACAGTGTGGAGCTGTGTCAGGAGTATGGAACAATACAGTGTACAGAGTGGTATGGTGCAGAGTATGTAAAGTACAGTACAGTGTGGAGCTGCCAGGAGTATGGAACAATACAGTGTACAGAGTGGTATAGTCCAGAGTATGTAACGTACATTACAGTGTGGAGCTGTCAGGAGTATGGAACAATACAGTGTACAGAGTGGTATAGTCCAGAGTATGTAACGTACATTACAGTGTGGAGCTGTCAGGAGTATGGAACAGTACAATATACAGAGTGGTATGGTCCAGAGTATGTGACATACAGTACAGTGTGGAGCTGTGAGGAGTATGGAACACAACAGTGTATGGAATGGTGCATTCAGAAGTACACGTACACACCCAACAGTCGCCCAACAGGCTCTTCAGATTTATGCGTCTTGTAGAACAAAATAAATCAGCATATTAAACCAGTTTATCATCAGCTTTAGTGAGGCTTTCACACTTTTTTGATAACTGGGAATGTAGACACATGATCTACAATCTCCAGGGAGAGCACAATGGATCTCAATCAGGAGAAGTCAACCTCAGCACTTGAGCTGTGATTAAAGTACAACTCCCATGATGTCTTTGCCTCTAGGAGTCATGCTTGGGGCTGGCACAGTCTTTCAATGCCTAATGGAACTTCCACAATAGATGGAATGCCTACCTCTGGTTTGAATAAATCCTGCAGGGAAGGTAGGCACATTAAACATTTAGCTTTTTGCCAACACTGTATTGCTGATTATGCAGATTGTTAATTAACTTTGGATGTTGTATCTGTTAATATATTAAGCACACTCTGAAATAACCTTCTCCGGGCTGTGTCATCCTGAGACATAGTCTATTCAAAATCAATAGCATACCTGCTACAGGGAATTACATCTCCCAGCATGATCCCAATTTTAAAAAAATCATAATCCCTAACAGAACCTTACAGTGACAGAGCCCAGCAACTTAACCATCCTTTGTGATATGTCAGAAAAATAAGAGATGCTGGAGATTCACTTTCTCTGTGGCACCGGCAGCAGAATTGGTTCCAGTAAGTAGCTACTATCATTCCATGCTGTATGGCTGTCTGAGACCAGTGCATGGGTTCTGTACAACCTGTAGTTCTGCTTGACAGTTCACAAGAGTTGCTCTGAGCTTGCCTGGTTTGTTGCATTAGTCAAGCTACAAATCTAGTTTAGAGCAGGTCGGTGTCAGGGGAGTTCAGATCTGAGGCTAGACATATCTCCCACCTTTGTCATTTGAAAATAAGGGGCACCTTGTTACAGAGATGATATGCAGCGCACATAATATGCCACTGCCAAAGGTTTGGCTACATGGTGCTGAACAATGGTTATGGCCAAAGGAGCACTCCTCAGTGTCAGTGACAAATGCCCCAGTGTCAGAGGGAGGGAAAATTGCCCAGAGTCGGTGATAAAGTAAAAAGCCCCCGCGTCATTTGGAGAGAAAAATGCCCAAGCATCCATGGGAGAAAAAAAATGCCCCGTCACCAGTGGGAGAGAAAAATGTCCCGGCGCCAGTGGGAGAGAAAAATGTCCCGGCGTCAGTGGGAGAGAAAAATATCCCGGCGTCAGTGGGAGAGAAAAATATCCCGGCGTCAGTGGGAGAGAAAAATATCCCAGCGTCAGTGGGAGAGAAAAATATCCCGGCGTCAGTGGGAGAGAAAAATGTCTCGGCGTCATTGGGAGAGAAAAATATCCCGGCGTCAGTGGGAGAGAAAAATGTCCCGGCGTCAGTGGGAGAGAAAAATGTCACAGCATCAGGAGGAGAAAAAAAATGCCCCGGGTCAGTGGGAGAGAAAAATGCTTAAGCATCCATGGGAGAAAAAAAATGCCCCGTCGCCAGTGGGAGAGAAAAATATCCCGGCGTCAGTGGAAGAGAAAAATATCCCGGCGTCAGTGGGAGAGAAAAATATCCCGGCGTCAGTGGGAGAGAAAAATGTCCCGGCGTCAGTGGGAGAGAAAAATGCCACAGCATCAGGAGGAGAACAAAAAAATGGCCCAGCATGAGTGGGAGAGAAAAATGGGCCAGTGTCAGCGTAAAAAAAAAATGCCCCATTGTCAGAGGGAGAGAAAAATGCCCGGTGTCAGTGGGAGAGAAAAATGCCCCGGTGTCACTGGGAAAAAGAAATGCCCCGGTGTCAGTGGGAGAGAGAAATGCCCCGGTGTCAGTGGGAGAGAGAAATGCCCCGGTGTCAGTGGGAGAGAGAAATGCCCCGGTGTCAGTGGGAGAGAGAAATGCCCCGGTGTCAGTGGGAGAGAGAAATGCCCCAGGTCAGTGGGAGAGAAAAATGTCCCAGCATCAGTGGGAGAGAAAAATGTCCCAGCATCAGTGGGAGAGAAAAATGTCCCAGCATCAGTGGGAGAGAAAAATGTCCCAGTGTCAGTGGAAGAGAAAAATGTCCCGGCATCAGTGGGAGAGGAAATTCAGAGGGAGAGAAAAATGCACCCGTGTCAGTGGGAGAGAAAAATGCACCGGTGTCAGTGGGAGAGAGAAATGCCCTAGTGTCAGTGTTAGAAAGAAATTCCCTGGTGTCAGTGGGAGAGAAAAATACCATCAGTGAGATAGAAAGATGCCCGGGTATCAGTGGAAGGGAAAAAATACCCCACGTCCATGGGAGAGAAAAATGGCACAGCCTCAGTGAAATGGATAAATGCCATGGCATCAGTAGGAGAGAAAAATGCCTCAATGTCAATAGGGGCAAAATAATTTGAAAAAAAATTATTATAGTGTGACATGGAGGGTAAAATATAAAAATAGTTGAGTAATCTTGAGTTACACACCTATACACATCAGACATAGTGACACTTCTTCACTGCAAAAAACAATAGATACATACACACACGCACACACGCATACAAGCACCGTCTATACACGTGCAGGTTTCCTGTCCACAGATATTCCCTTTAATGCAGGTAAACCCTTCACCTTAGCACTGCCACTGCCACACATAGTCTGTCGGCAAATTCCGCCCGCCTAGTGGAAACCTAGATCAGTGGACCCAGGGCAGCAGCCCCTATTATTAATACTTCCCTGGTTGTGTTATATCTTTAGCTAACTCAGAGTTCTCTTGAATCCTTTGTCACGTCTTAAAAGTTTATCTATAAAACAATGATTGTACTTAAAAGAGAACTATGGGGTAAGTGTTTTTTTCCATATTTCTCTTAAGGGTCACGGGAGGACATACATTAGCATCCTCCCGTGACCCAAAGCTCAGTATATCGCGAGCTACAGCTTGCGATATTACAGATTACCGAGACCGCCGCAGCCGGGACGGATCCCGACAATGCTGTCGAGATCCACCCAGCTGGCTGATTGACAGCTGGCTCTGCCTATCTAGAGGCAGGGCCAGCTGTACCTGCCCCCTCCAATTAACTTCCTACACCAGTGAAATCAGGACAGCAATATAAGCCTAACAGAGCCTGTACCCCTTCTCTAGCCTATCCAAAACTGGAAAAAAAACCTTTGGGATGGAGAAAAACTTTAGGTACTGTTCTCAGAGTTAGGCCTGGATTTCTGCTGTACCAACAGAGGAGGCACACAGATAGGCTTGCCACCTTTTCTTCAAGTGAAACCCGAACACTCTAGCGCCAGTTTTTTTTTTGAGAAGATAGAGGAGAGAGCGAGGAGAGGCAGCCAGAAGAGGGAGTAAGGAGACCGTCTATAGAGGACTACAGCAATACATTATACGGCAATACAAAATAATATGAAGCTACATACTCAGGGTTGGCGCTCTCATGCCTCCAGGTGGCCTGTGCGGGCTCTCAAATGGATGTGTGAGCTCTCAGATGGGCTGTGCAGCTCTCAGATGGGTTGCGCAACTCTCAGGTGGTCTATGCGCATCTCAGGTGTAGTGAGCGCACTCCCAGGTAGGCTATGTGGCTCTCAGGTGGGCTATGTGACTCTCGGGTGGGCTGTTCGACTATTGCATGCACTCCAGATCTCAAATCAACCCCAATGCATGCACTTCATACTTCATATTAGCTCCAATACATGTACTACAGATCTCAAATCTGCCCCCAATGCATGCACTTCAGCCCTTAGAGCAGCCTCAGTGCTTGCACTTTAGATGTCAAATCTGACCCAATGCATGCACTTCAGACCTCTGATAAGCTCCATTGTATGCACTTCAGACCTCAGCTCAGCCCCAATGCACAAACCTCAGAACAGCCCCAGTGCATAAACTGCAGACCTAAGATAATCCCCAATGCATAAATGTTAGTCTTCAGATCAGCCCCAACGCATAAATATCTGACCTCAGATTTAACTCAGTGCATACACTTCAGACCTCAGGTCAGTCCCAAACCCTGTAACTGTAAAAACGCAGAGTACATTTGTAGGCATGCGGGGGGCTTCTTCCTCATAACACGCCCCTGGTGGGCTTTTGGTGATATCAGGGAGCTGGGTGGGTCAGGATTTGCAATTTACAGCCAAGTGAGCTGTCAATTACAGCCAATGGCAGTGGGTGCCAGTGCAAATGGCATGCGTGTCTGTGTGGGGGTGCCAACCCCCGCAGTAACATAAACTAAGCGTTCTACAGTCTAATACTGTTCTAAATGTACTTACACACAGTTGTCTCTTTTAGCCTCTCCGTCAGTCGCGGCTAGGCTCGTGGAGCAAAGATATTAATCTTGAGTTATACTAAGGCTAGCCAGTGGAATGAAGTAATACGAGGCAGAACAAGACAGGTGACCTAGAAGGGGAGTGGGAGGGGGGAGTATCATTTCAGCCTCACTTAAGTATTATTTATTACTTAACAATAATAACCAATAACACATGCATATATTAAGAAATTCACAGATTCATAGAAAGATAGTGTGTTACCTGGTAGTGTAGTGCCAAGAGTTGCAGTGTCAATGTCAGAAGGAAGTATTGAGGAATTATATCTGTAGAAAAGGGGTAGAAAAAAAGGAGGAAATGAGCTACAGAGCTGAAAAGCTATCTTGAAAAACAGGGTTTCTGGAATGTTTGCCAGATTCATACACTAAAATATGAAATACTTTGTTTTCACACAACATCTAAGAGACAATAAAAGATTGGGTATCCTAGCCACTGTCTATATGGGGCAGATAGAAAGGTCTTGGGAGACCTGTTAAGTAACCCATGTGAGCAAAGTGATATTTCCATGTTCAGTAGATGCTGACTTGTAAACTATCTGACAGTGTCTCATATCTCTCAGGCTTTGATCTTTGTGCTTGCATTCCTTGGTCTGCACTTCTGTTGTGGCCATTATGAAGGGATCCAATTCTCCATGTTAAATATTCATTTTATATTATAGATAATTCAATAGGAGCTGCTGGAGTTCTCTTAAGGGTCACGGGAGGACATACACTAGCATCCTCCCATGACCCAAAGCTCAGTATATCGCGAGCTACAGCTTGCGGTATACTGAGACCGCCGCAGCTGGGACGGATCCCGACAATGCTGTCGAGATCCATCCAGCTGGCTGATTGACAGCTGGCTCTGCCTATCTAGAGGCAGAGCCAGCTGTACCAGCCCTTTCCCCCACCCGTTCCTCCAGTCAGCGCTGGAGGATCGGAGCGGGGAGGGGGGAATCCCTGCAGGGAGCCGTGACTGACAGTCAGTGCTCTCTGCAGGGACATGATCGAGAAGTGAGTAAGCGACGGTATGTGTTCGCTCACTTTCCGATCTATTGAGCCGACGTGTGACAGTTTCATTGTCACACATCGGCTCGAACTATGAGGATGAGT
This sequence comes from Nanorana parkeri, assembly GCF_000935625.1. Lineage (NCBI taxonomy): Eukaryota > Metazoa > Chordata > Amphibia > Anura > Dicroglossidae > Nanorana > Nanorana parkeri. The sequence continues at coordinate 1,330,964 of NW_017306463.1, forward strand.
GATTTTCACTCACCTCATAGTTCTCTTTTAAATTGTCATTAACTTCCTACACCAAGGAAATCAGGATAGCAATAAAAGCCTAACAGAGCCTCTACCCCTTCTCCAGCCTATCCAAAACTGAAAAAAAAACCTTTGGGATGGAGAAAAACTTTAGGTTAACCCAAGTGGCCAAGTAAACAGAGGAATACATTTGTTTCTAGTTACACAGCTATATCATTATATATCCTACTGAATACACTGACTATATTCAACTAATTTTATGCAAACTGTTCTCAGAGTTTGGCCTGGATTTCTGCTGTACCAACAGAGGAGGCACACAGATAGGCTTGCCACCTTTTCTTCAAGTGAAACCCGAACACTCTAGCTAATAGATAATACTCTAGATAATACTCTAGATCAGTGGTTCTCAACCCGTGTAACCTCGGGACCCACATGTTTCCTCGGTCATAAGGCGTGACCCAATGCAAGCAAAGAGCATTGGGTATCACAGATAAAACATCTTTAAATTAATAAAATATAAATAAGAATGCTCTAAAATGATGACGTGTTAAGGACATATCATCAGCCAATATCTGGATATTAGGTCTCAAATACAGGTACAGGTATTTCTTTTCAAGAAAGTCGGCAGTAGGAGAGATCGAAAGCAAAGATAGCAATGCTGCAGTGGAAACTTAACAGACTGGGGAATGATACATCACAACATCCTGAGAGAAAAGTACCTCCCCTGAGAGGTTTCAGGGACCCTGGCCCTTTATTAGAGAAAGACACAGGTAAGTAAGTAGTTGTGGAGGTGTTGGGTTGTTTAGTTAGGGCTAGGTAGGGTGAGTAAGTGCACTGTCTCTGAAAATATGCTTTAAGATAGACCTGGACTAAGCATTAATTCTATGTATTATTCTATGTAAAAACATGTATGTGATGCAAGACTTAAGTAAAAAAAGAGACAGAAACAAATGAGTTAGGTTTCCTTGTTTGCTAGTTTCAAACAGATCAAAACGGCTGCCATTGTTGATTTTTGTTTGTATTTGGTACAGACATATATTAGGGAGTCTATTTATAAACAATTTGCAGGACCCTTTGCCCTGCGAATATCTGTGAACATTCGTTTTTTGACGAATAATGCCCAATATTTCACAGTTCCAATTTGGCATTGCCATATTACATTATGAGAAAAAACAGTCAATTAGATAAGGGCACTACTACGGTATTAGAGTGATGATGGGATATAATTTGTAAGTGTTAATAATAGTGGTAGTGGAAAGGACACCAATAATAATAAAAAAAATAATGTGATATTGATCAACAGTGTGCGGTCTCCTGCAACAGAGAGAGGAACCCTGTACCTAGAAAAAAGAAAATACACAAAGAAAGGAGCGCTACCACTAAAGAAGCTATTGAAAGTGATGTGAGTAATGAAGGTAGATGGAGGACTAACTGTTAGATGAAGGCACAGAGGATCGTGAAAGACGAGGCAATATAGCGGGGGTCACAGCGAGGTGTCAAAAAGTAGACAGTCCGTCTTATGTGGCAGGGTAAAATATCTCTGGCTGGCAATCGCCTGTGATCCCCGATTCTAGTGCATAAAGGGCGTAAGGTGCGGCCAACATAAATCATGCCACAAGGGCAAGTGAGCCCATAAACAACATGGTCATGGGCTCAGGTGATGAACTGTTTGGTATAGTAGGGATTTTGGAGGTGATCATAGAACCTAGTCTGACCATAAATTGACACGTGAGGAATATAAGTTTTCTACACTGAAAGGTCACAACCCTATTGTCAAATAAAAGCTTTTTGGGTAATCGTGGGAGCTTGGAATAATCTACTGGGTCCTACCATATTCTTAATATTCTTCGTTTTCCAAAATTGATGGAAGGTTTAGATGAAAATTTGGGACCTAGTTTGGGGTCTCGTTGTAAAAAAAAGCCAATTGTTTTGTATCACCCTCTGGAAAGCTTTAAAACTATTGTTGAACGTTGTGATAAATCTTATTTTGTTTTCTTCGATTACAGAAGATTTTTCTTTAGAGGGTATGAGTCGGTCTGGTTCTAAGTAAGTGGAGTATTCCTCAGTGATAAGGTCTTCTGGATATTCTTTTTCTACGAACTTCTTTAGAAGAAGATGGCTGGATGTAGTGTAGTCTGCGTTTAGAGTACAATTTATTTTTAGTCTGCAGAATTGACTTTTTGGAATATTATTTTTCCATCTGGGATGGTGACAGCTGTTGTAATGGAGGTAAGAGTTGCCCCCCGTGGGTTTGACATGATTGCTAGTAGTGATGTGATTATCTATGAAGGAGAGTTCTAAATCTAAAAAAAACAATTTTGTGTTGTTGACCTCATAAGTAAAGGACAGTCCAAAATTGTTGTTATTACAATGGGAGAGGAAATTGGACACACTATCAGGAGGGCCATCCCAGATGATTAAAATATCAACCATATATCTCTCATAGAACACTAACTGCTTGGCAAAGGGGTTGTTTTTCCAAATGCGTAGGGCCTCCCAGTGACCCATGGTAAGATTAGCATAACTGGGGGCATAGTTGGCACCCATCGCTGTCCCTTGAGTGTGTAGATAAAATTTACCCAGAAAAGAAAAATAATTATGTGTAAGAGTGAATTCAGTGCAGTTCATGATGAACTGCGCTTGTATATAATTGATCGAAGAATTGCATAGAAAAAATTGTAGGGCATTGAGGCCAACTGAATGGGGAATGGATGTATAGAGAGAAGTGACATCCAGGGAGACCCAACAATAAGAGGGGTCCCATTTGTAGGTAGATTAGATGTGAATCAGATGACCAGAATCTTTATTGTATGAAGGAAGTGTAGACACAATTGGTTGGAGGAATTGGTTAAAGTACATAGAAAGACCACTGGTGAGACTGTTCGTACTAGCAATGATGGGACATCCAGGGGGGTTGCTACTATCTTTATGAATTTTGGGTAAGTGGTAAAAGTATGGGGTACTGGGACGGACTGTCTACTTTTTGACACCTCGCTGTGACCCCAGCTATATTGCCGCCGAGTGGCAATATATATTCACAGAGAAGTGCCGGTCGGCACGGACGCCGCATATCCAGTCGCCGCGGTTCAGCCTGGCCAGCTGAGTGCGTGTAGAGCTGGATCCATCTATCATCTTGTGATAGTGTCAACCCTATGAGAGCCTATTCTCCACTATAATTTCTCACTACTGTGACATTTCAGGACTTCCCTTTGGAGACCAACACTCCCCTGATTCTAGTATCATTCCATCCAGACCTCATCCTTCACGACCCTTGGTGCCTCCATTTAACAATGAGTCCTCCATCTACCTTCATTACTCACATCATTTTCAATAGCTTCTTCAGTGGTAGCGCTCCTTTCTTTGTGTATTTTGTTCATATTACATTATGGCCACTAGATCAGGGGTGCCCATAAGTTCGATCAAGATCTACCATTCGATCACGTAGCGATCACTGGTAGATCGCAATGTTCTGGGGCTTCTCCTCTGGATCCCCGCTGCTCTGTGAATATGTGTGTTGGGGTGACATATGTGCGTTGAGGTATTTTTTTTAATGAATATGTGTGTTGGGGTGACATGCTGACTTGCAAATAGCGCAGGTATTTTTTTTTAAAATGTGTGTTGTGTTGCTTGCACTTAGATGTGGATAGTCGTTGAATATGTGTTGCCAGAAATAGTGCATGTGCATTTTTTTGCGCGCTCTGCCGAAAGAAAAAAAGCATGTTACTGTTCGTTTATTAATAGAAAAGTGTGAATGGCCTTTGGAGATAATGATGAAACAGCCATGAAGGGATTGTGTTTCCTGCACCACAACATATGTCTATGACTTCATTTCACCTCATCTGTGTATACTGCTGTATTACAATTGGCACGGGACTATTTTCCAGGTGTAACACCAGGCGGAAGGATATTCGCACTTGACGAAGCGAACAAGCTTCTCTACAGCAACAATATGACGTTGCTAGGTCGCGCCCACATGAGTGCCCCGCCTTCGTATGTAAATAAGCTTTTTTTCATCCAATCGAGCCTTTGTTTTCTTTTATCACCCCGCCTCAGGAAGTCGCTTTTTTTCCCTGCGAACTGGGGTAGGGGGTGGGTTTGGGAACACGCCGGTTGTGTGTACGGTGCCGGGCTCCGTGGAGGGCTATGACGGTCCGGGGTGGTGCGACGGTGCGGGCTCTCTATTCCTGCGAGCATTGGGAGATTGTCAAGCCGTCCGTCAGCGAGCTCTCTCGGGAGGTCCGCACCAACATACTGTGCACTGTAAAAGGATGCGGTAAAGTGCTCCCCAACCCCCCCGCGCTCAACATGCACTTGGTCAAGTCCCATGGAGTGCAGGTGAGGGGAACGTGGGGGATACCACTAGGGAGTGTGCTAGAGGGGTATCATAATTTCTATAAGGTGTCCTTGTGTAAAGGAGGGATGTGTTGTGATCTGAATGCTGTGCATCAATGAGGGATATGGAAGCATGTGTTGGGTGTTCTGGTTGCATAGTGACTATTACTGTCTAAAAGTGCAGTGCTGTATGGCTGCCATTCCTGTGATGGTGCAGGGTGTATGTCTCCAATATAAAGCCGACTATAGGTGTGTAGGCCATTGTCTGGTGGTCATTTGTAGGAGATCAGACCCAGGTCTGACAGATGTTGGGGGTTAGGTCCTTTCAGAGGGCTTAATTAGAGGATGAGCTCACCTTTTCAGAGAACTGAACCCCACCAGTCCCCCCATCCTTGTTGCACTTAGGCTACCATAATCATGATTCTCCACCAGCCGGTGTATCATCCCTGGCACATTAAAACTTCCCTGCACTGCCCTGTTGCAACATGGTACATTCATTGGTGAGTGGTCATTGGCTAGTGTGGGTGATTCTTCTTCTTTTTTTCTTGGATGCCACCCTGGAAGAAAGATTAGATTCTCATTGGGCAAGGCAGGCATGTGATGTGGCTGCACTGACCAATGACCACTCACCATTGTAAGTACTGTGTTGCTATACATTACCACCCTTGTCCAGGCAATACTTCTCCATCTGATGACTCCGTACAGGGTATAGGTACCCCCTTCCTACATGGCTAACTAGTTCTGAAATTTACACAGCTCTGTCATGTCTAGAAGGTCAGAAGACCTGATCCCATTTTTCTGCAATTTTGCTTTCACTTGCATATTCCCTGGGACTGGACAGTGAAAGCAGAAGCAGCAGACTGATAACCTCATCCCTCTACGCTCTCCTATCAGCTTGCATTGCAGCATGCCTGATTTGCTTGTTGTGCGGCTTCTCGCTCCCCTTCTCTGAGCTTTTCTGTACAGTGAGGCAAGTGGCTGTTACCAGGTCAATTTCAGACACTGACACTGGTTGTTAAAAAAAATATATATATATTGTATATACTGTATGATGATCTAATGATGCATTAATTACAGAGCTGTATATATGATGATCTACTGATGTATTGATTACAGAGCTGTATATATGATGATCTACTGATGTATTGATTACAGAGCTGTATATATGATGGACCTAGTGATGTATTGATTACAGAGCTGTATATATGATGGACCTAGTGATGTATTGATTACAGAGCTGTATATATGATGGATTTAGGGATGTATTGATTACAGAGTTGCATATATGATGGATCTAATGATACATTGATTACAGAGCTGTATATATGATGATCTACTGATGTATTGATTACAGAGCTGTATATATGATGGATCTAGTGATGTATTGATCACAGAGCTGCATTAATTTGTGACTTTTATACCTTCCTAGGACCCGCTACTTCCAAAGAACTGCAAAGTAGGTCAGACCCAGCCCCTGAACTGTCATCCACACTGCACAATTAATGTGACCTTGTCATCACAAGGTCCAGCCCTGTAAAAAAAACAGGCTTCATACTTAAAGGAGAACTATGGGGTCAGGGCTTTTCCCCATAGTTCTCCTTAGGGTAACGGGAGGACACAAACTAGCGTCCTCCCGTCATCCCAAGCTCAGTATACCGCGAGCTACAGCTCGCAGTATACTGAGACGCCACAGTATACCGCAAGCTACTGCTCGCGGTATACTAAGATGCCGCAGCTGATGCAGATCCCGACAATTATGTCTGGATCCGCCCAGCTGCGTGAGTGACAGCTGGCTCTGCCTATCTAGAGGCAGACCAGTGGCCTGGGTTTTGAAACATCTCCACACTTCTGAGTACGTGAGTACCTGATCCTCCTGCCGCATGCAGTGGCTTCACCTCCGGCTTGTACGTCCCTACAGGACATAGAAGTCGGCAGAAAGAACAATTGTGTGTGCAGGTTAAGCAGTTATTCAACCTGTTTTAAAGGTTGATAACCCTCAGTGGCCGAAGAGCAGTGTGGCGATGTTTCATGACACAGACTGCCTGATAGGTAAGTATTGGGACTCTTCTTTTACAGGACAGGAGTTTTTTGCAAGCACTTTTAAATAAATTGAAATTCTGACCTACTTTAACATGCACTTCCCCAATACTTGCCAACCAATGACTGTTGTACCGATTGGCCAACTAATCGATTATGGAAATAATTGTTAGTTGCAGCCCTAATTTCCACATTGACCGCAAAGTGCTACTGCATGAAGGATTAAAGGAGAACTATGGGGTTAAGTCTTTTCCCCATAGTTCTCAGGGTAACGGAAGGACACAAACTAGCGTCCTCCCGTCACCCTAGGCTCAGTATACCGCGAGCTGTAGCTCGCGGTATACTGAGTAGCCGCAGCTGAAGCGGATCCCAACAATTGTGCCGGGATCCGCCCAGCTGCGTGACTGACAGCAGAGCCAGCTGTACCCTCCCCCGTCCCTTCCGCCAGTCAGCGCTGGCAGATCGGAGGGCGAATCCAGCCCCTCCCCTGTCACGGCAGAGAGCCGTGACCGGATCGAGAGGTGAGCGAACGCCGGTATATGTTCGCTCACCTCCCGATCTACTGAGCCGACCTGTGACAGCCTCATTGTCACAGGTCGGCTAGAACTATGAGGTGAGTGAAAAGCACTCACCTCATAGTTCTCTTTTAAGGTGAAGGTGAACTTTTTTTTTTTTATTATTTAGACTTGGATAGAGTGGGGAGGGTTTAGAACATTGGTGTCTGTGTCCCCATTAGGGAGATTCACCCCCCCCTATTTGTCATGGTGATTGTGATCACTGAAAGTGAAAGAAAATCCCACATATTTGGTTGTCCCCCGAACATTAGGGCCCCGTTCACACTGAGCGATTTATCGTGCGGTAATTCCCACGATATCGCGGCTATTTACTGCGCGATATCGCTCTCCAATGCATGGCAATGGGGCAAAGGGTCGTGCGTCGCTACAGTAGGACCCTTTTTTGGAGCGGATTTTGCCGCGATTCAATGCTTTTCAATGCAAGCATTTGCGCGATATTGCGCAAAATGCAAATCGTGCGACAAACGCGCGATTTGCGAATCGCCAAGTGTGAATGGGGCCTTATAGATGAGAAATCTTCCAATGGCGGCACTAGTTCTGCCGACCCTGTTGACCACCAGGGATTTCCTCTCTTCTCATTGTGGCTATTGGATAGGAAGTGAAGGGAAATCTCACCAATGGGGTACAGATGACAACAACAACAAAACTGACAGGGGTTAGAACTCTTCCTTACAAAAAAAAAAAAGGTTTTGGCTTTAGTTCTATTTAAGTTTAAAGCACAGTCCAGCAAAGCCTGCATCACCTCCCTGTTCCCCTCTGTAGAGAAGGAAATGAAGATGGCCACCGGCATACTATGCATTCTAGACTCTGCTAGTGGCCTGCAGTCTGTCTCTGGTTCCAGTACTTTCAACAAGTGATGTCAAAACTGCTGATTTGTGTACTTGTTTCAGGTTAAACAAAACATCGGCATGACGGGTAGTGAAAGAAAATCATCTCAAGGCAGGACAGGCAGCAAAAATAACCTGATGGTGAGCCTTCCCTACTCTATCCAATAGAAAATGTTTTGCCTTTACATACACTATAAAGGATAAGTTCACCTTTTGCAAAAATGTAAAGAAATGCATATTTAATAATATTTTAAAAAAGATACTTACATTTTTGCATTCAAGCCTGGAAAGCATTGCAACTGTGATCAGTTGATCAGGGCTGCAGAGCTCAGGCTTCAGCACATTCTCTCCCAGGCAGAGCTCTGTACTGAGGTACGGCGTTTCAGTTAGGAGAGATGGGGGGGAAGGACGGCTGGACTTCAAACAGCATTAAAATCACCTCATACAGCGTCCAGCCGTCCTCTCTCTCTGGTTACATGCTGTAGAGCTGTCCTTATTCCCATCCAGCCGTCCTTCCCCATCTCTCCTAACTGAAACTCTGTACTTCAGTACGGAGCTCTGCCTGTATGAGAATGTACTGAAGCCTGAGCTCTGCAGCCCTGATCGAGTGATCACCATTGCAATGCTTTCCAGGCTTGAATGCACAAAATAAAAGAAAAGCATTTTTTAATATTAAATATGCATTCCTTTAATTTTTGCAAAAGGTGGACTTAGCCTTTAAACACGTCCTACTGTTGCGGTATTCTTGCTGCTCTCTGGTCTCTTTTACATATTGAACGTTATGGAAGTCACCTGAGCAGGTTGTGTTTAAGCAGATCAGCCTTTCTACCCTCTACTTTGACATAAACTTGTTAGGTCATCACAGGCCGCCTAGCGAGTTTATGGTGCACAATGTGTGGATCCTGCCTGCACTGCCAATAGAAGCCATAGTCTTCTAACAACCTCCCAGCAAACATCTAGAGCAGGGGTAGCCAAACTCCGGCCCTCCAGCTGTGGTGAAACTACAAATCCCATGATGCATCTCTCTCCAAGAGCCGTGGCTGTGAGAATCTTGCAATGCCTCATGGGATTTGTAGTTCCACCACAGCTGGAGGGCCGGAGATTGGCTACCCCTGATCTAGAGGTACTTCAAGATACCTTGTGGGCTATTTGGGAGCCCCGAAACTTTGGACTCTCTATTATGCAAATTTTGACTTTATGCGCCAAAGTCAAGCTTAGGTCCACCACCTCCCTTTCAAGTCTTCATCACAGTTGTGGAACTATACTAAGCCGTAGGAGGGGCTGTGCCTGTGATTATCAGGAGCTGAAGTTGCAATATTTATAGTAGTGCTCTGGCTGTTAGGGCTCCACATGTGATATTCAGGGTATCTTAATGTGTAGACACCTTGAGATTCACTTTTCTCGGGTATCAATGTGCTTTTGAGCAGGGCTGGATAAGGAGCCAGGTAGCTTTTTGAGGTTTTCTCTAGTTGTCAGTGGAGCTTGCTCCTAAAAAAAAAAAAAATAATGATATTTCCGGACTCTGGATTAGATGGCCTGGGTTAATTATTCCATAATAATTTGTCCACTTCTGGCCTTAAAGTATGTTCATGTAAACACAAGATTATTTTAGAACTTTTACATCATCTGCTAATTAGAAAAGTTATTGACCATAATAAGACACGAACGCTTAAAGCAAGCAAAGATTAGGAGTATCTGTTCAATGTAACCAGGATATTGGCTGATGTGGTTGAACATTCATTTTTGCAGTTCTAAAGTTTTTGTATTTTAGCTCAGCTTGTAAAATTTTTTATTAATGCGCTTGTGGAGATAGGAAAAAATGTAATACATTGTATCATTTGTATCTCCTTTCCTGCGCAACAAGTATGGGAAAGTACTGGACATATTTTAGCAGCCTACACACATTCCTTAAATCAGGGATGGACGCATTAATATGGAATTCAGGAGCCCATCTGTCCTAACCAGGGGCCAGCAGAATTTATTAGGAGCGAAATGTCATTGACACTAATTAGAGAAAACCTCAAAAGTTAGGTGCCAGGCCAGTTGTAAATTTTAAGGAAATTTCCAAGGAGCATTGGCTACCCGTCTCCTGGGATTTCCCTTCACTGCCTTAAAGTAATTTGTAGTCAGCGAATGGTACAGTATTGCTTGGGGTCTTTCACTGAGGGAAAAGTGTGGGATCGTCTTTGATTTAACAGGCATGGCTCCTTAAATTTGAACTGATCTTTACCCAACGGTGATCATAGACAGTGGGTTGTCCTAGATCAGCGGTTCTCAACCTTTCTAGTGCCGCGACCCTTTGCTAAAATTGCCCAAGTTGTGGCGACCCCTAACAGTAAAATTATTTTCGTTGCTCCTTCATCGCTTTAATTTTGCTACCGTTAGGTAGCTATTAGATAGCGGATACCGGCCGCCCGGGGGAGAAACACTTTCTCCTGGAAAAATTTACTCTGCTCGATCGAGCGGAGTAAACCTTTTTGCTGCTCTGGTTTTTTTTTTTTTTTCTGACATCGGAGCCGCCTGCTGCCGTCAGTCAGAAGAAAAGAAAAAAAAAACGGCATAGGAATGCATAGCTAGATTCCTATTGGCTATTTCACTTTGCAATAGCCAATAGCAACCTGGCTATTGCACCCGCCCTCTGCTGCTGTCGATCACTAGAAGAGGACCTGATGGAGAACTTCAGGTCCCCCACTGCTGATTGACAGCAGCAGTGGGCGGGTGCAATAGCTAGTTTGCTATTGGCTATTGCAAAGTGAAATAGCCGATAGGAATTTAGCTATGCATTCCTATGCTGTTTTTTTTTTTCTGACTGATGGCGGCCGGCGGCTCCGATGTCAGAAAAATAAAAACCAGAACAGGGAACGGTTTACTCTGCTCTGGTCCTTTCTGGAAAATGTTTCTCCCCCGGGCGGCCGGAAGCCGCTATCTAATAGCGGGAGACTCCCGGAGCGTCCGGGAGATTTGGGATGTCTTTAGGCGACCCTTGGCAAATCGTCATGCGACCCACAGGTTGAGAACCGCTGCTCTAGATCATGGATGTCTGTCCATGTTTGGTTGAGTTTGTGACATGCCATAATTCATGGCTGAGAGTTACAGTGGTGCATTTGCAAAACGTTCTTGGTTCCCTTTTTTAACAGAGCAGTTAAAGATTGGGTCTTCTCAAAGTGCACTTTTTTCCAACAAACCATAAAAGCTTCTTTTCTGATAGCAGACACTTCTCTTTCACCCGTTGTTTCATGAGCATTGTTCCAGTAGTGTTGTGTAATGTGTATTCCATGTATTTTTGATATTGTTTAATTTGAGGAACCCGCCTATGAATATTACCCTTCCTCGAGGTATTTCCTATGATAGACTAACACTGAGATTACAAAACTCAGGGAATACCTGCAGATCCATGGTTGTTAACCTAGGGTTCTTTGTCACCTGTTTGAGGATTCCAAAGCATGCCTTTGTACTGATCTTTGTAGGATGCCCAACCCTGGGAAGAGTAGCAGTGATGCTGAATTTCCTACATTTAAAAAATTGAGCAATAAGGCTACCTTGCAAATTGTAATACATGCTTTATACTTAAACAGCACCTTGCAATAAAGGACATAAAAAAACCTACCAACTAATCCTGGATGTTGCAGTCACACTTGGTAGAGAAGGAGATATTACCTTCAGGAGTTACCAGACCTCGGTCTTTCTGAGCAGGAGTGGGGAGGAATGGTGCCCCATGGTTGGTGTCAGTGGGGAGGAATGGTGCCCCATGGCTGGTGTCAGTGGGGAGGAATGGTGCCCCATGGCTGGTGTCAGTGGGGAGGAATGGTGCCCCATGGCTGGTGTGAGTGGGGAGGAATGGTGCCCCATGGCTGGCGTCCGTGGGGGGGAATGGTGCCCCATGGCTGGCGTCAGTGGGGGGGAATGGTGCCCCATGGCTGGCGTCAGTGGGGAGGAAAGGTGCTCCATGGCTGGCGTCAGTGGGGAGGAATGGTGCCCCATGGCTGGCGTCAGTGGATAGGAATGGTGCCCCATGGCTGGCGTCAGTGGGGAGTAATGGTGCCCCATGGCTGGTGGGGAAGGGGAGGGGGGGCATAGTGGCACAAATTGGTGTTGGCGAAAGGAATAATGCCCCAAACTAATTAAAGAACAAACACATGTTATGGAGGTTATTACTCCTTCCAAAACAAAAGAAACAATAAAAAAACAACTTTGGTTGGAATAAAATGTTATTTTCCTGCTGCCTATAACAGCTCTTGGAGGTAATGTGATGTTTTGTGTGGTGTTAGGACTGCACTGGGTGAACAGTGTAGCTGTGATACTCATTCCTCTTCCAGCAAATAATGGCTGCCTGTTATGTTTGGAGAGCTCAGCTGAGTAGAATGCATTCTGTGCTTGCCTTTCATCTTCTAGCGTGCTTTGACGTGCACATTATTGCTTGAATGCAACTGTTCATGAAAGCACTGTCGTGTCATTGTTGCTGATTCTAACCACAGCAAACATTTTGCCGCAGAGCTGACGCAGTTACGTCCCTTAATCAAATAATTCCTTACACCTTAAAGTGACCCTGTCGCTAGGGTTACAAAATGCAGTCAGCAGACCCTTGTAAAAGAGCATATTGAATACTTCCCTTATTGGCATGGATCAAGGCTATTCTCTGTATTGCAAGGGTATCAATACCACTGCTGTTTGACACTTCTGGGTGTGTCAGACAGCATATCCCCTTCCGAGTTCTGTTTGGACCACGATTGCAGATCTTCGCTCAGTTATGGCTGGCTGACGGTGGATGCACCAGCCTCCAAGGCCAGTGCGTCCACTGTAAGCCATAACTCTTCAGTCCTTGGTTGCTAGGACTCCCCGGCGGTCCTAGCAACTAGTGATCTCAAATGTATTCCCCGCCCCCAGCATTACAGGAGGAAGTAAGAGTATCTTCTTCTGTCCTCTGCTGCAGCCTGCTCGACCTCCCGGCTCCCACCTCTGGCCTAACGATAAAGTGGGAAAATCCAGTATGTGGGAACCATAACATAAAGGGGTACTCTAGTGGGAACGATTAGTTGTCCCCATCAGGGTGTCCTCTTACATAGGTTGTCCCCATCAGGGTGCCCTCTTACATAGGTTGTCCCCATCAGGGTGCCCTCTTACATAGGTTGTCCCCATCAGGGTGCCCTCTTACATAGGTTGTCCCCATCAGGGTGCCCTCTTACATAGGTTGTCCCCGTCAGGGTGCCCTCTTACATTGGTTGTCCCCGTCAGGGTGCCCTCTTACATTGGTTGTCCCCGTCAGGGTGCCCTCTTACATTGGTTGTCCCCTTCAGGGTGCCCTCTTACATTGGTTGTCCCCTTACATTAACTATAAAAATAAGGGGCACCTTGATGGGGACAATCGATTTAAGGGGACATGCTGATGTGGACAACTAATTATTAGTTGTCTTCGTCGGAGTGCCCTCTTGCATTAATTACAAAAATTTTGGGGCACTCTGATGGCAATAACCAATGTAAGGGGGCACTCTGATGGGGAAAACTAATTATCAGTTGCCCCCATAAGATTGTTTTCATCCATTTACATATGTGCGTGCCTTGTTTTTCTAACATTTAAAAGTATCTAATGCTAAAAATAAAATGATTGGAGTTTTTAATATTTGTTTACTGCTACATTAGCAGTAAACAAGCCTGATTGTAACCTTCATACCAGTAGCAGCTCGTCAAAATCATATTTATTTTTATAAAGCAATAAAATGAATATTGAGCAAAATTAAGTCCAGCCTCTTGTTTCGGCCCTCCAACAGTCCCAGTTTCTAAAGCGGCCCCTTGAGAAAATGAATTGCTCACCCCTGGTGTATCATAAACAATTGCCATTGCTTTCTTTTTCCTCCTTTTTTGCATCTGGCTACTGACCTCCTCCAGCCTCTTCCTGTCTACATTTATTTGCACCGGAAGCGTTACTTACTCGGTACAGGCTTCCTGATGGAGACAATAATAGAACATGCCTGCGTAATAAGCACTGACCTGGAGTCTACAGAGGCACGCGCGCCATGGTGACAACGCAGGAGAGTACTTGGGAGATAAGAGCGGATTTGTCAGCTTATAACAGGAAGTGCCTAAAGAAGAACCTCCGTGGCAGAGTTAGCAGGGGGTATTCTAATTTATAGATTGTAGATTTATAAAGACTGGAAATTACTTAATTACAACAAAAACTTTCACTGCATGGAAGCCCTAATGAAAAACGGACTGACTTGGTATTGTGAGCCATGCGGCAGCATCAGTCAGCACTTTGTAGTTTACTAAATAGAAGGGAGGAGCAGGTAAAAATGCTGTGCTTTGTATCTCTATCGTACAAAAAATGGTATTACATATACATACAATGTTTAAAGGCGAAGTTTAACTTTCATATCATGTAGGGTGGAGCTTGGTTCCATTCCATAACCTCCCACCATTCGATCACCCCCCTACTTACCTGTTTTAGTTTGATTCGGCTCAGCTTTTCATGGCTTCACCCGCACAGCCACATCATGCATTAACAGGATCTGTGAATGAAAGGTCTTCTGCGTGCCATCACGGTGGTGGAACTTGTAGTGCGTGGTGACATCATAACTGTGGTGACATCATAACACTTGTAGCCCATTGATAACTTCCACCAGTTTCATAGCAGAAGGTCTGCACCTCGCTACAGACCTGGGGCTGTGGAAGTAGTCTGCAGGAGCCAGTGTATTGCACTCACCATCCACGAAACACGGTTGCAATGCTCGGTAGGTTCCAGTACAAAAATTAATTGAAAACTGAAATAAGCCTTTAATCCTCATTTTTGTGTTTTTTAAATAGGAGGAATGCATGCACAAATGAGAATTGCATAACCGTTTTTTCACAGCTTGTATGTATGGAGCTTTTTCAATTTTATTTCCGTAATGTGACTGCGTTGTTGCAGCCGATTGTCAGCAGCCATCTGTTTTGCCTTCTCATCAGTGAATTCCATTGTCTGTATTCAAATTTCCTTTGGGTCCATTTGCCTTTGGAGCATGTGCTTGAGACTAAAGCTGGCCATACACCTATAGATGATCTGCAGATTTTCTATGGTCAGATGGAAAAAGTGCAACAGATTCCTCCATCTACGCTAAACTGTGTGGATGGAGGAATCTCCCACTGGGCCAAGCTTCAGTATCTTGCTAGTCGGCCCCGCTGGCTGCCAAAATACCTAAACAATCTGATTGGATGCAGGCATTGTTCAGGTGTTTTGAGAGCCCGCGGGGCCGACTAGCAAGATACTGAAGCTAAAAAGATATCTGCTAGTTTATGGCCAGCTTAACTCATTGACTGCGCTGATGCCAGATCTACTTGTATTGCTTCATAAGCTAATATACAAGCCATTATCCATTGTCCCAAGGCACGAGATTGCCAAAATGAAAATTAAATCATCACGGGGACATGCCCTATCCGCTATGACCACATACACTTAACTTTGTGTACTGATCTGCAGCAGCACATGGGTAAGAAGGGCCAGGCGGCACTCGGGAGTAGAATTGTCCAAGTTGGCACTGAATATTCTGTTCTTGGTGGTCATGGGAAGAACCAGTATTGTTCTGGCTCTTTAGAGCATATAGAGAACTGCCAGTTTCTGGTCATTTAAGTTAAATAGAATAAACTGCTATGGCAGTCCGCTTTTCTGTTTAAATATGTAACATTATTAAATAACCTTTTGTATTTATGTACTGCTGTGTATCACTTGTGACACTAATCTTAAATCTAATTGGCGTCCCTTTTTTTTTTCTTTTCTAGGAAGGAATATCCAATCCCACACTACGGAAAGACTTAAAAGCATCACAGAAGCTCTACTGTTGTCCGGTTGAGGGCTGCCCCAGGGGAATGAATAGACCCTTCTCACAGTTTTCTCGCGTTAAGCAGGTATGAGCCTTTTATATTCTACTTTAAAATGTTTTAGATAACTGTAACAAATTCAGATGAACACCCCCTCCAGCCCGGCCGACCGCCCTGGAATGCAGACTTTGTGGTGTGGACCGGACCTAGCTAAAAATATGTTTTCAAACGAAAGTACAAAAATGACCACTGTGTAAGGCAGGGGTGGACAGGTTAATATGGAGCTCAGGAGCCAGTCTGTCCAATCCAGAAGCCAGCAGGATTATTCTTTTTTTAGGAGCCATCTCTATTGACCGCAGCTAGCGCAGACCTCAAAAGTTGGGTACCTGCTGTGATTTTGGATTTCTAAGGAGCGTTGTCTACCTGGTTCCTGGAATCCAGGGAGATAGAGATTTTTTTATGAATTGGAATTGTGAATGGGGTGAAGTAGAATGCTAGATTAGCTGGCAGTAAGACCAGAAATGGGTTTGAATGGAAAGAAATGAAAGCTGCAGATTTAAAAGATTAACAATGACTTTTGAAATGAAAGGTACATGTTAAAGATTGAGGTTTTAGAGATTAAGTTTCTATTTACTTTAAAGGGATATTAAATCCTAGACGCTAAACATATAATCTTGTAGCCATACTACCTTTTTTTTTTTTTCTTCACGGTCCCATCAATGCAGCTCAAGATCAAGTTGAAGGATTGCTGAAACAAACTTTCAATTTTCGGGTGGCTACTCTGGGGTTCCATAGAGACCCTGTAAGCGAGCGTAGCAACCCGAAAATCTGAACTATTATTTGTGGATAGATAGAGGAAGGATTAGAACCCCTGTCAGGTTTAACTATTTGAGGCTTCTTTAGGAAAATGTTCCCTTATTTCCTCTTCTGAGGACAACCTTTTAATAGAAAGGAAGTGAAGGAAAATGTGCACCAGGGATACAAAGGGCAATAAAAAGTTGATGGGGGTTCTAGCATACATAAAAAAATACTACTGTCTTTGTTGCTGTTAGAGAGATCCCCTCACTTCCTGTCCTGGAGACAACCATTTTTCAAGACAGGAAGTGAATTAATCTCTCCAGCGATAGCAGTAAAACCTGACAGAAGTTCTAATCTTTCCCCTTTCTTTCCAAAACTAAAGAAAAACGTTTTAGCTATAGATGCACCTTTTTAAATATACTTGGTAACATTTTTCAGGCACTTCCTGTGATATAGTGACGTGCTCTATCCCTACCTCCCAGCCGTGCTCCCATGTTGTTGGAGACTTCTGATGGAGACTACAAGGAGCTGTTTTAACACGCATTACTCAGGCATGGTCCATTGTTAGCTCCATCATGGAACCTGCCTGAGAAATGCCATGCAGCTATTGCGGGAGCACAGGTAGACAGGAAGTGGCTGCCGGATATCAGCAGCACTGACATAGAACTAAATATTAAAACAGACCCTAATGGAAACAAATTGACAGGGGTTCTAATCCCTATTATGTTCAAAACCACAAAAAAATAACTGTCTATACGTACACTTTAAGTGTAACCTATTTGATTTTGATAAAGGGAAATTAATCTTCGGTGTACTTAGGTCTCAGGCCTCTGCGTGTAATTTCCCCCTTTTGTTGGAGGTATTTATGGGCCCCACAGATAGTGAGTGCTACAGGCAACTCGCATGTCATTTGTTCCTATTGCATTCCTCTGCTTCTGCAGAACTAGTTTTTCTTTAATCCCTGCAGCAGGAGACCTGATACTACATGGAATAGCTTATATATAGTTCTAAGCAAGTGTTTCTTCTGCTGTTTTAATAGAAGCCTTTTTTTGCATTTCAGCACTTTATGAAAATGCATGCAGAGAAGAAGCACAAATGTGATAAATGTGGAAGCTCGTATGGCACAGAATGGGACTTAAAGCGGCACATTGGCTACTGTGGGAAGACTTTTAAGTGCACCTGTGGATGTCCTTACACCAGCAGAACTGCCCTCTTATCGCACACTCATAGAATGGGCCACGAGGTCCCCATTGAACACAGGTGAAAAAGGTTTTAAAATGTCAAATGATGGTGGATATAAATCCAGGGTCTCTACTGTGCCTGCACATAACTCGCCCCGTTCTTGACAGCACTGGTATGCCACAATGAAGACTTCTGCGGGGCCGATGCTGCGTCTCCTAGCAGTGGCATCCGCTGCTGTATCTGGCTGCCATGGTAACTGCAGAAGCTGCTTCTGCCAAATGCACTCCAAGTGAACTAGTTTATTGTAGCTGTGGCATTGCCCTTCCTTCTTGGTTTGCATCAAGGAGCTTGCAAGTTTGTGTGCTGGCAAAGCTGTTTCCCAGTTTCCATTATAGCTGTGAATGTGATATTCGGGTCACTGCATATGTGGAGGGAAGACCCACTTCCTGATAATGTGCTAAGATAGGATGCTACAATCAGTGAAGTGAGTTATCTCCCGATTTCACAGATCACGAACAAAAGTGTGTAGAAATTAAACTGCTATAGGATCAGTTCAAGACTATTGGTTGTAGTTTCACTAGAACTTCTCAGTCAGCCACATAATGCCCCCTTCCATTCCTCTTCTTTTTTTTTTTGGTGTTCCCATCCCCTTCCCTGGCTTTCTCTTTCCTCTCTTGCTCCTTATTCCCCTATGTTTGACCCACCAACCTGGCTGCAAACCAGTGGGTGGGTTTTTCAGCACAAGGGTGTACACACAAGATAGGAATCTGTTCATAGTGGAGTTGGCCTCCATTTTATTGCACAACATTGTAGTTTAAAGTGAACGATTCCAATACTATGCCTATATAAAACCAAAGGTGGTGCCCAGAAAACCTTCCTCCGTGCCATCTGAGATCGCTTGTCAGCTTGGGCCAAGTCTCTTCTTCCTGGCAGTCTACTGCCTAATAAAAACGCCTTGACTGCAAGCAAGTACAGGGAGCTGGTGCATGGGGGCAATGCCTTAAGTCAAAAATATGAGACCTCTATAGCAAAGTAAATGTAATTTCAGAAAGTGTACAGAGAAGGATTTCCTTTACAAGAGCAGTATTGGGCACCATGTTGCAGCACTTTGATCTTGAGTAATGGATAGGTTCAGGTTAAATTCCCTTCTGGCTATTTCTCAAGCTAATTCAATTTGGAGGCCAGGAAGCCCTTGTAATGGCCATGGCAGGTGTGCTAAGCTGGGAATCCAGGTGCAGAAATCTTTTTCCCCAGTCTATGAGAGATGAGCTAGTGGGTGAATGGTCCTGCCACCGTCTATTCAACGCATCATTTTTTGGAAGGACTGACCCTTTAGTTTTAAAATATTTTAGTCCTTGTCTTTTCCATGAAGGCTAACACATGATGTCTTGTTTTCTTGCAGAGACCCTCCTGTAAAGAAAAGAAAACTGGATGCATTAAAACAGAACCAAAAAACTGTGAATGAGGACTGTATTGTCAGAAACTATCAGCCCGAAGCAGTTACGACTTCTGACCAGCAGATGGCAGAGTTGAAGGCATTACCCGCAAGTGAATCTTGCATTGCTTCCTATGTTACCAGGGACACTCATCTACAGCCAAATCAAGTCCAAAAACTCTTGTTACCAAAGCCTAAGTTGACCGTAGTTAAATTACCAGTCATGCAGCTGGCTCACCTACCTGTCCTAGTTTCAGCCAGTGACTGTCCTATGAAGCCTGTAATGGTAGCAGTTAATAGTCGTGGACCAGTCATAAGTACATTGCAATTCATACCTCATTATAATGGAACAGTCCTACAAAATCTGGGTACCGAGACTACGTTATCCAGTAACCTCTCTCACACTAGTTGTCTAGGAGCTGCTAATTCGTATGTACAAGTTAGTATGGAGAAACTATCGCCCACCGACTCGCATTTCCATGGTGGAGCACCTAAAGGCAAAATCACATCTGATGTTCAGACCGACTTATCTTATTTTACCCCTAGCATTTTATCAGGCACCTCTTGGACTACCAGCGACTCTAGCGTTTCATCTTCTGCCCAAACAGACTTGTCCTTTACTGCCCAAATGTCTTTGCCCATCAGTGTGGAGACTCAAACACTGCAGGACTGCTCTTCATTGCCACCAAAATCTTCGTCGGAGGTCTCCGTCAATCCTTGTCTCAGTTGTGGGATTTCTCGGGAGACCCAGACGAGCAGTGCTTCTCTGCCGAGGGAGAACCCTCTGTTAGTGGACCAGGCCGTCAATTGTGATAATCTCTTCAGTAACACTAATTCCTTTTATACTGTGTCTACGCAGACAAGTCAACCAGGCATTACTTACATCCCAGGAACCTTGGGGCAAAATCTACTCAATACAGACACTATGAAGGACATGAGGGTAGAGGAAATGAAAGCTCCCTCCTTCATTAATTTCAGCACACAAAACGGGACCTTTCCATCTCAAAACATGACCGATAACCAAACGCAAACTATGGAGTTGTTGAGCGACCTCGAAAAAATGCTTTCTGACAATATGTCCAGCCAGCCTTTGGATAATCGCAATCTCCTCTCAGCTGGAGAATCCCATTTATCGTCTAACTGTAACACCAACACTGGCATCGATTTCGACATAGACGAGTTCTTTTCCGCATCCAATATCCAGACCCAAACCGAAGAGAGCATGCTGAGCAATCTGAATTCCGAATATTTGGATATTGAAACGCAAACGGACTTTTTATTCTCCAATGACTCGACCCAATCGTTTTCCAACAAAGGCAGCTCCAATCTCCTGGTGATGGAGATGTTTGATACTCAAACCCAGACGGACTTGAATCTCTTTCTGGACCGCAATTCTCCCTTGCGTCTGGGCAGCCTCTTGAAACAGTCTAGCTTTTCGATAAGCACAGACTCTTCTGATGCGGAAAGCCACACAGATGGAGCGTCGACCAGTAAAAATGCGCTGTGCGCTGCTCTGGAGGGTCATGTACAGCAGAACAGCGCCCAGACACAAACCACTGACAGCTGCTTTGAGACTCTTGGAAGTTTATTTCTTACAAGCAACGAAACCCAGACTGCTATGGATGACTTTCTCCTGGCGGATCTGGCATGGAATACAATGGAGTCTCAGTTCAGCTCAGTGGAAACCCAGACTTGCGAGGAGCGCTTCGATTTGTTTTCTGACAAATCCGAGAACTGACGGCGCACGCCTTCAAACGCAACCATGCCGATAGCAGTGAATGAGCTTCAAAACAACCCCCTTGCTTTCTATTTATTGGTTCGTCCCTGCATGACTTAATGTATGCTGCAAAAACAAACCTCACGATTTTCTTTCCTTCACAGTCTTTATAGAACGTCTCGGCAAGTCCTAAGCATGGCGTAGTTTAAATGAGGTTTTATTTAAAGTGATTTTGAATTGCATGACATTTTACACCAATTGTAGACGTTTGGTCTATTTTGTATATTGGCGCAAACACATAGAAAAGCACTTTATTTATTCGGTTTTCATTGTAAATTATTTATACTGTGAAGATAAAGAACATCTGGCTGGCTGTACATTTCTTGTGGTTCAGTGCTAAAATCTGATATATCTACACACATACAAACAGCTTTTTGTGTACGGAGGAAAGATGACCGGGAAGTATCTATTGCTCCAACCGGCATATTACAGCAGATCTGCCACAAAGGGGACATTCGAATGGATGCTATAGAAAGCACAGATACTGTTCCTTTTCTTGTCAGTCCACCTAAAGCAAGCCATAATAGAAGTCACCAGCACTTGATCTGTGCAAGAAGTAAAGCACTTTTTATTAAATTGTCACATGCGTCGTACAGCCAACGTTTCGGGGCCACGCAGGCTCCCTTCTTCTGGGCGACATAGTGGCACTAGGTCACTGTCGCCCAAAAGAAGGGAGACAGCGTGGCCCCGAAATGTTGGCTGTATGACGCATGTGACCATTTAATAGCAAGTGCTTTTACTTCTTGCACAGATCAAGTGCTGGTGACTTCTATTATGGACTGTATCTGACACGGTGGCATCCGTGTTGTCACTTCAAGCACCAACCTTTCATCCAAGGTCTGTACGGAGTGCAGGTGATTTCGTATTATCATCTAAAGCAAGCCACACACGGGTTTAGATTTGATCAGTTAATTCAATAAAATGTACCGACTAATTAGTGTCAGGAGCTAAATCATTGACTATATATGAATTGGGCTTTTGCATACAGCCACCTCCTGGGAGTGCAACTTAAATTCCAGGGTATATCTGCTGCCAGGTAGCCACGCGTGCTGTGTACAGCCTCCCATAGAAGTCAATGGCTGCATGTGGGTATATGCCAGACTTGTATAAACACACATGCGTACAGACGGAGGTACAAAGGTTATGTGCACCACACAGCTTTTGTAGAATGAAGTCCCGGCTGTGTTCATCTCAGCTTGCACTGCTTTCCATGTTGGCATTGTGGCTGGACGGTGCTATATACATTGCCGTGCCTGCGATGTGGCAAAAATTATACAGCATGTCGTGCTTGGCAGGCGCTGCTGTCTGCCAAATGCAACCATAGAGGTGAATGGGACCACACCGATCCAGTAGTTCAATGAAAAATTGAGTAAGGGAAAAAAACAAAACATGTAAGGCAGCAGTATCGTTTCCTGAACGCTGGACAGCCACTGATCTACCACCTTGTAAAAAAATGATCCACCATGTCTAAACGAGGCTAAAGTGTACTTAAACTGCACCTAATATCAGATATACATTTTCACATTGTGCAGCATGCAAAGTAATACAGTATGTAAATGTACCTTTCTCAGGGATCACAGTACTCTCCCTTGCAGTGCTTTCATCTGTGTTTCTCTCCCAAAGGCTGGTGCCATTTTTGTTCAGGCTTCATCCAGGGTCAGTGTCTATTTACTGCAGTAAGATGTAGCCACAGCAATGACACAACTATGTAAATGCTGCTGCCTGTAGTGTTCTTGGCTGTTTTCACAAATGTCTGACACAGATCAGCCCTCGGTTGCAGAATCTTATAATGCGACTTGCTTCAAAGTTAGTGTCCTGCAGTCTGATAACTCAAAGGCTAGGTTTGCACTTGAGTGTTTGCATCTTTGGTTGTTTTTAAGGCCAATACCTTTTTAACGCAGTGGCTCTCAATCTGTGTAACCTCGGGACCTGTATTTGTCCTTGGTTATTAAGTTGCGGCCCAAGTTGCACTGCAATGGAACGCACGGCATTAGGGTACCGTGCGTTCTGGTGCGGATGTACAAACTGTCGGTGGGAGGTGCATTTGGCCTACCATTAAAGTGAATGGCAACGCAACAGCCTGGATCCTCAGCCTGGAGTCCAGTGTGGGTTGTTGAGCTGTGACGTAGCTCCAGCCATATACATTGCTTGCACAGCTCCCTTGCGTGCCCTGTAGAGGTGCCGGGAACCAGAATGTGATGTCAGTCCAGTCCGGGCACCTCTACAGGACATGTGAGGGAGCTGTAAGCAATGCATGTATGGATGGAGCTCCCTCGCAGCCCTACCCCTAGCCCACCCCACCTCAAGCTGACACTCGGCACCGGGCATCATATTTTAAATGGCTGCTTGGCACGAGGACTGACAGTGCTGCACTATGGGGAGGCTGAGTAGTCTCTCACCTAGAAAAGTGGAAGGCATGCGGCGACCCACTGAACATGGGGTCACGACCCACCAGTTGAGAACCAAGGCTTTAATGCATTATATGAATTCTCTACGCTAGAAACTATTAGGGAGATGGTTATATCAGCAACTTTATTACAATCAAACTAAACTGGCAGCTACAGCGCACCGTATAATGGAAGAGGTCCATCTGGCATTAAGCCTGCTGTGTGGCATGTGAGGAAGCAGCAGGATGATTCCCATCTGAAAGCCTTGGTGACTGATTAATAATGGGTGTAGCTGTCAGTTTCTTTGCGCGGTGCAGATGGTTTTATCAGGCACATGCTGATTTATACCTTTTTTTTTATCCCATTCAAAGGATGCAAATTAGTTTGATAACAGATTGTTCCCACTTATTCAGCATGCAGAGTGGAGGATGGAAAGTTACCTATGGACGCTGCGGCGGTCACATGCCGGCTCTATAGTTTGAGGACTGAGCGATTACAGACCGCTGATCACTCAGCTCACGGCTTCTCCCTCCAGAGAGCGGTGACTGTCAGTCACCGTTCCCTGCAGGGATCCCTCCCCTCTCTCTGTTCCTCCAGGGCTTATTGGAGGGACAGAAATAGTAGGGGGCGGGCCCAGCTGACTCTAGAGAGGCAGAGCCATCTGTCAATCAGGCAGCGGGTGGATCTTCCCAACTGCAGTGCGGCTCTGCCCTGTCAGCATATAGTGGGCAGCAGCTCCCTACATGCTGACTTTGGGTCACAGGAGTATATTGGTAAATGTGCTCCTGTGACCCAAATGATAACTAAAGCAAAAACAAGTTTGTCTATAGTTCTCTTATAACATGAACAGGCACAGCGCCCACATCTGTATGGATCTGTACATCTGTCGCAGAATGAAGCCCCTTGTGAATGTAGCCTAACAGTACCTCACTTCCTGTCCTAGGGTGACAAAGCTCACTTACTGTATTGTACCTGTGGAGGAGCAGCATTGTTGCCTTAAGATAACAATTTTTGTAATAAGACTAAAGAGTGCACAAGCCAGCACTGGATTTCTGGCAGGATTAACAAGTATTTATTACACTGATTAAACAGATGACAAAATTCAATAGTAACAGACCAATAGGAGCAGTTCATTATTAGGGTTTACATTACTTAGTTTAGAAATCAATGTATGTCTACAATGGGTAAGAGAATGAATGAAGTTGTAAGGTCCAGCATATGTGATCTTGTTATAACATCAGCATTGGAATAGGAATACATACTACAGTTGCTTTTGATAATACAATGAAAGCTTACTTGAGAAAATCCCTTTTTATGTAGTGAGTGCGGCCTTCTGTCTACCCATCACTTTCACCAAATTCCTGGATCCCCGGTGTGCTTTGCATCTCTTTCCCTGCTGCTTGATGTAATACTATCTCAATTTTCCCAAGACTACATATCCCATCATGCATTGCGTCCAGCAACCAATGTTAATGTTACATTGTTCAGATGTTGAGTTGTAGTCCAGAAGGCAGGCTCTGTGAGTTGTGACACAAGGAAGTGCATATACACAGGGCTGAGTGAAATTGTGTCAGTGCATCGAGAAAGTACATCCTATGGGCATCTAAGTTTACAAGCTTCTAGATGGATATGATTATCAGGAGAGGGATAGAACGTATGGAAATTCAGTATAGAAATACAGATTAATTTTTTTTGCCCATAGATACCCTTTAACATTTATGTTCTATTGCCAGCTTGGAATGTCTGGGTGGACTTTAACTGTAGGAAGAAGACATACATCCTTTCATCACTGCTTTGTATCTCTAACCTAGCCGCTGCCAGAGGAGCCACGGCTCTCTACTAGGATTGTCTGTGGCCCCTGGAAGCGATATGGCAGCACCTCAGCCGCCAGGATCGCTTCCAGCGTACAGCTGACCATCGGCCTTACACAGCTAAACGGAGTAGCCACCGGGAGTCTGTATAAAGGGGCTCACTGACACCGATGTACAGCGTAATGTTGGCAGTGAAAGAGTTAAAGTATCACAAAGATAATTCCGCTTCATATCCTCAAGTCAGCTAAGCACTTCAGGGCTATTCAGCTTATCTCCAGGAGGCCTCCTGCGCGCCTGTGACAATTTAGAGACAATTCTTATGAAGGCATTCAGGCCTTGTTCACACCAAATGCAGAGCAGATCCGCTCAGGTTTCTGCACATGCAGTGCAGCGGGTTGTGCCGCGTTTTTGATGCGTTCCGGGTCGTTTTTGGTTAAAAAAAATATATATATATATATATTAGGTTTTTTTAGTTGAACATGGGCTTTCAGTGCGTTCCAGGCATTTGCATGCGTATTTGATGCGTTCCTGAGCAGGTAAAATAGGGCTTGCTGCAGTTGTTTCACCTGCTCTGGAACTGCACGCTGCGATGTGAACTGGAGCAAAAAATACCATTGGAATACATTGGCCGCAGTTTTGATCCGGTCTGCAACTGCTCTGCACCTGCTCCGTGAACAGAAGCCAAGAAAAATCAGCTCATCTACTCTGCTAGAAACGGCTGCGCAGTGCTGCAGAACTGGATGGACAGATGCAGAACTGTTTAAATCTCAGAACTGCATGGAAAGATATAAAACTCCTTTGGCAGAGATAACAGCTCCTATATATGTATTGTGTATTTAGCTCTTTGCCTAACTTTTAATGGCTACTAAATGAGAAGCGTTTATAAGTCAGATTAAATAAAACTATTTGTTCCTAGCCTTAAAGTGACACTAAACTCAGGAGTTGGATCTTAAAAATGCATTCAAGTACCTTAACCCCTTCATGACTGAGGCCCTTTTTTCAATTTTTGCACCCATGTTATATTCCACATTTTAGGCCTGAAAATGACGTAAAACCCCCCAACATTATATATTTTCTGAATGCCAAGACCCTATAGAATAAAATGGTGGTAGTTGACTGATGAAGGGGACCCTGCACCGCCCCGAAAGCGCTCATCTTTATGACATTTATCAATGAAGTGGATTTGCACTGATGTAAATCTTCGTGCTTCTGACATTGTAGGAGACAAAGGTTAACCAAATGCAATGCCCTCAGTCATGCTGGCCTGCATTAAGAATAATAGAGGCGTTGGAATAATTGGAAGAAAACACTGCTCTTGGTTCCCTCCCTTCAATGCTGCTAACATGACCAAAAATTGAGCAGGAGCCCTTCCATCCTCTACACCAGAGATGAGTTAAGAAACTCCAAGACCCCCCTAATGCCAGCAACAAAATACTGGCCACACACACCACCCTCCTCCTCCTCCTCCTCCTCCAAGGCATTATGACTTCTTTGACAAATTCACTGTACAGAGATCAATCGTGGATCAATGTACATGTATGGTCTGAATAGAGCACAACCCTGGGTAGGATGTGAGCGGTCGCTCACAGGTGAAGAAGGTGGTGTGATGCCTTTATATTAGGGTTGCACAGATACCATGTACAGTACTCGGTGCAAGTACGAGTACAAGTACTGATACTTTTGAGCTCCAAGACTAGACTGGAGAAAATGTGAGCATTTCCAAATCTACGTGACAGTGGGAAGTGTCCCATCACCCATCTGACCCATAGCTAGTAGAAATCAGCTCCTACATTCCAGAGGGCCCTCGTGCAGCTGCAGTCTGCATCAAAGTTATGTCCTCCCCTGGCTTGTACTTGTGTAAACAGTAGTTGAGATAAACCAGAGCGATCTTTTCCAGCGGAAAGGTAACAATTTCCCAATTTTTTTTCCCAGCAAGAATGTTAAAGGAGAACTATGAGGCTACTGAAAATCACTCAGTCTCATAGTTCTAGCCGACCTGTCAAACTGTCACAGGCCAGCTCAATAGATCGGGAAGTGAGGGAACATATACCATTGCTCGCTCACTTCTCGATCTATCCGTGCTGAGAGCCGTGCAAGGATTCTCCCCCCCCCCCACTCCGATCCTCCAGTGCTGACTGGCGGAACGGACGGGGGAGGGGGCGGGCACAGCTGGCAGAGCCAGCTGTCAATCTCGCAGCTGGGTAGATTGACAGTAATGTCGGGATCTGTCCCGGCTGCGGCGTCTCAGTAGCTCGCGGTATACTGAGCTTAGGGTGAAGGGAGGACGCTATATTGTGTCCTCCTGTTACCCTCAGGAGAACTATGGGCAAAAGCCCTAACCCCATAGTTCTCCTTTAATGTAGCTTAAGGTCTGCTTTCACAGTGTTGAGAGTTCAGAGAATAATCCAGAGAATAATCCAGAGAATAATAGTGACTGATGTCTTTCTTATCACAAGAGAGCTGTATGACTGAAAGTCTCACATTAGCTGGAGGCATGTAACTATATGTTCAGCTGTACTATTACTAATCCTAAAAATACATAGACTGCCACAGCAGTGTTAGGGCGAGAGCATTCCAGCAGAGAGTCACAACGCTGTGTGACCAGCACCTCCCTGGAAGCTAGGGGAAGGTTTGATATTAGAGAAAGGGAAATGTAAACTTTTATCAAAGGTTCCAGCAAAGAAACGATCCCCAGTACTGCCCCATCCCACTGCTGCTCTATCCTTGCCAAGTACAATGCTTTGCAGCAAGGGCATATGTAAAAACCTGTATACAAATAACCGCTTTGGCGGTAGGTAGGAACCAAACATCTGTCCCTTTAACATCCATATTTATTCAGTTGTTCCATATGCACCCAATTGCATTTATCGCTGAAAAGGGAAAATAAGTCAACGGATCAGCACATTTTGATCCTTGGTGGTATGTCCACCCGTGTGACGATCAGAGAAGGTAATCTAGTATTTCTGAGCACTGAGGTGGTGTCCGATTTTGCTCTTCTATACCTAGCGTCATTGAGAGGTCTTACTCCCTGGTGCATATTGCACTTGTTCTGGATTGTTCTGGTGTGGAGGAAGCCCATAGGAGATGGGTTAATGTTCTGCTTTATGGACAGATGACCATTGGTTCCATTCAGCTTCTGCTCTATAGGGGCACTGGACCATTGGAAGCGGTCAAACTCCTTGATGGGTGTTTTTGGAACACAAGGCGTGATGAAGGACAATTGTTCTGGCACTTTTAGCTGCTCTTGAGGAAGCTGACTTAATGCTTCAAGGAGTCTCCTCTCTGCCCTCAGGTCTGTATTAGTGAGGAGGTGACCGTTCAGACTGCCCTCTACAAACCCCTTTGAAGGAAGCTTTTCAAGCTGCTGCATGAGAAAATCCCTTCTTCTTGCCATGTGTTCGGAGTGCCCGATTCCAGCAGCCACTTTGAGAGGTGGCAGTAACATAGGGGAGCTGGAGATCGGGAATTCATTTGCATTATAACAGTTTGTACAAATTGGAATGACTTTGCTTGTAAACGGAGATGAGATTCTTTGTGCACTCTTGTCCTTGTTCTGTCTTTGTTCTCCAGGGGATACTAGGTTTACTGTATCACAATGTGTTTCTGTTGTGGAAACCATAGCAGTAGAAGGGCAGTGATCTGTAAACCCATAGGGCAGATCCTCACCTACAGGGATGGTACTGGCCAGTCTCTGTTCAGCTTCAGGCATCTCTTTATGGTTAGTGTGTATTGTGGCTTTTGTTTCGGATGACGTACCGTCTTTATTGTCCGGTACAGAGCACAAGTCTAGGCACAGGACACAGTCTGCGTTCTCTACCCGATTTAGTTTTTTCGGTTTCTTTACAGGGTGCCTGCAGGCCATAGCAGAAACTGGACCCCATCCACAAACCTGCAGTGCCAAAGAAAAAGAAACAGACCTCGTTATATTTATTGAACATTTCCAATTCAATCATAACCAAACATGCAGCTTTAGGGGGGGGGGGGGAGCCCCCAGTGTGGGTTTATGTATCTGCTTTGGTGCTGGGAAGGTGACAGTAAAAGGAATAATGAACCCGAAAAGGGTTCCACTCTGGTTTGGTCATGTCATCCCATGTGGTCAGTGCTTGATTGCTCTTTGTATCATGCAGCAGATCAACTTAATTTAATTTAAATCAATTTAAATCATACGTCTATGGTTTGCAAGCCGGAGTACAATCTTTATGCACTGGCTGACACAATCACCACAACATGATCCTATCAAGCTCTTATAGGAAGTTCTTCACTGTCAGAGGAAAATGCCCAACAACGCAGTTACATCCGGGGGTAGAGCTACAGAAGACCAAGGTGGAAATGTCCCCCGTCATCAAACACTGCCAGCTAGGAAGCCAAGGGAGAATTTTGCGAGTAATAGAAGTTATATGAAATGACCATGTCAATGTATTCACTAAAATTACTTATCAATTTAATCCTACCTTGGTCAAAAAAAACATTTCTGGATGTCAAAATAAATAAACCTTATATATACAGTATATACTATATTGCCAAAAGTATTGGGACACCCCTCCAAATCATTGGATTCAGGTGTTCCAATCACCTCCATGGCTACAGATGTATAAAATAAAGCACCTAGGCATGCAGACGCTTCTACAAACATTTGTGAAAGAATGGGTCGCTCTCAGGAGCTCAGTGAATTCAAGCGTGGTACCTATAAGTCCATCCGTGAAATTTTCTTGCTACTAAATATTCCATGGTCACCTGTTAGTGGTATTATAACAAAGTGGAAGCAACTGGGAACAACAGCAACTCAGCCAGGAAGTGGTAGCTTCGAGCCAAACCTCCTCGTCCAACATCAGTACCTGACATCACAAATGCGCTTCTGGAAGAATGGTCAAACATTCCCATAGACACACTCCTAAACCTTGTGGACGCCTTCCCACAAGAGTTGAAGCTGTTATAGCGGCAAAGGGTGGCCAACTCAATACTGAACTCTACGGACTAAGACTGGGAAGCCATTAAAGTTCATGTGCGTGTAAAGACAGGCGTCCCAATACTATTGGCAATATAGTGTATTTCACACTCACACATAGAAAAAAAGCCAAAACGATTACGTTTCCCTTTAATAATCACACAAAATGGATATATTACAACCTGACTGTTACAGATCTGCAGCTGTTCTGCTAAACCTCATTATCTCCAATTAAATTTACTGATCCAAAACATAGGCCTCTGAAGCTTTCTATATAGTTTGACATATATATTTATGACATCCATCAAAAATAGATAAAAGAAAGTATTATTGGTTCTCTATGGAACACGAGTTATACTTTAGGACTGGGCGGCCATCACAAGGATTGTCTTGGAAGAATTTCTAATAAAATGGGATTTCACAGTGGCTGATTTTTGATGTGTGCAATACCAACCGTATGACACTTCTGTGATCACACAGTATTATTTTTTTTCAGGCTGCTTTAGATCAAATTTGAAAGAAGAAATGAGGCATCCTAATTTCTACATCCCCTTTGAACAAATCACTCAGGGGGGAAAAAGCATTTTTGTGAATGCAGAGGAGTAAAAAAATGTAATGAGTAGCAATATGAGAAGAGAATGTAAGAAAGGTTTTACTGACAGACCGTGGAGTAACCTGAGAGCAGAGGTGAGCAACCTGTGACTACCCTCTCCAGGTCCCGCTAGCCTTACCTAAAGGCTCATCTCCCTCACCTACTGCATATAAACCCCTCTCCTCTTACATATTACAAGCTTGTTTGGGAGGTCTGTCATTCCTAGGGTTTCATATATGGTTTAATTTCACTGTTATACCAACTCTACATCCTCACTGTGTACTGCGCTGTATAAGAGTTGGCACTACATTAGTCAACAGTAATAAGGGATGCAATGACAATAGTACTCTTGGTAGATATGCAGATGGCCCAACTATATTGGTTCACGATGAGAGGTCCTGAAACATGATATAAAGTTTGAAATCCCTTTTGGGCTACAAATCCAACTAATTAAAATACTTGAGAAGATTCATGTTTGTGACAGCGAGTACCGATATTTTTTTTCTGGTACTTGCCTATACCGGAAGTCCCATTAAGGAAGCCAGGCAGGATGTAATGACTCGGCACCTGGCTTCCTCATTAGCCGGGAAGCGTGTAAGGACTTGCCAACCGCCTTCCTGATAAGCAGGGAAGCCCTCTCCATGCTCCCGCGTCACCTGGTGATGAGGGAGCATGGAGCCGGCTTCCCGGCCACTCAGGAAGCCAGGTGCCGTGTAATGACTCGTTGCCTAGCTTGGTCGAGAAGCTGGCTAATCAGGAAGCCAGGCAACGAGTCATTACACGGCGCCCGGCTTCCTGAGTGGCCGGGAAGCCGGCTCCATGCTCCCTCATCACCAGGTGACGAGGGAGCATGAAGAAGGCTTTCTGGACAATCAGAAAGCCGGTGGCAGGTAATGACTCGCTGCCTGGATTCCTGATACCGGAAGCTCAGGTATCGGGCTAGGGATTGGGTACCCCCCCAAATGCTCAGCATTGGCACAGATACCGATACTAGTATCAGTATTGGTGCATCCATGTCTTCCTGTATCATCCACACCTGGATTCATTGGAAAGATTGAATTTATTTACAAAAAGGAAGAAATGAGTTCGGAACAACTGGATAGTATCTCCATGAAGGTGACACATCTCTGACTTCTATCACGAAAGGAGAAGTGAATTTTATATATTAGGCCCCATTCACACTGAGCGACATGAAAATCGCGCGATTTTGAGCGATATTGAGCGACGAGCGATATTGAGCGACTTGTCGCGCGACTTTTTCCTAAAAAGGGCCATGCAGGAGCGACAAGCTACCAGCGACGAGCTACAAGCGATATTGAGCGACGAGATGTGAACAGCTCCATTGAAATGGATTGGAGAAGCTACATATAGCGATATCGTGTGGAAATATGAGCGATATCGCTGCAAAAATCGCTCGATAAATCGCTCAGTGTGAATGGGGGCTTAATATTCTTCTCCCTTTTGACCACCCGACCCATAACATGGACCTCAGATCAGATGAGCGCAGTCAACTGGTGTTCCTGTCTACATAGTGTCAGACATCCTCTTGCCTTTTCTGGGAGCCCCATATAGTACATATGCAACGTTTTACTATCAACATCAATGGCTAGCCCATCTCCATGCAGGCATTTAGAAAGACTGGGTCTTCAGCGAAGGGAATGGTGTAAGGCTGGACGTGTGCAGAACAGCAGCTCCTGGAAGGGTAAGCAGTGTCTGGTCTGGCGTAGGTCCCGGCATTAGCAAACTTTTATCATCGGATTTGAGGTCATTGCTATTACATAAAGGGGTAATGTGGAGTGTGTGTAAGTTATGTTCAGGTACAATGTTTACCCACGAGTCATTACCCGCCTCCCGGCTTCCTGATTGGCCAGGAAGCCAGCTCCATGTTCTCTCACGGCACTGTCAGAGGAAATCTCCCTCTGAACGGATGTTTCGGTATCGGGGGTAAGTATCGAAGAATGAGTATGGTATCGGCCCTATTGAACATCAACAGTTATTCTTTATACATTCACAATCACTAACACACTATTTCATATATGAGAAGCCAGATTCAGTTGGGTGTTCCATACGGGAAATGTGTTACAAATATCCTCCCTACATAACCTATCATACAAAATTGGCTTTGCTTTCTGAACTGTAACTCGCAGATGCGATATCCACTTACCACTTCTTCCCATCCTGTCCCTATCAGCAGCTCTATTGACTTCTGATCATCATCAAGGATCTTCTCACTGATCTCTACAAGAGCTTCAGTCAAATCCGTCTCCCAATTCCCTTCACGAGGGGAGCAGACTTTCTCCGGGATATCTTCTGGATCTTGCAAAATGTCTAAGAGTACATCATTATCTAGGATAGCCATTGGATTGCGTTCTAAAGTAATTCTGAAACACAAACAAAAAATAATCATGACACTAACTAGCCAAACAACCGATAACAGAGTATCTGATAAAGGTAAAGACGAAATACACCCATAACAGCAAAACATCCTTCAAGGATAAAAATCACAGGGATGTTTTCATGATATCAAATAATCTGCACTTGCGATTTCATTATAATTGTACCCGCCTGCATATACCATACACAGGATCGGAGAACAATATACTCTAATCATAGAAAAGGAACGGGTAAGGATTCTGTCACAAAAGCAGGCTTCATTTGCTTATAGACCTATGAAACTAGTAAGCAGTGTTAATTCCTCAGAAACATCCAATAACAAAAAGCAGTTTGATAAAAACTCTTTAACCACTTGAAGACCAGGTGTTTAGACCCCCTTCCTGTCCAGGCCATTTTTCAGTGTTCAGCGCTGCGGTACTTTGACTGACATTTATTCCGTCATGCAACGCTGTACTGAAATTAATTTTATACAATTTTTTGGGGACAGATAGAGCTTTCTTTTGGTGGTATTTAATCACCACTGGGGGTTTTATTTTTTACTATAATTAGGAAAAATTACAGAAATTTTGTTTTTTTACATTATGTTAGGAAACATTTATTATTACCCAGTTTTCTGGTAAAATATAAAAGACGGGGTCACGTCGGGTAAATAGACACCAAACATGTCAAACATGTTAAAATTGCGCGCACCCACTACATCGCAGAAAACTACCATACCCAAAATTGGCCATAGGCGACACTTTAAAAGCTTTTACCGCTCATCAGTTTAGTGTTTTCAATGATTGATGGCCCTAGACTTATTGCTCTCACTCCGATGTTCGCGGCGATATGTAACATGTGCAGCGTAATGGGCGCAATCGTCTTTTTTGCACATATGCGCCCCCGACGCATGTTTAAAACAAAATTTAGTTTTTTTTATTCTTTTTTATGTGTAAGTTTAAATTTTTTTGGGGGGGGACTTACATTTTTCCTTTTTCACTAAACTTTATTGCTATCACATACAGGGGCTAATTAAACTCCCCCTATGTAATAGCAAAATATGTGACAGGTCCTCTTTATGGAGACATCAGGGGTCTCCAAGACCCCTAATGTCACCTAGGACCCCCCAAAAGAAGCTGATGAAGCAGAGATCTGCTCCATCAGCTTCTTTCCAGCTTCTGAAGCTGGAGAGTGACACAAGAATGCGGAAGTGATGTATTATACAACACGTCCGCATTCTTGCAGAGGAGAGGGGACCGGAGGGAGCTCGTGTAACGATCTCCCTCTGATCTTCTGTGACACAGGCGACCTGCTGATCCCGGGCTCGCACCGGGCACAGCGAAGCCCGGGATCAGCGGGACAACGGCAGGGGGGGGGTTGCGGAGGGGGGGGGACCGATGGGCGCCCCATACATGCGATCGCTTGTATGGTAACAGGCATCGCTGCCTGTTTTTAAATAACGACCATTTCCCGCGCGAGGGGGCGTGTCTGGGCGGACGTCTAAAGACGCCCGCTCAGATCTAGAGAGCTCCCGGCCGGCCGGCCGGCCCGGAGGCAGTTAAAGGAGAACTATGAGGTGAGTGAAAATCACGCATCCTCATAGTTCGAGCCGATGTGTGACAATGAAACTGTCACACGTCGGTTCTATAGATCGGAAAGTGAGTGAACACATACCGTCGCTCGCTCACTTCTTGCAATATACTGAGCTTTGAGTCATGGGAGGAGACTAGTATACAGCATGTCCTCCAGTGACCCTTAAGAGAACTATGGGGAAAAACACTTACCCCATAGTTCTCTTTTAAGCTTTGTGTTTTGCCAGATTTCTCCTTTAAATTGTGTCTTTTATTGCAAGTCTTTTATTTCCAATTGCAAATGAAAATTTGTTGAACACCAGCCATTGGCAGGCATTTTAAACTTTTACTTCAAACTGATCTCAGGACCCCAGAATATGGAGTTCCTAATGCAACTCATTGCAAATGTTGGGCACATAAAGCCCATATTCAGGCATGATTTCTCTTTAAATGCCTCCCCTCGCTAAACAAAAACAAAAATGTCAACACTACTCACTCTCCATGCCCCAGTTCTGCCCTCAAAACCCTCCTCTGCTTGGCACAGCCAGCCCTCAATCCACATCCAGGGGTCATTTAACCTGCTTCCTATGAGCTCAGGTCATCAATGACGCATCCCCTGAGGGGGGGCATCATGTAGCCTGGACCCACAAGACAAAATACCGCAGAGAATGGCGCTCATGTCACATTTTCAGCGCCATTCTCTATGCCAGAGAGGACTGCCTAACCCTAAAGAAGAGGGGAAGCCGGAAGACGACTCTGCTCACCATGTGGCCCCCCAAAAGATGCCTGAAAAAAGGTATGTATACTGCAATTTTACATTCTGGGGGGAGAGCTGCCCAGCCTTGAGTTTCACAGCATTACTGATGTGTTTGTGATGATTGATGATTTGTAGAGAACTCTGAAATGATGGAGCTGAATAATAAAACTGTAAGAGAATAAAATGTTGACTGATTAAACAAAGAGAGTAAAATGCCCATGTTGCCTATATCAGTTTCTTTTCTGGCCTGTACTAGAACACAGAGCTGGAATATGATGCATTGCTGACATTTACCACAATTTCATTCTTTTCTGTCTGTTTTAAGAATCCACCCCGAACAGAAACACAGAACAGAGTCCCTCATAATCTTCCCGTCTCTGTGAAGTGCTCAGTTTCACTGTCAGGTGCTGTATCATAATACATGTATCTTTCCTAAGTTCCTCAGTTGTTCATACAATGTGACCTACTTAAAAAGGAGCTACAGCTCGCGGTATACTGAGACCGCCTCAGCCGGGACGGATCCCGACATTACTATCGAGATCCACCCAGCTGCGTGACTGACAGCTGGCTCTGCCTATCTAGAGGGAGAGCCAGCTGTACCCACCCCCTCCCTCTTCCGTTCCTCCAGTCAGCGCTGGAGGATCGGGGAGGGGGGGAATCCCTGCAGGGAGCCGTGAGTCAGTCATGGCTCTCTACAGCAGTGGTTCTCAACCTGTGGGTGTGGACCCAAAAGTGGGTCGGGACCCACAATTGAGGGGGTCCCCATGTGCTGCTCTAGTTAAGAAGCTCCTCAGCCTCCTCCTAGCGCAGCAGTGTCAGTTCTCCTAGATGGCGCGGCATCAGCAGCCGCCAGAGCAGATCAAAGAGAGGGGAGCGTGCAGGAGTGAGGGGAGGTGAGTGCTTGATCACCACAGAGCCCGCAACTGGGCACCACAGAGGCAGCACTGGACACCACCAGAGAGTCCCACTAGCTACCTGAGAGCCCGCATAGCCTCCTGAGAGCCCACACAGATTCTAGTATTGGTGCATCCCTAAATTTTACGGTTGGGGGTCACCACAACTTGGCAAATGTTACCAAGGGGTCCCGGCACTATAAAGGTTGAGAACCACTGCTCTACAGGGACAGGATCGAGAAGTGAGCGAGCAACGCAACGCACTGAACGTTAAGTGTAGGTTGAAAGTTAAAGTAGTATTAAGGTCTGGGTGTTTTTTACCTTAATGCATTCTCTGCATTAGGGTAAATACGGCCCAGCACCTTTTTTCTCCCCCAGTCCCCCGCCCCCCC
>NW_017306463.1:1367453-1375788 GCF_000935625.1 Nanorana parkeri
TGTCAGCTACGATCGCCCCCGCCGCCGGTCCCAAAGCGATCCTCCGTTCCCTGAACTTCCAGGTTGCGCGGGGAGGATACTGATGGCAGAGGAGCCATGTCTATGGAGGCACACAGCCACTGGTGCCTCCATTAGAACAATGGTGGCACCCGTGCAGGGGGCGGGGAGAAGAGCGCTGTAGGGATCCACTAGAAAACGAGGAATGAAAAAGTTTTTTAAAAAAACAGCAACAGCCTCCAGCAAAGGAGGGTCTACTTAAAGGAAACATTTTTGTTTAAAAAATGAGGCTTTAACTGCTTGAAGACCAGGTGTTTAGATCCCCTACCTGGATCCCCCGCAAACATGCATACACGTCGCATGCACTTACGTGAAAAATGACGCCACATATTACATATCGCCACAAATGTGGGAGTGTGAGCAATAAATCTGGGACCAGCAATCACTGATAACTGTAAACTGATGAGCGGTAAAAGCTTTTAAATCGTCGCCTATGGCCAATTTGGGGCATGGTAGTTTGTTGCGATTTCGCGGGCTTGATATGTTTGCCATCTGTTCATCTTTTATATTTTAGCAAACAACTGGGGTAATAATAAATGTTTCATAACATAACGTAGGGAAAACAGGTTTTGTTTTTCAACATTTTCAGTACATTTTTCTTTATATAGTAAAATTATTTTAAAAACCCCCAGCGGTGATTAAATACCAGCAAAAGAAAGCTCTGTGGGGGAATTTATCAAAACTGGAGCAGACAAAAACTGGAGCAGCTGTGCATGGCAACCAATCAGCTTCTCTCTTCAGTTTATTCAGTTAAGATTTAGGCCTCGTTCACACTAGAAACAGCCGGCACGTACAGCTCCGTGCTGCGTGCACGGCCGTATCGGGCAGCTCCCGGGAAGGACAGGTGCTTCGTGTGATTAGTACTCAGCCCCCGTCCTTCTCTATGGGAGTACGCGGCCGTACACCCCCTACGCTCACCTCAAGTGCAGGTCCTTACGGGTGCGGGTGTCCCGGCTCGGACACACACAGGATCCACCCTGTCAGCGTATGAGTACGCTCACCCGCACCTGCACGGATGTGCAGAGCAAGTGAGCGCAGGGCGACGTATGGCCGTGTAGCCCCATAGAGAAGGACGGGGGCTGCCTACTAATCACACGCAGCACCTGTCCTTCCCGGGAGCTGCCTGATACGGCCGGCCATGCACGCAGCGCGGAGCTGTATGCGCCAGCCGTTTCTAGCACGAATGAGGCCTTAAAAAATGAAAGAGAGAAGCGGATTAGTTGCCATGCACAGCTGCTCCCGTTTTAATAAATTCCCTTCTACGCGTCCCCAAAAGATGATATGAAATGAATTTCAGTACAGCGTTGCATGACAAAATGTCCAAGTACCTCTGCGTGGAATACTGAAGAACGGCCTGGACAGGAAGGGGGTTTGACACTTTAAATAAAAAGAATACCACAAAATTTAAGAATAAATGTCTTATCACCCCTGTGACTGGAGGGGGAAGCATCTACAGTAATGGAAATGTCCATGATTTGGCTTCCTATAGTCCCTGCACTGGCTTCCTATAGCCCAAAGGATAAAATTCAAAATATTAACAACCGCGTACAAAGCCATCCACAACTCTGGGCCCGGCTATATCTCCAACCTGGTCTCAAAGTATTACCCTAACCGTCCCCTCCGCTCTTCACAAGACCTCCTGCTTTCCAGCTCCGTCATCAACTCCTCCCATGCTCGCCTCCAGGACTTCACTAGAGTGTCTCCCATTCTATGGAACTCTCTACCCCAACCTGTCCGTCTATCTCCCACACTGACTGCCTTTAGGCGATCCCTTAAGACTCATCTCTTCAGGGAAGCCTATCCCACCTCAACCTAACCACTGAACAATCACTTTCTCAAACAATCATCCCCGCACAGCTACCTCCTCATGTATCACTTGCCCCTCCCTTTTAGATTGTAAGCCCTCATGGGCAGGGCCCTCCTTACCATCTTGTCTTAAATTGTATTGTGACTGTAATGTCTTCCTTATATTTTAAAGCGCTGTGCAAACTATTGGCGCTATATAAATCCTGTATAATAATAATAATAATTTATGGAGGGTTATTTGAGGAACATTAATGTAAAGTACAAGGCAGCGTCCTGTGACATTTTTTATTGGAGGTGTTCAGGTCGTGAAGTGACCTTGGTTTGCTCTTGTGATGTATTTAGCTCGTCTTCTCTTTTACTCTACTAATTAAACCCCATCGATTACACAAGTCTATCTAAACTTAGTTGCTATTATTAAATGAAAATCGGCTTATTTGAACTAATTATTGATGTGTCTCTACGTTGCTGCAGTTCTATGTATTGTGAATGCAGCATGGCAAACAAAACACAAAATTCAGTAATAAGAGTAGGAATACCTGCTCGCTAGGGATGAGATTGGGCTTGGGTGTGCACCAATCACCAGTCAGCCACACATACCCCTCCCGGGAGGGAGGTGGTGGAGGTAGGAGAGGGAGGTGGTGGAGGTAGGAGATGCCCTGCTGTGTCTGTACGTTTGTGGCGACACACACAAGGGTGGCTTCATAGGACCCTGCAAGGGAAAGGAGCCACCCTAAAACAGGATATCAGAGCCAGTGCTCATGGGATCACCTGATTCTGCAGGAAATTAGAACTTTTACACATCAAGCAGCTGCATTCATCATAAGGGTGCCCATACACTGTGCATATTTTGGCTAGTTTTTTTAGGAACCGGCTGAAATTCGCACATTGTGTGCCGTTGTCTGCACGCTTTTGGTCATCATCCCTCGACCAGCTGATTGAAGGAGCTGGCTGGAAAATCTTGGTACGATCAGAGCTGGCAGCCAATGGGCTGCCGACTCTGTTCAGGTATTCTGTTTGCATCAATGGCCCCCATGGCAATGTATGGGCTTTAATTTTTATGTGTTTCAACCCCCCTGGTGTGAACGGGGTCTTCAGGGGTACAGTCAGTGCTGGGCTCCTCAAGAGGGGACCTTTAGTCCCTGTTCACGTGCGTTTTTTCCCCGCGTGTAACCCACTGCCCTCAATGGATGCCGCACTCGCGGGAAAGTAGCTCATGTAGAAGATTCTGCTGCAGGCATACCACGTTTTTTCAGCACGCATTTGTGCGCATCTAACAAATGGGAAAAAACACACGTTCTCCCGGCTGCGTTTGGGATGCCATTAACAAGTAATGGTTCCGCAAGCACGTTGCACGTTTTGATGTGTTCCATAAACACGCATCAATGCGTGCATTTGGCGCGTGTTTATTGAAGGCAAAGGTGTGAATGGGGACTGTTCCTGAAAATCAGAGAAATGTATCACCTGTATATACCCCCCTCCCCCACAACACCACATATATATAAAACTCTCAGGGTACCTTACCAGCAAAGTCAGGTAAACAGTGTTTGTCTGCAAGGCCTGTAGAACTACAAAGCTCAGCATGCCGAGTCTTGCTGGAATGTCTGCTTTCAATCCCCAGGCACTGTGTTCATACCGAGTCCACCCAGCGTAGAGGAGGCGAAGAACTCTACACAGCCTCCTCCATCCACCCCTCCATCATCCACTACTCCTCTCCGCACCAAAACAAGCCTCCGCCGTCACCATGGAAACCACGTGGGGTGGGCGTGATTCTGGGCGGACGTGACGCCAGCAGAGGGGAGGTAACCGCGCAGTCCTTGTGTGTGAGCCGCTGACCTTGGTTCTGATGCAGGGGCGGCGCGATCACGCGGTCTTTAGACGTCTCATTATCTCTAGAATGACAAGGGATGTCTAAGCATTGCTGTGCTGGTGTTATAGGACACTTGACGTCATCCC
The DNA here is from genome assembly GCF_000935625.1 of Nanorana parkeri. NCBI lineage: Eukaryota > Metazoa > Chordata > Amphibia > Anura > Dicroglossidae > Nanorana > Nanorana parkeri. Next base: position 1,371,270 of record NW_017306463.1, read on the forward strand.
TGCGCCGTGTTATAGGACAAACATCAGATGTGTCACAAGTCATTTTAATCGGGTTGGGGGGCAATTAATAAAGCATGGAAGTGTTAACAGGAGATCTGTTTTGAGTAAATCGGCGTCAGGTTCTATCTTAGAATGAAGTAGAATTTGGCGCAGGTCCCGCACCTAATAAACTACGAGATCGGGGCAGTTTTTTTAAATGTATAAAATCGACGCAGTTCTCGGCCAGATTGGACCGGACATATGAGATGTGAATTGTATGCTGATGACTATGGTAGATGGCTCATGTGTCTCTCTGTCCGTGCGCTAAACACACTACATGGGCAGATCATGCATAGAGACAGGGAGAACTTCTCTCATCTGAGGTGGGGAGGAGGTAGTGGCTATGGGGTTATGGTCAGAGGAAAGAGCTCCAGCTATCCTGCTCTACATGCTGTGCCTGGTGATGACACGACATTGAAAATGGAGCAGATCGCTCATAATTAACAAAGAGTTAACCTGGAGCGGGATCTGCTCCATTTTCTCAGTCTAGACGTGCAGTGCAAGCTTTATGCCAGTGCCACACTTTGTTAATTTCCCCATTTGGTTTGTAAAGGGGCTGTAATAGCAGTGATCTCTACTAGCGGTCTTACGTAACATGTCTCCAGTCAATGCCTGTCTGCTGTCTCCAAGTACTCCCATAGCCAGGGCCGGATTAAGGCCTCATTCACACTGCCGTGCGTATACGTGCGTACGTACGTATTGTACCATATGCAAATTAATGTCTCCATACACGCAGCCGCATATGGAGCCGTATATTTGCACAGCGTATATATGCGCAAAAATGGAACAGAGATGCGTCCGGGCAGCGTATCTCTGCGTATTTACGCGCACATAAGCGTGTTTACGCGCATATATGCGAATGTATACGCGCATACATGCGTATAGCACATTAAAATTCCATTATGAGTGATGCATTCTGGGATTGCATATACTGCACGCATATACGCTCGTATATATGCGTATACATACGCAATATACAATTTTGCTTGCGTTGTGTGTGAATGAGGCCTTACTCTCCCTGCCGCCCCAAGGCCAGGTTCTGCGATGCGCCCTTCCCCCACCTTCCCATCAATTGAGAATGGCAACCAGATGGCGGGGTTAGTGTCAATTTTTTTTACTGTTTCTTTACCTCCCATCGCCGAGTTCACATGTAAACGAAAAATCGGCTGCCTCACTCTACATTTAGTCCTGCTTGTACAAAGCAGGACTGAATGTAGAGGGCAACTTCCCCACAAGGACACCGCTGCCGCCCCTCTGCGCCCTGCCGCCCCGAGGCCGGGCCTCGGTGGCCTTGTGGGGAATCCGGGCCTGGCCATAGCATGTTTGGTCATGCACAATCTTTGGCCATCTCTTTTAGCATGTCTGCAGTCTCTGGCCATCTCTTGTAGTATGCCTGCAGTTTCTGACCATCTATTGTAGCATGTCTGCAGTCTCTGACTATCTCTTGTAGCATGTCTGCATTCTCTGACCATCTCTTGTAGCGTGTCTGCATTCTCTGACCATCTCTTGTAGCGTGCCTGCATTCTCTGACCATCTCTTGTAGCATGTCTGCAGTCTCTCACCATCTCTTGTAGCATGTCTGCAGTCTCTGACCATCTCTTGTAGCATGTCTGCATTCTCTGACCATCTCTTGTAGCATGTCTGCATTCTCTGACTATCTCTTGTAGCATGTCTGCAGTCTCTGATCCCCTTATAAAATATCTACAGTCCCTGACAACTTTCTGTGGGATGACATTCACTATACTGTATACTATGTGTGGCTGTTGCTAGTTTGAAGCTTGTTTTGCCTGTATGTTCGCCTGTAGCATGTTAGGCTGAGATCCACAATACTGAAAGGAAAATACCTAGAAATCATTATAAAATATTGACAAGTAAGCCAGGACCCCCCACAATATCCCTTGAAAAGGTGCTGCAGGTACCTCTGCAGGAGGGGTTATTTCACACAGGCGTGCATATCTGTACATTGTCCAGGAGGGGCAGGTGCTGCATGTAATTGCGTGCAGTGGCGTAACAATCACCATAGCGACCCAGGCGGCCGCTATGGGCACAGGGGGGCCCGGCCAGGACATTCTTGATGCCCTGCTGGCCGCCTGGGTCGCTATGGCATCTCACGCTGCTGGCTGTCACTGGCGGCTGTGAAGAGAAATGTGCCGCTGTCCAGATCACTGTGCAGCGGCGCGTTCCTCTCCACAGCCACTGCTGAGTCAGTGAGAGCCAGCAGCGGCGGTGGAGCAGGCTGGACCCAGCAGTGGAGGAGGAGGCAGGGGGGGGGTGCAAAAATGCAACTTTGCCTGTCTAGGCAAAAATCCTAGCACCGGCCCTGCTCGGAGGTCAGAGTAATAGGTAACGCAGGGCTCACAGGTCAGAATAATAAGTAACGCAGGGCTCACAGGTCAGAGTAGTACATAACACAGAGTGCAGTGGACAAAAAGTTCTATACAATGTATTAGTACTGTGTCACATAATGTTAGTTCTGCTTTTCACCCTCACCTCCAGTTGATGGTGGTGAGCAGTGTTTGGCAGGCCAGGTCAAGCAGGGTCCCCATAGTGAGCATAGTGTGTCATCTGCCTGTGCCCTAGCCTGTGATTGGATAATGAAGGAGTAGCAGCAGACTGATGAGGTTAACTCTCTGCTCACTATGTTTCTCCCCCTGTCAGCTTGTTCCTAGTCAGCACATTTGAGAACACCGGATTGGCTCCTATTGCTGCCCATTCCTCCCCAGTCTGAATGCTGGAGTGATTGCAAGGGGCTGATACAATATTAAAGTGTTTGTAAATGGAAGAAACATATTGGCTTGATCTATATGCAGGCTGTGCTCTATATTGCAGATCAATTTTACTTTCCTCTTCTTCTCGCTCAATATTAGTTTATCTGTCTGCTTAGAATGATTTAATACAATGCATACTTTATGTGATTTACCCTGTAAATCTCATGATTGCTTTTGCAGTGGAAAAGAATGCCTAATATATAGAAAGCCACTACAGGCATAATATGCATCAGTATATGAAATACAGTCATGAATTATGGAACAGCAAGAAAAACACATACAAAATATTGCAATGCAATCTTTGTAATAATAACTTAAAATGTATATACACTGAATATGCAGCATAATGACCTTTGAAATCTCCAGCTGTATGCCAGCAATCTGCATGAAGTCAAGATCTCACTGCTCTGTACCTGGACACATGAGATCCTTCTTTCCAGATTGATTGCACCAACAATATAGTATTTTTTATAGGGCTGTGCAAATTAACGATTAATTTCCCGATTAATCGTTAATCTTTTTGATCGATTAAAAAAATTTTGATCGATTACATTTTTTTTGAAACTTTCTGCATGAGCGCCAGCCAAGGCATTGCCCTATACACATACAGCACAGCAATGAAGTAATAAAATGAACTAGGATCACACTAATCCAGCACGTTATTAATCTCACGTGCCCCACTCAAGCGGCGGCCATATTGAGTGGGGCACGTGAGATTAATAACGTGCTGGATTAGTGTGATCCTAGTTCATTTTATTACTTCATTGCTGTGCTGTATGTGTATAGGCCAATGTAGTTGGATCTGTATGTGCGTTATAATTAATCAAAATTAATAGATAAAAAAAAAAATGTGATTAATCGAACACGAAAATTTTAATCAGTAACAGCCCTAATTTTTTATTATAATGTTGGATGTAATGGAAACATTTTACTTTGTTTCATTCACACTGTGTACTGTGTTCCCAGGTGCTCTTTTTGTAAGGAAATGCAGCTGTCCTTTGTGTAGTGTGAAGCAAGCTATATTTGTTATTCTGGTCATTAAAGAGAAATTTGTATCGTTTTTTTTGTTTTGTTTTAGTTTTGGATAGTGCAGCCTTTCTCAACTTGGGGTGCCTTTTGGATTCCTCAGGGGTGCCTCAAAGTTTTTGCCAGCACCATGGAATTGAATGATGCTAATCCAGGGAGTTTGGGATCCATTCGGAAAAAGGACGGTAATTATCCCCTGTCCGAGCCTTCTCCATCTCCTACCCTCTGACATGCTGCAACAACTGTGGCTCCTAAAATAAAAGGGGGCTCCAGATGTCAAGGGGGGTCCTGATGTAAACAGAGGGGGCTCTGATGTGAAAGGGCTCATGATGTAAAGGGGCTCTGATGTGAAGGGGGCTCATGATGTCTGATCTGAAAGAGCAGATGCTGATGTGAAAGAAAGGGGACTCTGATGTGCAAAAGAAACACTATTTTTGTGTGTTTTTTACATGGAGTCTCCCCTTAAAATCCACACTAGATACTGGAATCCGGGAAAAGGGTCTGGTATGGATTTTTTTTTTGGGGGGGGAAACTCACTTTTTATACATTTTAGTCTGGGATACCTCAAATGTTTTCATTCTTTTGAAGGGTGCTGTGACTGAAAAAAGTTGAGAAATGCTGGGATATAGTGAGGAAGCGTTAGACCCCCCCCCCCCCCCGCACCCTGGGGAGGGGTCTCTCCCGCG